>NC_060268.1:67073262-67418702 GCF_021613505.1 Equus quagga
CCCCTACTGAACTACTCCCCCTACTGAACTACTCCCCCTACTGAACTCCCCCTCCTGCTCTACTCCCCCTACTGAACTACTCCCCCTACTGAACTCCCCCTACTGAACTACTCCCCCTACTGAACTCCCCCTACTCCCTGCCTACACTCTTGTAAACATTCCTGTATTAAACCTCCCTTAAATTAAACTGATTGGAGCACGTCATCTGTTTCCTGCTGGAACCCTGCATGACCCACAGAGAAAAGGTTAATTTCCTCAGTATGCAAGGAGTTCCTACAAAAAAACCCAATCCAATTAAAAATGGACAAAGAGCATGAACTGTTAACAGAAGAGGAAAATACAAATGAATTTTAAAACATAGAGACGCTTAGGGGGCTGGCCCCGTGGCTGAGTGGTTAGGTTCGCGCACTCTGCTTCCAAGGCCCAGGGTTTCGCCAGTTCAGATCCTGGGCGTGGACGTGGCACCACTCATCAGGTCATGCTGAGGCGGCGTCCCACATGCCGCAGCTAGAAGGACTCACAACTAAAAATATACAACTATGTACCGGGGGACTTTGGGAGAAAAAGGAAAAATAAAATCTTTTTTTTTTTTTAAAAAGAGATGCTTGGCCTCACTTATAATAAGAGAAATATAACTTAAAATGATATGCAATTTTTCACCAATCACATTGGCAAAGATGAAATGTCTGATAACACACTATGTTGGTGAGGGTGTTAAAAAACAGGCACTCATATTTATTACTGGTGAAAGTGAATTTTAGTTAAAAAGTAAATCTCTAAAAATGAACCTGGCAATATTTGTCAAAAATTTAAAAGTACATATCCTTCGACCCAGCAATTCTACTTCTAGAGATTTATCCTTCAGTTAGGCTTATACAAATGACAATAATATATTCAAAGATTTTTGTTGCAGCATTCTATTAATTCCAACAATCTGGAAATGGCTAAATAAATTATGATAGAGTCATATAAAATAATATGCATGATATGAAAGATTCTCCATATCTAGTTTTTTTACCATAGTATACTAACATATGCAGAGAATATTCTACAAGAATGTATAAGAAAAAGTGAGTTTCTTCTCCAGAGAAGGTAATAGATGTCTAGAGGACATGGGTTTGAGAGAGATTTCACCCTTTTGTAACTTTTGGATTTTGTACCATGTGTATAGATTTCCTATTTCAAAAAAGGAATTTATGTGACATTGATTGAACATCTACTACGTACTAGGTGCCACGCTGGCTCGTGGAGATAAGCAGGGAATAAGATTAGCCTGGTCATCTCCTGCTCCCATGGAGCTTATGGTCTAGTGAAGAGACAGACACTAAAAAAGTAGATATACAAATAAATACCCAATTACAAACTGTAACGAGTGCTATGAAGAAGAAACGTGGATGCTACAAAGAGACAAACAGGGACAAGGACTTTAGAAGAGTTGATCAAGGCAGGCTTCTCAGAGGAGGTAGAAGTAAATAGCAAGAGCAGAGAAAAAAGAGCTCTGGGCAGAGGGACCAAAATCTGCAAAGGTCCTGAGGCAGGAAAGGGCTTACTGTGAGCCCATGGACAAATTACTACCCCTCTCATGGAAGGCATAGCCTCACCCGTGAAATAACCCCATTTTAGAGATGGAGTGACAGAGGCTCAGAGAGAAGAGACAGCTTCCCCAGGAAATTGGATGAGTCAGAATTGCCACTTAAATCCTCTGAGTCCATGAAGTAGGTGTTATTCCGGCTGTGCATTTGGGGGCCTTTTGCAGGAGTGGAGATGAAGGGGAGAAGAAGTTGGTTACTCCTTTGGCTCTGCCTCCTTCCCCCAGCCATCTCAGGGACTGAGTAATGGAAACACTCAGAGGCTGCATGCATATGCGAGTGGGGACACACATGCCATGAGCACTGCCCACAGCCCGCAGACAGCTGAGCTGCCAACTTACCATGGTCACCTCAGGCCTAGAGCCAGACCCTCCTCTTCTTTGCTCCAGCCTTTGAAATGTGTTTCTCTTAAAATACTGCTTCTTTTGTGTATATACCTCAGTGAATGCGAGTCCATGTGTCCTGGTGTATCTGCCAGCTCAAGTGTGCAGCGTCCTCGGTATGTCTATACTGAGTGCTCCCTGAGGACAGCAACCAGTTCCCATCTTCCTCATTGCATAATAATAATAATTTAATCCTCACAACAGTCCTATGGGGCGCACACTACCCCTTTTTACAGATGAGGAAACTGAGGCCAGAGACATCACATAAATTGCCCAACAAGTAAACGGCAGAGGAAAGACTCAAAGCCATGGGTGTAGGGTGGTAAAGACCCTGCCCTCAATTCAACACTAGATAAATGTGCAATGAATAAGTGAACCTCAGGGCACAGATGGGGAAACTGAGGTCGAGACAGGCACCTAGGAAGATGGTGTATGGGCAAGGCTAAAAACCCAGGCTTCATGCTGCCCAGCCAGGCCCCCCCCCAGCTGCCCCCGCCCCCACCCCGGGGCTGCCGGCTCCCGCACAGCTGGGCAGGCAGGCAGTAGGTGGGACTGGGCAGGATCTCCTTTTTGCCATCCTGGGGTCTGGCTGAACCCACTGGCCACTGCCCTGCACCCCCAACTGGGAGCCCAAGGAGGTCATAGCCCTCGCTGCCCTGCACCCTCAGGTGCACTTGATGAGTCTGACAAGGGGCTGCCTTCTCCCTAAGCTACTTCCGCAGCCCCATCTCCTCACCCAGAGAGGCCCCAGGCCCCACTCTGACGGAGACTGGCAGACCTCACAACTTTCCCACAGTCCACAAGGGCCTGCTCTCCCACATACCAGCACCCGCTTCCCGTCTCCCTGCTCTGCAAGGTCTGTTTCCCTGGAGGAGTGTGCCAGCCCAGGACACTGGAAAACCAGCACCATGGGCTGCCCACCCAGGGGATGATGACAGAGACTCCAGGAAGCATAGCCTACCAGCTCCCCCCATGCCTGAAGTCTCCCCTCCTTCCTGCTTCCCACCTGGGCATCAAACTGTGGGGGTGAGGGTGGGGGTGGGAGTCCTTTCCTCTTGGGCACTAGGCCCCTTCCTCCAAGCAGCCGTACTCTCACATTCTCCCTGTCGCACAGGAAGGGGAATCTGTCCCTAAATGCCAAGTTAGAAGTCTTCCTAGACATTCGCTACAACTGTAATCTTGAAATTCATCAAACTTTTTCCAATAACTGGACTCATTGTTTAAAGGAAACTTTCCGCCTTGTGCCCACCACCCGCCACCAAAAAATGTCAGGCCTGTGATCTGTGGGGAGCAGAATGGCCCTTCCTCCCTGCCCCACACACTCAGCTATCCAATTCTGAGTCCCTCTTCCTGTCCCCAGACATGTTCTCAGACCTCAGGCCAGGATCTGCCCAGACCCTCTTTGGAGCTGGATTGCTAGAATGCAGTCTCGGGCGCCCCCTCGTGGCCGATCGAGAAGCACATGCTTCCCGCAGCCACCGACGGTCACCGGCAGCCCTGGGATTCCCATTCCACATAGACAATCTAAGGAAAAGCAGGTTTATTTTGCAAATGCAGCTTCAAGACAAGTCTCAAATTCTTCCTACTCAGAAATTCTGGGGAAACCACTAAGAATGACCAGAGGACACTCCCTCCATCATTCCCTGGTCTGGCCATTATAGACTTACCCGAAGTAGAAATTCTTTGTCCAACTCCCTGCCAAGAGTTTAACTTCTATTCTCTTAATTCCAGGGACAGGGAACTCACTACCCTCAAGGCTGACTCATCATCTTCCTGTGCTGGGGGTACGGGGAACACTGGTGGTGTAGACCCTTCCTGACCTCCTGGGACTCACACCGCTCACTTGCCTGGAGCAACAGGTGGGTAAATGAGGGTTACAGGTACACCGACAGGCACAGAGATGGGAGCGGCCAGTTCTACAAGGACCTGCACCCCCACCTACCTCTTCTCAGGGGTCTTGTAGTCAAAGGAATTAAATCCTAGGATCTTGGAGATGTCTGGAGTCCAACTGCCCCCTTGATTCTGCCTGAGAATCAGCCCGCGTTCCCTGAGCACTTGCTCTCTGCTGGAGTTTTGCCCCACTTAGTGCTCATGACACTCTGTGAGGCCAGTGTGCTCATGCCCACCAGGCAGATGGGGACAGGGGTGCAGAGGGGGAGGTTACTCACCCAGGATGACACTGCTAGTCATTTGCAGAGTCAGACTTGACCTCAGCCTGGCTGGTGGCTCTTGGAGCTCATGCAGAATTCCTTGCACCAATGCAGGACACCTGGGCCCAAGCCAGGCCTGCTGAGAAGGTTCAGGACGGACTGTGAAGCTGGAAATGTGACCCCAGTCTGCCCCCTACACCTTTGCTTCCCAGCCCTGCCTCTGCCAGTGCCCCAGCTCTGCCTCCCACCTTGGGTTCCAGGACCATTCTACACAGACTCTCCTGCCCCGCACCAGCAGCTCCTCTGTGCCTCAGTGGAGGACTGGCAGGCAGGATGTCAACATCTTCCCCAGCTCACTGCCAACAAACCTAGGACCTGGGGCCTGGGACCTCTGGAACTGCTGTCTGAGAGCCCAGGCTTTGGGCGGTCCCTCGAATCATGTTCTGTGGGCCTCCCTTGCCATGCAGACAAGATCTAGATGCTACTGTTTTCCTTGAAGGATAAAGACCAAATGAGATCAAATGTACAAACAGCCAGCACACAGTAGGTGTTCAACAAAGTGTGCCTTCCTTCTTGTCCTTGTCCTGCTCTTGTTATTTAGGAGAATCCCAGAGATGTCAGCAACACCGAGGCCAGTCCAGGCACCCAGGAGACCAGAGTGGTGGTGACCTTGGAATCAGAGAGCAGCCCAAGTTGGGGGACTCTGGGGAATGGGGTAGCCAGGTGTTGATCTGGCTGTCCCCCACCAACACCCCATGTGGAAGAGCCCTTCCAGAGCCAGATGGGGGCCACTGGAAGTGGTTTCGGCAGGGCTGGTTTCTGCCTCTCTGGGAAGGAATGACCAATCCACCCATGCTTTCTTGAAGTGGCCGTATCTGCTCCCCTTCCAGCTCCCTCAGTTCCCCATCCTCATCTGCCTGGGCCAGCCCTGCCCAGAGCCTGCCCTGAGACACTCCCACTTGGAGAGGGTCAGCTCTGACTTTGGCTCTTGTTCACTCTGAGTCCTCTCTCAGCTCCCAGCAGCCAACCTTTTCCAGAGCAGACATGCTCCTGCTCTCCGGACGTGGTCCTGGGGCTGCTGGTCGGAGCCTGTGACTCTGCCCTGCCTCCAGCCCCATCGCCTCCCCTTCCCCTTGGGATCTGCACTCTGGCCACCAGGAGGCGCTGTTCCCCCTCAGACCTGATGAGCCCACAGGCCAGCACCGTCAGAGACCAACTCTATTCTAGATAAGGGCAGAAGCAAGTCACTGTGGGGAGTGCAAGGGGAAGACAATGGCCTTTGTCTAATCGCCGCTATGAATCTGGCACTTCCCACGCAGGACCTTACCTCATCCTCCCTCTGCCATGATGAGGGTGGGGTCAGGGGCACCGGGCAGGGTTCTAAGACTCAAACAACAGAAACCGACCTCTGGTTAACATAAGCGAAAAATAAACGTACTGCTCACAAAAGTGGCAGGAAAGACAGTCACCCAAGGAAGAAAGCAGCAAGGAGACAGCTAAGATCAGGCTCGGGTGCAGTTTGAACAGGGTGCTGTCCCTGGCCTCTCAGCTCCCAGCTGCCACTGAAAACCGTCTCCAAGGGTCCCTGGTGTTTGTGGTACTGCTTTCCTCCATCACGCACCCTCGCCCTAGCCAACTTGAAGCTTCTTGTTCCCTCTGCACCCCAAGCTCAGGGAAGCAACCCGCTCCTCCCAGCCTTTGGTCCTGTCACCCTATCTTCAATCCTTTGCTCATTCAACCAATGCCAGGTCCCTGTTGAATCGAACACCTAGGACTCAGGTTCCCAGACGCAGGCTGGCCTTCTCTCTGAGGCTGCCCTGCTCACAGCTGGGGTGAGGGCTGGCTGAGGAACTGGAGTTTCACGGCCCCAGGAGTGGGAGGGGAGACTTCAGGGGATAGGAGGGCCACCTCTCCAACCAGAACTGGCTCTGCCTGGAGGGAGAGGTGACCTAGACCTCCAGGGGCCTATCTCTATGTCAGGATAGCGCCCCTGGAGACCCAGAGGTTAAGGAGAGAGGTCTAAGAAGATGGGCTGGAGGGGAGAAAACAGGGAGGCAGGTAAAGACCTTCTCCTTGGAATGGGAGCCCTGAGACCTGTGGCTGGAGACCCCAAGGAGAATTCAGTCACTCACTTATTCAATCAACATGGCTTTACAGTTACAGGCTCTGTGCCACCCTGTGGAGAGACAAAGAAAAGGAGCTAGTCCCTGTCCTCAGAGAGCTCGCCCTGCCCAGATACCTACTCTCTGGAACTAAACTCTGAGGGGTCTAACAACCAAAACGGCGGGGGGGGGGGGGGGGGGGGCCAGGGCCACTTCCCTCCTGGTCCCCTGGAGCCCACTGAGGAAGGGCCCTCTAGGCTCCATCCCTAACTCCCAGGTGGCTTCCAGAAACTCCTCCTGTGTAGGGAAGGTCCTGTCCCTACCCAGCTCCGCCCCACTCCCAACTAAGGGAGGGGTCTTTGGAAATCTCCCCTGATGTCCCACAGGGACAGGTGTTGACACTTACCAGTCACAGGTAGGATACCTGGGCCAGAGGATTTGCATGTGATTTACAAAAGCTTGGCCTGAGGCAGCTCACCAGCACCCAGCTGCTCTCCCTTTGCAGCCTAAGCCAGGCCAACCCCCTGCGCCCTCTCCTTGCCTGCCCCGGGCCAAGTTTCCATCCTTTGCACCTTGGAGAACCCCAGGACCCCTTTTCTTGCGTCCCCCCAAACCGTTCCCATGCAGAAGCCAGAACAGCACCAACTGGGGCCTCCAATCCACAAAGCAGAACCTGGAGACTTCTGGGTGGGGGTGGTCTGGCTTAAAGATGACACCTGGCAGGCGAGGGTCTCTGGGCAGCACTGAGGGGGAAGCGCCAACCTGTAAGACATTTTGTGAGCCCAGGACTCTGGGTGAGAACCAAAGAAGCTCTGGCCCTGTCCCCTCTCAGGGGCCCTGGGGCCTGGAAAGTAGTCCAGGAAACACACCCTCGATATCTGGTGAATGGACGAAGAAGAGCTTCAGTTCATCAGCCTCTGTGAAACTGTAGGCTCAGGAACAGACAAAGCCTCAGGGAGCAGACTAAACACTGGGAGGACAGCAGGCGAGGCCCGGCACTACACAGCCTGTTTCCAGAGTCAGAGAAAAATATTCATCTCACTGCCAGTGAGCAAGAGTGCCCTGCGCCAAAGCACTGTGCTAATGAGGAAATTTACATCATCTCAGTTTAGCACAGGGAGTACCTTGTGAGGTGGGCCTCTCATCCCCATTTTAGAGATGAGGAAATTGAGGCTTCAAAAGGTTAAGTGACTTTTACTTAAGGTCACATAGCTGAGCAGTGGTGAGCCTGTAAAAAATTCTGTGAGAATGATGTGATGGCATCGCAGGTCCTTTTTCCCTGACCCAGGATCTGGCAACTGAGTTCCTTCACTGGAAGCCCTCTTCAGATTCCTTATCTGCAAATGGAGACAAGAATGATGTCGAATATATTGTGAGGATTAAATGACACTTAAGACATGCAAAATGCTTAGGACAGTGTCTGGCACCTTGTAAGCCCTATATTAGTATTACCTATTATTATTATTATTATGAATTTAAATCCATGTCACTCATTCATTCAACCAACATCTGGGCACCAGGTTTCAGCTTCCAAGAGCAGATCAGGCAGCCCGCACAAAGTGGGCAATCAGTGCTACAGTGCTGAGAAGTGGGCCCGTTGAGGGGCACAGCAGAGGGGAATGGTCTAGCCTTGCAATTTGGGAAAGGTCATTGCAGTTTCCTGGGAGCAAAAAGCCAGTCAATTCGCACCAAGAAGCAGGGGTGATCTTTTACAAATGCATGGCTGAGACTGTGGTAAAACCCTCAAACAGCAGGGTCCCTCTTTCCTGAGGAGGATGTTGAGATTCCCGCCATCCACAGGAGGCCCTGCAGGCTCTGGCCACTCGGCCTCTGCTCCAGGGCTCTGCCCCCAGGAGCTGCACCTCACCCCATTCTGGCCTCTTGCCCCTTCTCCCAAAGCGCAACCCCTCACGGCTCCAGGGCCTCTGCTCCTGGGTCCCCTCTGCTGACCTCCCAGGCATCTCTCTTCCTGCAGGGTCTGAGCGCTCAGGTGAGGAGAGCTCCTCTGCTCTGCACCCACATCATACGTGCACATCCCTCCTGGTAACTTTCATCACCTTGTTTAACATCTGTGCCCCCACTAGACAGAACATTCCAAGAAGACCGGCACTGAGGAGGAGAGAAATATGTGCCATGAGGGAGGCACCACGACAGTTTGCAGGGATCCCAGGTCCCTTGACCAATTCATGTCTTGGACTTGGTTCTGGATCTGCCCACTCCAGGAAGATTCCAAATCGGAGAGCCCAGAACCTATGACCTTCAAGGTCAGGGGACCAGCCAGTTAACACCTATGGTGTGGCAGGGGAGGTGCAGAGTGGGGTCCTCCAGCCCCCACTGGCCTCTTGATTGGGTCACCACCAGCAGAAACACCACTAAAGCCACAAAGCCACCAAACCACCACCACCAAGACTTCTGCCACCGTGACATCAAAAACAAAGACTAACTTACTAGGAAATCCCCTTGGAGCAAACTGGTGCAGTGAAGACAACAGATCTTAACCTGACATAAAAAATGCTTGGGCATAGTACATGCTCAGTAAATATTAGCTATCATCATCGTAATAATCATGAAGTACCCAGCACACAGCAGGTGCTCAGTAGCTCCCTGGTCCCAGGGGGACAGAAGTTGGAGGAAGTTGGCAGCCACCCACCCACCCCCATCCCTAGGGCCTCCTCTTGTGCACAAGGAGTCAGAGCACCAAATGCAACCCTTTGGTACACAGGTGGGCAAACTGAAGCCTGGACAGGGAGGACTTGCCCGAAGTCAGAAGCCAGGTCTGTCCCTGGAACCTGGGTCTCCCAAGCCCCAAGCCGATGCCTTGTCCCCTGATGAACTCAGCCAGTCTGAGGAGGGAGGTTTTCAGTGTGTGCTGCCTCTGGCTTCAGGCAGGTGATGCTGACTCCGAGGACAGCCTTGTGGGGCGGAGCTCAGGCCCCTTGAGCAGAGCTCCAGGGCTTCTCTGGAAGGCTGGGGCTTGGCCCCTGCATGAGGCAGGTGCAGCTTCTTGACTTGATGGAGCCAAAAGAAGCCTGCTGTCCGGCCAGTCAGGAAGGGAAGAGGTCACAGGGGAGGCCCATCCTGGCCCCTGGTTCCCTGAGTCTTTAGCAGCTATGAATGTCAGTGTGGCCATCCAGCCAAGCGGCCCCTGGCATTGAGATGGCAGGGGCCACCGTGGCCACTTGCTTTCTCCTGGTTTCTGGCCTTCCCTGAGACTCTCAGCCACCAGCACTGGTCCCTGGCCACCTTCCCTTAGGCTCTCTTTCCACTGCTTCCACCCCTCAACCTACCCCCACAGGTCAGTGAGACACTGCAAGTCAGTGAGCAAGGAAATGGCATTCACACCAAGCCCGAGGGACCCCAAAGCCCGTACCCTTTCCGCTTGGTCTCACTGCACCAGGTTTCCCCAGGTGCTGTTTCCTGTCAGTGCCACCACTAGGCCTCTTTCCCAGTGATCGCTCCTTCCACCTTCCATGGCCTCTTTCTGGAGGAGGCTCATTCCCCAAGGCCCTGGCAGGAGCTCCCTGGTGGGGATGGTGACGACAAGGTCAAAGAACAGCTCCCAAAGGAGGAAGGCTGGCATGGGACACCCAGAGGTGCTGTCAGCAGAGGAAGCTGCTCACAGTGAGCTCAGCCTGAGCACCTGCTCTGCCGGAAGTAGAAGGGGACTTTGCTGGAAATCTGCCTTTAATCTTGGCTTCCTGTTTTCTGCCCTGGGGGACCGCCCAGAAGATCTGAGTTTCAAACTATTTCACACCAGCTTCTCTAAACTGTGATCTCAGAGCAAAGGGGCTGGGGGAGGGGAGAAGGCAGGGTAGAGGGAGAGAGCCCCTCCTCTCCCCAGAGGACCCATAAAGGTGCTTAAGCTCTGGACTTCTGGCTACCACTGACCAACTCCACTTTGCATCGAGCTCGCCCAGTTGGCCTGTATCATCAAAATGCAGCCAGAAGTCTGAGCTCCATTCCCCATATCCAGGGGTCTCCCCTCTCTCCTCTTTTCTCCATTCCTCCAGGGTGGGCTCACCATACTGGGGACAAGTAGCCCAGCCTGGGAAACCTAGTGCTTGAGCCTACCTGGCCGAGAGGGGGCTCCTCCTAAATTTACTCCCCAATCCTGAAACCCAAGGCCCCCTTTCTGATAATTTCCTACCGCGAAATCTGTTGAGGGGAGAGGCTGTGTGGTGCTCCAGGCTTTGGAGGTCCTCAGACCTCAATCTCAGTCCTGGGGGTGGACTCTGGAAAAGTTCTTGATGTTGGAGCCTCATTGGGCTTGTCTGTAAAATGTGGCTCCAAACACTGACTTGCTGTCTCCACGTCTCACAGGGATCTTAAACTCAGGTTGTCCAAAGTCCAGCTCTTGAGCGTTACCCCCTGTCCCTCTCCCAGGTCCTCCCTACCTCAGCAAAGAGCATCACTGTTTCCCAGCTGCTCCAGCCACACCTGAGGATCAGGCCTGCCTTCTCCAGTGGCCTCACTCCCCACAAACAGCCCCTCACCGAGAGCTGTCACATGGCTCTCCTCTGTCCACCAGGGCCCATGCCCATCATGACTGGCCAGACAAAGCAAAGCCTCCTCAGCGGTCTCTTGACCTTCCCTCAATCATGTCACCCCCCCTGTTTAAAATCCTCCCACGGCTCCCCCTTGCTCATACAATACAGTCTGAACTCGTGTAATAAAATCCCTGCCCACAATGCCCCACAGGATCTGGCCTTGTCCTCTCATACCATTCTCGCCCACTTGCTGGTCTTGTCACCTTGGCCTTCTGGCTGACCCTGAAGACACTGAGCCCTGGGTGCTGGTCTCCCCCAGTCCTCTCTCCTCCAACAAACGTTCGTTGCCTTCATATCTCAGTGTCTAATTGCCCTGCTTATTTATTTACCCTATTGGGCAAGAACTGTGGCGGTCTTGCTCACATCTTCATCTCCAGCGTCCTGAATGGTGCCTATACTTAATAGGTGTTCAGTCAGTTTTTGTGAGCGCGTGAATGAGGGAGTGAACGAAGGGTGAGGTTGCAAGCTAACTACTCTTCCACTAAAAGATGGCTCTATGGGGCAGGGCCCTTGATCAATTTGTCCTCTGTGCCTGGGGTTCAGGGAAGTTAAAAAATGTGTTTCACTGCGCTGTGAAGAGGTGGAGCCAGGATTCAAATGCAAGTCTATTTGACTCCAAAGTTCACTCTCTAGGCCACAGCAAACCCAGGGGAAAAAGTCAAATGTGTTTGGGGTAAAGGAAGATAGGCTGGTGACAAAACTGGGACAGGCATTAGAGTATTTTCCTCAAATCCCCACAATCCTTTCCCATTTTGCCAGCTGATTCAGTCAGAGGAGGGAAGATGCCAACTTCTCCCTTCCAGAAGCCTCTGCAGAGCTGCTGAAGTGCTTTCCTTTAGGCTGAGAGATGGCCCCATCCGGCCCGCTTTATCGTTCCATCTTGACCTCAGAGGAAAGAAAGGGAAACTAACCGAGCTGAGCACCTTCCCCGCCCCCCTCACCCCAGGCCGTTATCTTGCTGAATCTGCATCATCTCTCACAAGGGAGGCGTATTTTGAGCCTGATCTTACAGAAGAGGAAACTGAGCTCAGAGACCTTAAGTAATTATCCCAAGGTCACACAGCTAGTAAGTGGCCCAGTTGAGATTTCACTTTGAGATTTGAACACTGAATCCATGCTTTTTTCCATTACACCATAGACATCGCTGAGACTTACTGAATATCTCCTCAAAGGGCAGGGATGTGGCCACTGCCTTCTTCCTTGGAGGGCTGCCCCTTCCCTGGGAAGCTGGCCCAGGGTACACTGGGTCAGAGGGCCAACTTGTGGTTTGTCTGGCAGGGCACACCCAACTCCTGCTCCTGGCATTTGAGGCTCATTTCAATTCTGCAGCCACACTGTCTCCCAGCTCACTCTCCCACAGGGCCCCTTACTGTCCGCTCACTCTCTCGGCCCCTCACTTGTTTTGAATTTCAAGACTTTACCTTGAAGTTTCAACTCATTTCCCCCACCGGAGAATGCCCGTCCTCTCTGCCCACCCAACCCTGACCTTTCTTTCAGGGCCCAGTCCCTGGGAAGTGCCCTGACACCTCCTATCTACACTGGAGTCTCTGGGCTCTCCCCCATCACTGCCTGCCCCAACTCTGTGCCACCCGCCCCCACCACCACCACCGCTATGTGCTCATGGAGCTCAGAGCAGATCACCTCTCGGCACTCTGTTAACACTAACACATAATAGTAGGCAATACTTAACTGAGGGCTGACCGTGTGCCAGCCACTGCACATTAAGCACCTCAAACGTATTAACTCATTTCCTCCCCACAAAACCTTAAGAAGTTGGTGCTATTCCCCCCCCCCCATTTTACCAAATGGGGAAACTAGAGCACAGAGAGGTTAAGTAACTTTCCCAAGGTCACACAGCTACTGGCAACTTCCTTATTGCCTCCAGGCTGAAAACAAAGTCCAGGAAAGTCCTACAAGTCTCCTGGGAGCTCTCTTGTCCCTGTGGCCTTCAGGGACCCTATCTCCCACCACTCTCCTGGACCCATACTGCAAACTGTGGCCACACTGGGCTATTTACAGTTCCCAGAGCCATCAAGTTCTCTCACCTCTCCCTACCTTTGTCCATGCTGTTCCCTCTGCCTAGGGTCCCAGCTCTGTGAAGTCTCCCCATTAGCCTTCACCTCTTTTCTGCTCCCTGTGGACCTTGTACCCCACCTCTCCACTCTTATCAACTATTTTTTTGCGCTTGTCTGTTGGCCTGTCAGTTCTCCTCCTGAGAACTCCTTACAGTAATGAAGTGGTCCTACTAGTAGACTCCAAAGAGGGCCTGTCCCGCTGTCAGCGCCAGGAAGTGTTTGTGAATGAATGCTCACTGCTGCGAGCGAGGCCCACTCTCCCAAACAGATCCGAGGAGAGGAGCCCAAACCGGGCCTCAAACGCTTCTACCTCGGAGAAGCTGCGCCCGGAGAAGCCTCGGAGGTTGCTCGAAGGCGGGTGGGTTGGCCCTCTAGGAGGGACCTCCGGGAGCCTTCAACGCGGGCAGGCAGGTGGGGGGCAGGGCGTGGGCGCGGACACACCCCCCGCCATGCCCCCGGCGCCCGGCAGGGGGCGCCGCCCCGCCGGCCCACGCCCAGCCGCGCGCCGGGCAGGCCCCCTCGCGCAGGCGCGCTGCCGCGGGCGGAGGATCCGGGCCGCGCTTCCTCTCGCCAGGCCTGCGAGCTTCCTCCCAGCGGAGCCCGGGGCGAGCCGAGCTTGGCCGCCGCCGCCGCCGAGACCGCCGCCGCCGAGACCGCCGCCGCCCTCCCGCTCCCGCCCCGCCTCGCACTCTACCCGGGAGTCCTGCCGGGGTGGGGTCCGAGCGGGCGAGCGCCCGGGCCGCCGCCGTCGGGGCGTCCCCTGGCCGGCCGTCCCTCCCGCCCCAGCCAGCCTGTGGCCGCCGGAGCCTCCGGGGCGTGGAGCGCGGGGAGCCCCCGCGGCCCCCGACGCAGCGTCCGGGGCTGCCCCCGGCGGCCGGCGCGACGGTCCCAAATCGAACCTCGGTGGCGGCGTTGGGAAGCGGAACTCTGCCGGGCCGCGCCGGCTACATTGTCCTCCCCCCGACTCCCTCCCGCCCCCCTTCTCCCGCCTTTCTTCCCTCCCCGACCCGGGCCGCGCGGCCATCCCCTTGCCTCTGTGTGGCCGTCCCTCCTTCCCCTCTCTTCGCACCCTTACCTCTTTGTACCGCACCCCCTGGGGACCTTTGCGCCCCTCCCCCCTGGCTGCATGGACTGTCCCGCAGGCCGCTGATGCTGCCCGCAGCGAGGTGGCCCGGACCGCTGTGCCCCGAGAGAGGTGAGTGCCTGGCAGGCCTGGAGGAGGTGGGCGTCCTAGTGCTTCCCGCCGGCGAGGAGGGTGGAGGTCGCAGGTCCCGCTGCTCTTGCCTCTGTTGCAGCTGCCGTCGCTTCCACTCCCATCCCCCACTCCCTTGCCCCCTCCTTCCCGCGTTCGAATTCTCCCGGGAGTCGCTGTCAGCCCGACTGGGAGGGGAGCGCACGAGGGAGGTACTGCCCTGCGAGCCCCACAGACTTGTCTCAGGCCACTACGAGTCTGTCCTCACCGTGCCCCCTCCCCGTGTAGGGTCTGGCTGGAGCTGGGAGGGAGGCGGTCAGCATGGGCCAGGGCCCTGGAAAAGGGACCGTTTTCCATTCCCTGCCCAGGGCCTCCCCGCAGGTTCCCTGGCCTGCCTGGTTCTGACCCTTCCTTGGTTCTCCCACCGAGGCCCTGCCAGCTCCAGGAAGCCCAGGGCCCAGCCACCTCCCTTGAGCCTACCAGAAGTTGAGCCTGTCACCCTGGACGTCCCAGAAGACTAGGCCTAAGCCAAGGGACCTCTGACCCTTGGGTGGGGAAACTGGGCAAGGTCTCTGTTCTGGGTGGAGGTGACACTGGGTATAAGGACCATACCCCCAACTCATGGCAGCCTGGTCAGCCCATTCGCCCAGGCTCCTCAGGGCCCAGGCCAGGTGTCAGGAAGGGGCGTGTCCATCTCCAGATCCTTGGAGCTTAACTAGGGGTTCACCTCCTCTCTCATTTTAGTGGACCAGGGAACTGAGGCTCAAAGAGGGAAGTTGCTACTCCAGGCCTCTGGCAGAGTTAGGCCATCTCTCTTTTCATCCCCTGCTCTGCAGAGCTGGACTGGGGTGGGTGGAGGGAAACTAGGCAGGCACCTTCACCCACCAGGGGCACAGGGCCCCAGCCTGGCCCAAGGGACCTTGTGGGATGAGCATGTGCTCCCCTGCAGAGGGCTGGAGAGAAGAAAGAGGGCTTCCGGCCCCAGCTCTGCCTGTTTCTAGGCTCAGGCAGCATGGGCAGTGCCTGTGGGATTTCCCCCTGTTGCCTGAGGCTGGGTCCCACTGGCAGGGGATGTGGGGTTGCCTGTGTCGTGTGACCCTGGCACTGAGCTGAAACAGCCTGGTGATCAGTCCTGACCCAGCCTTCCCACACCTTGGCCCAGCTGGTATAGGAGCAAGCAAGTTCAAAACATGAATGGGATCTGGATGGGGAAGGTGAGAGCCCTGTTTCCACAGGGAGCACCCTATAGCCTTGACATAGGAGCATTGTCAGAGTGAGGACACCCAGAGAGTCTGTTCCAAGCTCCCCACACCCTGGGGGTCCCAGTGTCTGTTGCTGGGGCCCCATCCAGAACAGGGTGAAGGCAGCAGAAGGGCAATTGGGAGTGTGGCAGGATCTTCTTGCTTCTGGAAGGATGTGGGTTCCCTGGAGGATGCCAAGCTGTGTCTGGGGCCCGTTGGGTGCTCCTGGGAGTTTTGTCCTGCTCAGGCCTCTGCCCTTGATGTAGAGTTTTTTCCAGTTGCCCTGACATGCACAGCGGGGGGAACCCAGATGTGGTGGACCTGGGAGGCTCCCCTCACCCAGCCCTACCCCCAGCCCTAACTTCCTTTTCAGCCTGAGGGCCTGCCGCTGAGACCTGACATGGTTGGGCACTTTTATACCAACTGTGAGCTGTACAGTGCGGCCCGGGTCCCCAGGCCTTTGTAGACAGGGCTCAGGCTTCAGGCTAGCACATGTGCTGGGATGTATTTTTTATTTGGTGAGCTTGGTGCCTGTCTCCCTCCCAGAAGGGGCTCCTCTTTTCTCTACATTGGGTCAGGGGCAAGAAAAGACTGGAAGATGGTCTCTAGCCCCACTGCAGGAGGCATTGGTCCCCAAGAGGTTGAGCCACCACAGACCAGCCCAGAGTAGAGGCAGGTGCTGAGGCCCAGGATCCACAGTGTGGCGTGGCTACCCCAACAAACCCCCAGGTGGTCTGATTGGGCAGGACGGCCTGGTTACAGTTCTGGGCTCCACCTTTTGAGGAATTTCGAAGCCTTGACATATAGTCCCCAAAGAGCAGAGGTGTTTGGTCTGGGGAAGAGAACGTAGGGAAAGACCTTCACGTGTCTGAGGGCTGTACCGAGTGGGAAAGGCCATCAGATGGTAGAAGATGTCTCAGAAGCCAGTGCCAGAGCTGGGGGGTGGGCGGGTCCCAGGGAAGCGAATCTGAGCTCATTGTGAGAACACTACGTATGTATTAGTTTTCTTAATTTAGAAAGTAACAAAACAGCACTTCAGAAAATTTAGAAAACAAAACAAAAATCACCACTCTTTCTTCACCAGTGCCGTGACTGTTGGGATCTCAGAGTTCCCTGCCAGTCTTTCTGATTTTTTTCCCTCGTCACTGTTGTCATTTGAGTGTGTGTGCATGACACCTTTTTTCATCTAATACTGTGTCTATGGGCATTTTCTCATGTTGCTATATGGTCTGTGTTGCTTTGCCTCTAAAAAGCTAGAGAATATTCCAAATAGTTCTGCCACAGGAGCCTAACCCCAACCCTCTTACTAAGCATGTACACTGTCGTTTCCCATCTGTCACTGTTGTGGTGGTTGTTACTACAGGCCCCCAAAGCAGCCAGGAGTACTGGGGAGAGTGGGCAACTTGGCACCCAGCCAACTGGGGTTCCAGGTCCAGCCATGCCATTTAGGCCAGAGTGGAGGGACTTTGGACAAGTCATTCTCTGAGCCAGAGTTCCTTTATATGCACAATAGGGACGGTGATCCTGCTGCAGAGGAGTGTATGCAGTGTGAACTAACTAACCCAGGTCCTAGAAGGTGCTGGGCACAGCCCCTGGCCTCCAGTAGGCACTGTGTGAGGAGGGGCTGGCATTGGTGATGGAGTACCCACCGAAGGCTGCCTCAACATGTGGCGAAGACACCTCGGCCAGGTTGGCTGATGGCTCACCCAGCCGGGCCTGGTCTCTGCCCCAGGAGCCCTTATGAAACCCTCTGTCCCTGCAGTTCTGGACTCCTCTAGCCAGTGCTCTGTCCTACCTCCCTGCCCTCCCTCCTCCTTGTCACCATGGGATTGGGTGGCCCAGGGCATGAACCTGACCCTGGGAAGATGGGCTACTGGTTGGTTTCTGGGGCCTGACCCTACACATCCTCCTCGTTTTTTCCAAGTGTCAGAGTTGAGTGGACAAGGCTTCGTCTCTAAGAGCTCAGCTGCCTCCTGTCCCCCAGCTCTGGGTACTTCCTAGGCCAGCCCCAAATTTCCCCAGTGAAGATAGAGGCGTACTTTCCTGAAAAAACTGAGACTTGGGCAACGAACCCAGGCATCCTGAGCCCCAACCCAAGGACAGCCATGCCAGCCTCATCTCCCACCCTTTCCCAGTGGCCAAGGCAGGGAAGAAAGCTGAAGGGGCAGGGATTCTAGAGCCTCCCCGCTGGGAGTTGGAAGGGAACAGAGATGTCGACAAATCACTGGGAAAGTCTTGTGTGTGAGTGTCCTCCTCTTTGGCAGGTGTTCCCCACGTCTAACCTGAGTGTGTACTGCTGTGACATAACTTGCTTCCTCTTATTCTGCTTCTTTGGAGACCAGAGAACTGGGAATGCCCTCTTGGGGCCACCCCCTGCACAGTAGGAGGAAATCAGTCTCAGCTTGGCACTCCCACGGCCTATGAGACCATAGCCCCAGATGACCCTAGGACCATCCGGGACTAACCTAGGCAGGAAGTCCTCCCCCAGGTGGCCCATTCAGTGCAGAGGTCCCCCAGGCATGTGACCTTGGACTCTGCTGCCGGACTCTTGCCTGTGGGGTGTCTCCCTCCTCCTTGGTCTTAGGGCAGGGGAAGTGGGCATTACAACTACTCTCCTGTCCCACAGCTTGGGTTGAGATGAGGTCACAGGGTGGGGTCCTCTCCAAGATACTGGCCTGGCTGGGGCAAGCCCTTTGGGTGTTTCTCAGTCCCCCCCATCCTTGGTTGGGGACAGGATGGGTGGAGGAGCAGGCTGCCCTCGCACCAGGCAGGGAGCACTGTCTCCCTTCCTCCTCGCCTCTGGGTCCCTTCATCTGAGGGCTGGAAATAGAATCCGCTAAGTAATGATTAAAGTCAAATTCAGACCTAAAAATAAAGAGCTGGTGAAGGAAGAGCTAGTGTGCTCCCTGCATGGCTGAGGGGAGAAATGAGCAGGGCGAGGCTAACTTCGGGGGGCTGAGCCCCTGCATCCTGGGAGAGGCCAAAGCCCACTGGGGGGTCAGGGGTGCTCCACCAGTTGAGGGTCTCTTCTTGGGCAGGATACAGCCTGCACCAATCAAGGACAGACTGGCAGGACCAAGGAGAGAATCTCCTTTTTCCCAGGGGGAAACTGAGGCCCAGAAGGGAGAAGTGGTTTGTCCAGCGACTGTCCAGAAGCTCCCCTTGGCAGGCCCCCAGGGGGCCTGAGGGCCCCACGAAGCCCAGCTCACCCTTTCTGCCTGCTCAGTTTCTCTTCCTGGTTTTAAGGTACTGCGATGAGAGTAGCTCTCATCACACACTAGCTGTGTACGCCTCAGTGGGGCTGGGCCTCCAACCGCAGCTTCCCTTGGCCTCCCCCCACCCCCACTCTCCCGCCCGCCCCTTCTGTGGTCTAGGCCCGGAGGCACAGAACAAGCAGCAGAGAGGCTGCCTGTCCCGCTCTGCAAACAGTTGGAAGCCTTGTGGGTGGGTGAAGACCTGGGTGTCATCTGATGCCTGCCTACCCTGGCTGCTGCTGCACAGCCCTGCCCAGCCCAGCACCTGGTTCTTACCCAGCCTGGGCATCTGCAGCCTGTGTTGTCCACGCTGCGGGGATACTGGAGGGAAGAATGAAGAGGGGACCCTGAGAGCTCCCCTGCTGGCCGGTAGAGGAGACCAGACTCAGAGAGGAGTCAACTGGGGGAGGCCTGTGGCTCTGACTTCCTGGCAGGGCTGGTGGGAGCTCAGAAGCTGGGGATCTGCGTAGGCTGCAGCAGCCAGGAAGGCTTCCTGGAGGGGAAGGGCCAAGAAAACCAAGAAGCATTTGAGGAAGAGGCTGGGTGGAAACAGAGGTCCTTGCTTGGAACTTCTACCCTCTCTCGGGCTGCTGGCTTCTCTGGTTGCTGTGTGGCCCTGGAAAGACTCTTGGCTTTTCTGTGCAAGGCAGGGTATGGCAGATGAGCAAGGAGGTGGCTCAGATGTAAGCTATGCTCCTGAGAGCAGGAGGGCCAAGCTCTGGACAGCCCTCTCAGCCACCCTCCCTCACTATCTGTCCATTTTCAGGATATCATCGGTCCTGCCCAAGGAAGGATAGAGGATTTTTCTCCTTACCAAATTCAGACAAATCTGAGCCCAAACCCCTGCTGTACCCCTTGAAAGCTGGGTGACCCTCTTCAGAGCCGGATTCCTTGTCTGTCGAACGGAGAACAATAGTAAAACCTCATGGGGTTTTTGAGGATTAAATAACTAACGCAAGGTTGGGTTGGAGACTCTCTCCCCGGCTTTCATTTTTACCGTCTGTCCTGCTGAGGGAGGGCATTGAAAACCGTGGGTGGGTAGCAAGGCTCTATGTCCTTTGTGTTGGGCCCCCATAGCTGTGGGTCCCAGTTCTGAGACAGGAAGACTAGGAATCTGGGGGCCAAAGTTCTAGACAGCTCATGGGCCTCTGGGGCTCAGTCTCCCCACCTATGACCTGGCTAGGACTGAGGGGACAAGGACACTCCATGATTCCTTAGGGTTCTTTGGAAGTCAGTGCTGAGAGGCTAGATGTAGATACAGGCAAATGAGGATGCAAAAGCACAGCCTCTGCTGAGGGGGGTGGGAGAACAGAGGCCTGGGTTAGGGCCCTGGGGAGGCCCAGAGTCCCCGCTGCCCAGGTAATTAGGCTCCTGAGCGGTAATTAGAAACCTTTCTGGGCCAGGAGTTTCGGCCTCAAGCGGCAGCGGTGCCTGGGGGAGGAGGCTCCCCACTAGCCTCCTCTCACTCCAGCCCTCACCCTTCCCAACCATGAGGTGGGATTTCCAGTCCCACTGAGCCACTGAGGGCAGGAAGGAATCCAGTGAGTTGCTGTCATTTGTTTTTTAACATTTTTCAGCCATTAAACTCGCTCCTCTCCTTAGGGCAAGGGGGCTGAAGGCTGAGGGAGCCCTGGGAGTGGGGAGCGGCAGCATACACTGGAGCCAAAGTGGAGAACCATCGATCCCGGCCTCCAGGGAGGTTTAGGCGTCTCCAAGGGTCTTGTGCCTAATTCTGCTGCCGACCTTGAGACATCTGTGCAGTGGAGGTGCTGAGGGCTCTGGACCACCTCCTGGGTCAGTGGCTGCCCTCCAGCCCCACTGCCTGGTATGTGGCCAGGGGCGTCACAGTGTGGGCAGCCTGGGTGCCCTTGACAGACCCAGAGGTGGGGCTGATTTTACTGCTGCCAAACCAGCCCAACTGCTGGTGGTGACCATATCTGTCTATCTGTCCTGTGCTTCTATCTGTCTTGTGACCTATCAGAAACTTCCGGGCTGGGTTCAAAGTTTCCATGGACCCCCACCCTGAGCCTTCTTCAGCCTTAGTTAACTCCCTCCTTACGACTGTTTGGACTCTTAGTCCTGGCCTGATCTAGCACACCCCTCTCCCAGTTACTTCCACCTAAAATCCTCCCAGTTCCAGCTCCCTTCCCCTTCTTCCTGGAAGCCTTTGTGGGTTGCCCCTGTCTCTCCTGTTGAGTCACTGAGCTCACCTGGTCATGATTGACCATCTGGTAGCCAAGAGGAGAGGAGCAGGGCTGCATTTTGTTGGGGTCCCCAGGCTGGCCACAGAGACCGATGAGTGGAGTTCTTAGGACCCCAAGGGCAGGACTCCTGGGCCCTTTCTTCCTCCTGCCCATGCTGGCCCCCCAAGCATGGTGCACAGGAAGGCTCCTGAAACACTGGCTCAAAGAATGAGAAGGCAAGGTGGACCTACCTGTTGCCTCCACTGGCTGCCCCTGCCCCCAGAGGCTCTAGCTGGGTCCTGTGGCAGGACCAGAGTCTCTGGGGGCCATGGCCCCGAGTTCCCCCAGGTCTCATGTGCACTTCCCTTTTCAGTGGGTATTTTTAGCTGGGTGTAAACAGTTACTGAAGGCTCCCACGCCCCACTGGGCAGTGGAGTTTTGGTGAGGGGGGCAGGACAGGGGCCCCTTGACCTACCCTGGTCCTCAGCACGTGCTTGGCTGTGGGGGTCTACAGCTGCCCCCAGGGCAGGAAAAGGGCAGCCTGGGAGTTTCTGGGCTCCCCTCTCCCTGCCGGCCTGGACTCTCAAGAAAGGCCTGCCTGAGGCTGCTTCCACTGACCTCAGTGCTTGGGCACAGTGCCCAGCCTGTTCTCAGGACCCCAGCACAAGGACTGCTGAGAGCAGGGTTTGGGACAGGAAGTCAGAGTGAAGCATTGACTTCACAAAGTTCCAAAACCCCTTGTTCCCTAGACCTGTGGGGGTGGGGTGATAGCGGCTATCCCTCTGGTTACGGGACCTCGGTGTGGTGTGGCCAGCCTGCTTCACCCTTTCGTTTGTTGGTTCATTCATTCATTCAGCACTCATTTACTGAGCTGCCACTCTGGGCCCAGCCCATGCTGGCTTTCCCCCTGCAGAGCTCCCAGGCAAGGATCGGTGGGGTCCTCCCTGGAGCATGGAGATGTGTGAGCGGCTGTGGAGGCCCGGAGCAGCCTCCACAGCTGGTGGACCATGGAAGGCTCCTGGCAGAGGTAGCTTTCAAAAAGTTACTTGTTTTCAATCAGATTTTTAGGGGGAAGGTAATAGATGTATGTGGTTAAAAAAAAATCAAAAAGGACAAAACAGCAAATATACAGTGAAAAGTTTCCCTTGAACTTGATTCTTCCCCTTCCCATCCCAGAGGTGACCTCTGTTATCAGTTTCCTCTATCTTTCAAAGATGATCTGTGGATATCTGAGTTTAGGGATGAATCATATGTCCCCTTGAAAAACAGAGCTTGTGATATACCACGGATGGTGGCCTGCACCTCACTCTCTTTCACAGTCTTTTCTTTTGAGTATTTCAAACCTACCAAAAAGCTGAAATAATAGTATAATGAATACCCACATATCCTTTACCCAGAATCACCATTTCTTAACATTTTGTCATATTTGCTTTACCTCTTCCTTTATATACATAGACATATGTGTTTATTTTTTGCTGATTTATCTGAGTGTTAGTTGTGGGCATCACATCTAAGTACTCCTAAGTACTGTAGCATGCATCTCTTACATAATAGTACCATGATTACACTTAAGAAAATTAACATTAGTTCCATATTATCTAACATTTTCATTTTCCCAATTGTCCCCAAATGGTTTTTATAGCTATTTTTTCCCTCTGATTCAGAATCCGATTCAGGATCACTCATTGAATCTTGTTGTTGTGTTTCTTTCTTTTTTTTCCAGCTTTATTGAGATATGATTGACATAGAACATTATGTAAGTTTAGGTGTACAGTGTGATGATTTGCTAACACATGTATGTTGCAAAGCAGTTACCACAGTAAGGTTAGTTAACACCTCCCTCAACTCACGTCATTATAATTTTGTTGTTGTCATGTTTTTTTAGTGTCTTATTTAATCTAGAACATTCCCCAGCCTTCGTTTGTTTTGTCTTTTGTGACGCTGACTCTAAGAGTCCAGGCCAGTTGTTTGGGCTGTGTGATTGCCCCTTCCTGGTGGAGTCAGAGCAGCAGCTCTGCAGGAATACCACAGAGATGCTGTGCCCTCCTCAGTGCCTGGGAGCAGGAGGCACTCGTGTCGCTTCTCTCTTTATCGGTGATGCTGAATTTGATCATTTGGTTAATGAGGAGTCTGCCAGACCTCCCTGTTGTGAAGGTGCTCTGTCATCTTTCTCATTAATCCGTGGGGTGGTACTTGGAAGCCGTGTCACTGTCCTATCCCCCCAGCAACTTTCCCTTCACTGGCTGGCTTTTCACCATTTCTACTTACTCTCTCCCAGGGAGTGTTCTGACCCCGTCACAGCTGGAGCTGTGTTGTTCTCTTTAGGGATATCTGGTCATTTATTCACTTTGTCCCTTGTTAATCGACGTGAATGTTGTCTCCCAGTCTCTTGCTACCACAGACAGTACGGCAGAGACTGTCCTCCTATATTTTTTTAGGCATTGTCTCAGCTGCCCCCCGAAGGCAGAGTGGAAGTTCCTTGGGTAGAGAAGGGGGAGGGAGTGGCGAGGGAATGTGAAGGCAGGGAGGTGGGCAGGGTACAGGTGCCCTGGGAAGAGCAGGTGAGCCAGCAAGTCCCAGAAAGTTCAAGTAACTTTCCCAAGGTCACATAGCAAAGTGGCAGAGCCAGGAGCAGGACTCAGAGTCCCTGACTCCCAGGACAGTATTCCTGCACTGCCTCCACGAAGTGCCCTGAAACCAGGCCCCTCTCTGCCCGACCCAAGCCAGATTGAAGGACAACCACTCTCACTCTTGGCCTCTGAACTGGAGTAGGGTGGCTTGGCTGGACCCTCAGAGCCTTAAGGAGGGGACCCCAGCCTAGGCACTGGCTGGGAGACTGCTGAGCCGTCCTGGGCTCACGGCTTCAGGAAGGAGCTGTCAAGAGATGGTCCACAGCTCCTGCAGGCAGGGTTTTTGCGTCCAGCTGGGCCTTGTTCCTGGTGCTGAGAGGTGGCAGCTCCAGTCCTCAGAGTAGCCCTAGGAGCTGCAGGGTTATCACCAACCCATTGAACAGATGGAGAAACTGGGTCCCAAAGTCACAGCTGGTAGAGCAAAGGGGAGAGGTTATCTCCTCCCTCTCCTTTCCACATCTTTCTTGGTTGTTAAAGCCCAGACCCTCGAGGAAGCCCACCCGGACCACTCCTGCCTGAGCTTACCCCTTCCTCTGAGCACCACTTGCTTCTCTCTCCTCCCTTGCACTCTCTCTTCTAGGCCAGTGAGGTCCTAACATGCTTGCAGCTCCTGGGGGTATAATACAGACATCGAAGGCCCAGAGGCACTGGGGGATGGGGGGGTGGGGGTAGGGAGGCCTAATGGCTCAGCGGGGCAGGATGCTCGCTCAAGGTGTAATCTCAGGCCAGGCCACCTTACCTCTTGGCCTTGCCTGTGGTCCTCATCTGTAAAATGGCGTTAATAATAGCCTCTCTCTCTCAGAATTGTCAGAGATTTGATGAGCCATACATGCCAAGGACAGGGCCTGGCACAGAATAAGTGCTCAGAAAACAGGGCCTGTTGTTATTTATTATCATCATCACATCAGTGGGGAGGCGGCAGCAGTAGCAGCTGCAAGCCTGGAAAGGAGTGTTTGCACACTGACAGCTGGGAGGGTGACTAAAGGTACCACAGCCTCCGCACCCTCCTGGGGCTGGTGAGTTTGGGGGGTGGGGGATGTGGAGAACTAGCAGAGCCCCTGTTCCTAAGGACCTGAAGCTTGGGGACCCAGCCAAGCCCAGTGGGACCCCAAATCAAGTTCTAGGCTGTCACCCCTAGCTAGCTGTGTAGCTTCAGGAAAATTATTCGACCTCGTGAGCCTCAGTTTCTGCTTCTATAAAATAGGAGTAAGAAAGATCACAGCTCCCCACAGCCTGTGGTCCTCAGGAGCCCAAGGGGTGGTTCCTGTACTTGTGGTGGCTCAGTCATGTGAATGTGTTGGGGGGGGCGGTGTCCAGCCTCATCCTCCTTTAACTCCAGTCTCCCTGTCTAGAGGGTAGAGGTTGATGGGCTGGCCCCTGGGGATGGGAGGTACTGTGTGTTCTGGGAGAAAGGGAAGCTCTTTTGTCCAGGAGGAGGAAGGAGTGCATGCCAGGCCTGTGCCAGAGACTTCCAAGTCTGGATCTCATTCCACTCCATCCACAGCCTGCTTGCAGGGGACCCCTATCCCCACCTTTCAGGGTGAGGGATCTGAGGCTCAGAAGGGTTGAGTCATTCTCCTGAGCTGCACTCGACAGAGCCAGGACTACCCGACTCCAGCACCTGGAGTGAGACCTGGAGCAGCGCTTCTCCCCGGCTCCACTCTGCCCAGCTCATGTGGTCTGCAAGACCACGCTCCCCTGCTGAGGCCCCCGAGCCCCACCCCTCAGAAGCAAACTCTGGTTCCTCACTTTGGCATTTGATTCCTGCTGCCCTGCAAGATTTATACCAGGCCCACTCGAAACCGTCCCCTTAGAGCAGGCTGACAGGGTGCTCGGGGTGGACTCTGGAAGCTCGGGGTCCCAGAGCCCTTGATGGGCAGGGTCTGTCCATGGGCTTCCAGCCAGGCCAGTTTCTCATCGCTGTGCCTGTCTATACCCTGACATCTTTGCTCAGGTCCCTTCTCCAGGCCGTCCTCTGTGTATCTAAGCTCTCAGTCCTCAGGGCTCAGCTCCAGCGCTCTCTCCTCCAGGAAGCCCACCTAAGCTCTGCAGTCCTTGCTCACCTCACACCTCTAAGCACTTGTGCTCAAAAGTCTTCGCCTGGCCTGGGGTGGGTGGTAATGTTTGTGACCGTCAGCCCGGCCCCCAGACCTCATCCATCCTGTCAGATGAGCCTGGGAACCTGGGAGGTGCATGGAGGTGTTTCCCTAAGATTCGATGACCGTTGAGGAGTCACTGGCCCTGTCTATAGATTCAGTTTCCTCATCTGTAAAAAGGGGACAGTAGCCCCAGCCCCTCTGCTTCCTGAGACAGGGATAAGGGGCTCAGGGTGTGTTTGGGAAGACGACAGTTAGGGGCAGCTGTGGGCAGTGTGTGTGCAGGATGGGTTGGCTGGGGTAGATTTGTTTGAGGAGTTAGCTTTGTTGAAGTAAATATATGCACTGAAAAGTGCACCGATCACAAGGATGGAGCTCAATGAGTGGTCACAGAGTGGACTCACCCCTCACTGGGCCCAGAGGAGCCAGATATCAGAGGCCCCTTCCGCCCCTTGTGGTCACTGTCGCCTCCCAAGGTAGTTGCCATCCTGCACCATGGTTTCCAGATTTTGAACTTTTTACACGTGGAATCATAGGCCATGTGCTCTTCTGTGTCTGGCTTCTTGGTGAACGTTACGTGTAGAAAGTCATCAGTGTTGTTTCATAGCTGTAGTTCATTCATGTTTGCTGCCGTACAGTGTTCCTTCTGTGAACAAACCACAGGGGATCCATCTGACTCTTGATGGGCATCTGAGCAGTTCCAAGTTTGAGGTTTATTACAACTTGTGCTGCTGTGAGTGCTCATGCCTATCTCGGAGGACACCTGTCCTATTTTCTCCTGGTTTGTGCCTAGAAGTGGGATGACCAGGTTGTGGGGTTGGTGTACATTTGGCTCTAGAGATGCTGCCTGGGCAAGTTTTTATAGGCGCGGGAACTGAGAGGCCCACAGAGAACAAGTACTTTCCCAAGTCAGAGCACCTGCCCCAGGTTCCTTCCCCCAACAGACCAGTTAGCACCCAGGCTTAGGGCTGGCGGGGCAGGTGGCACTGGTCTGCTCACTCCCCCAAGCCTCCTTTGCCCCTGTTGGCCATTCTGTTGGGCTGTAAGGCCCCCTGTGGGCTTAGGGTTGGTGGCCCCTCTGTCCCTGGGGATCCTCGGCCCTCGTGTTCCTGCCTCCTCCCCTGTGCAGTGCCCTCAGCCTGCCGAGCGAGATTAGAGAGACGGCCCTTGCCCGGTGTCCCAGCTCTGGGAGCTTTTGACACCTGTTGACATTTCTCTGTGGAAGGAGTGGGCTCTCAGAGGCCTGAGGGGAGCTGTCTTCTCACCCCCTCCTCAGTCTTCCCCTTGTCCCTGCAGCTCTCATGGTACCAAGCAACAGGTTGGCCTTCCTGTGACCCGGGGACGCCGGATCTTCTGAGAAGATGTCAGCAATACAGGTACCGCAGGGGTGCGAGTATGCCCACCACCCGGAGGGGAGTGTTGAGGGAGAGAAAGAAAGAGGGCTTAGATCAATTGGCTCCCGTTTTTCCCAGCCCTGGCTTTCAACAAAGTAGAATTCCAGGGTGCACTGTCGGACACGAGGCCCTCAAGATGGGAACACAGGTCTGGAGGCAGTGAGGCAATCCCAGCTGGAAGGGACCCAGAGTTCTCAGGGGGAGGGGCACCTCAGCCAGGCTCATGGAGGGCAGCCGAGAGGCTGTGGCCTCGAGGGTGTGCAGGCAGGTGGGTGGGGAGGGGCCCTGGGCTGCACCTGCCCACCTGTCACCTGCCCTGCAGGCCGCTTGGCCATCCGGTACAGAATGTATTGCCAAGTACAACTTCCATGGCACTGCTGAGCAAGACCTTCCCTTCTGCAAAGGAGATGTGCTCACCATTGTGGCCGTCACCAAGGTAATCAGGGACCTCACCTGCCCACTGCCACCCCCTGCCACCTCTGGGCATTCCCTCTGGGTCCTGGCTCCCCTGCAGGGGAGGGTGGGCCTGAGAGCATGTCTGGACTGCCCTCTCCCCAGGACCCCAACTGGTACAAAGCCAAGAACAAGGTGGGCCGTGAGGGCATCATCCCAGCCAACTATGTCCAGAAGCGGGAGGGCGTGAAGGCGGGCACCAAACTCAGCCTTATGCCGTGAGTACCACTGTGGCAGGGTCAGGATCTCCCAGTCTGGGAAGGAAGGAGGACGAGAAGCGCTTGTTCCCCAAGAAGAGAGTCAGAGGAAAACAGGAGGGTGAGAGGAAGGAGCAGGAATGTCCGTGAGGGCTTCTGGAGATGAGGGGAAGGGCCAGGGTGCTAGACCTCAAAGGGGAGGACGGGGCTGGGAGGACTAAAGAAAGAAGGAGCAGAAGCAGAAGACGAGGGCCCGAGTGCCAGAATGAGCCAGTGGGAAGGGCCTTCAGAGGAGGACCTGCAGAAAGTGGAGCCTGTCAGGTGCGCTGGGGTCAGACCCTCGGGCTACCATGACCCCTGGCCTGGCTGCCCCCCAGTTGGTTCCATGGCAAGATCACGCGGGAGCAGGCAGAGCGGCTCCTGTGCCCTCCGGAGACAGGCTTGTTCCTGGTGCGGGAGAGCACCAACTACCCCGGGGACTACACGCTGTGTGTGAGCTGCGACGGCAAGGTGGAGCACTACCGCATCATGTACCATGCCAGCAAGCTCAGCATCGACGAGGAGGTGTACTTTGAGAACCTCATGCAGCTGGTGGAGGTGAGCACCCATGCAAGCCTGCATTCGGCTCCAGTCCCGCCACTTCCAGCTGGTGACCATGGGCGTGTCATGCAACCTCTGTGAGCCTGCATTTCCTCCCCCTTGATGGAGCACCTCCTATGTGCCAGAGTTGGTCACTCACCCCATGATGCCACTACAGGGAGGGTGCCACCATCCCCATTTCCTAAGTCAGAAAATGAAGGTTCAGAGCAGTTAAGGGACCTACCTCAAGTCGCACAGCTATAAATTGAAGGTGCCAGGACTTGAATCTGAGTCTGTCTGACTTCAGAACTAGCTTCCTTCCAGCCACTCACAGAACCACATGCTCAGGTATGTGTATATAAGCATGTCCTCATGAGCTACACCTAAAAGACCAGGGTCCCCTGGGCTCCTGCACCTGCACGGATGCCCACGTGTCCCTGCAGCTCCTGAGGCCAGCCCTGCCAGCCCTGGCCAGGCCACACCTGGTGTCCGGTTGCTCCAGGCAGCCATCCAGATGCCCCCTGCACTCACTCTCAGCTCCTTCCCCCTGCTAGCCTGGCTTGGCCTATGGCAGGGCAGGGTCCTGGGCATACCTGGCTAGAGGCTGGTGTCTGGACTGAGCGAGGGTTTGCCCTCTGCCTCGGGATGCTGGTGAGGCCCAGAGTGGTAGCAACACTGGGGTGTCTGTCCAGTACTTAGGTGTGGGGTGGCATGGGAAATGGGCTGCATGTCCGAGTCTGGGGCCTCCCTAACCCCTGCCCTGCCGGAAATAGGGAGCCCTCCCCACTCAAAGCAACTCCCAGCTGGGCAGGACCAGCCTCTGCTTCCCTCTGGTGGTCAGACCTGGGCAGTGCGTGCAAGCTGCTGGTGGGGCCCTAGGGGCTGGCTCTGAGTGCCTGTGCTGCCCTCTGTAGCACTACACCTCAGATGCAGATGGACTCTGTACTCGCCTCATCAAGCCAAAGGTCATGGAGGGCACAGTGGCAGCCCAGGATGAGTTCTTCCGCAGTGAGTGCCACCCCACCCCAGTCCTTACTTGCTTACCTGCCTCCTCCCTCCCAGGCTTCCTGCCACTCCCCCCATCCCAGAGGCTCTGGAGACCTCCAGGGACCCCCACACATGTTATAGTCCAGTCTGCCTCTGTCACCCCTGCTGTAAACCCTGCTCTGGCCTCAACACCCCTCACGGAACCACCCCCCCCCCCCACCAGGCGGCTGGGCGCTGAACATGAAGGATCTGAAGCTGCTGCAGACCATTGGGAAGGGGGAGTTTGGAGGTGAGTGGGAAGGGCTGGACCCCTGGAAGGGCCAAGGGGCTGTGGGGAGTCCAGGGAACAACCCCACCTCTTCCCCCAGATGTGATGCTGGGTGATTACCGAGGGAATAAAGTTGCTGTCAAGTGCATTAAGAACGATGCCACGGCCCAGGCCTTCCTGGCTGAAGCCTCGGTCATGACGTGAGTAGGGGTAGGGGGAGTGGAGAGGTCGGCCTGGGCCAGGAGGTAATAGGGAGGCTTGGCAGGCCCTAACCTCCACCGTCCTGCCCCAGGCAACTTCGGCATAGCAACCTGGTACAGCTTCTAGGCGTGATCGTGGAGGAGAAAGGCGGGCTCTACATCGTCACTGAGTACATGGCCAAGGTGTGCACCTGCCCCCGATGCAGCCCCCATCCTAGAGCTGAACACTGGGGCTCCAGCTTCCAACTGCCCCAAACCACCCATTGCACCCGTGGGCCCCTACTCCCTCAGTCACCTCCCCCCATCTGAGCTGCAAAGTCACCAGGGCTTAGCTTTTGTCCTGGCTTGTCATTTATTCACTATGACCTTGAACAAGTTGTGTCACCTCACTAAGTCGCAGTTTCCTCATCTGTGAAATGATGATAATGATAAAGTTTACCTCAGAGATTTGTGAGGACTTAAGAGAGACAGTACATGACAATTGCTGAGCACAGTGTCCAGCATGTAGACACTAATATTCATGCGGAAGTGGTGTCCTGATCCCGCCCCTGCTCCTTCCCTCTCCTCACACCTCCCTTGGGTGTCACCATTTACCAGCTCCAGGCCTGTTCCTGGAGGCTGGAGGGCAAGTCTGACCTGTGGGGCTGGTCTGTCTGTCCTGCCCCAGGGGAGCCTGGTGGACTATCTGCGGTCACGCGGTCGGTCGGTGCTAGGCGGAGACTGTCTCCTCAAGTTCTCACTGTGAGTGAAGCAGCCCCTGGGGGCGGGAGGCCCTGCCCAACTATGGGAGCCCCGTCTGAGGGGACATGTGGCTGGCTCACCTCCAGAGACGTCTGCGAGGCTATGGAATACCTGGAGGGCAACAACTTCGTGCACCGGGACCTGGCCGCCCGCAATGTGCTGGTGTCCGAGGACAACGTGGCCAAGGTCAGCGACTTTGGCCTCACCAAGGAGGCCTCCAGCACCCAGGACACGGGCAAGCTGCCAGTCAAGTGGACAGCCCCAGAGGCTCTGAGAGAGAAGGTGGGGCAGGCCTCTCCCAGGGCCTGAGCAGTGGTGGATGGGGGCCCTGGGTCACCCCTACCCCCAAATTCCCAGGATCTGACACTGCTCCCTTCCACATGGCAGAAATTCTCCACCAAGTCTGACGTGTGGAGTTTTGGAATTCTTCTCTGGGAAATCTACTCCTTTGGGCGAGTGCCTTATCCAAGAATTGTGAGTGTGGACCCTCGGACCAGGGCATGACCAGGGCATGACTGGGGCTAAGGGTAGGGCTTGGAGCAAAGGAGGGGGTGGTAGGGGAGGGGGTCTCATTGGCCCTCCCTCTCCAATCTGAGGCCTAGAAGCCGCAGACCTACCCCCCGGAGCCTCCAGACCACTTCCTGGGCCTGGGTCTGAGGCAGAGCTGAAGGGGATCCCTGAAGCTGAGAGAGGGGTCCCCTCCAGAGTTAGGTCCTGCACCGACTCTGTACCACCCACCTGCCCACAGCCCCTGAAGGACGTTGTCCCTCGGGTGGAGAAGGGCTACAAGATGGATGCCCCCGACGGCTGCCCGCCTGCAGTCTACGATGTCATGAAGAACTGCTGGCACCTGGACGCCGCCACACGGCCCTCCTTCCTGCAGCTCCGGGAGCAGCTCGAGCACATCAAAGCCCACGAGCTACACCTGTGACCGCCGGCCTCCGCCCAGGTCTTGGGCATGTGGGGACTGAACCTGGAAAGATTGTGGACCTGGGGCCCCCGCTCACTAGGCTCAAACCTGAACTGAGCCCAGCAGGCTGGTGGGCCTCTTTCCTCTGTCCCAGCCTGCACCCCCTCTGGCCCCCCAGGGACCCCGCCTAGACCTGGCACCTTCTCTCATGGACCCACTTGTGTGGCTTCAGGAGCCCCAACAAAGGGCCGAGAAGGAAGGGTGAGGGGCGGGAGGCAGATGCCCCCTCCCATGCTCAGGCTTTCCTGGCCTCCCGTCTCTCGCCTTCTTAGAGTTTTATTCCTTTCCTTTTTTGAGATTTTTTTCCGTGTGTTTATTTTTTATTATTTTTCAAGATAAGGAGAAAGAAAGTACCCAGGAAATGGGCATTTTACAAGAAGTACGAATCTTATTTTTCCTGTCCTGCCCAAAAGGGTTGGGGAAACCAGGCCCCTCTCTAGGGACCCATTGCCCCAGCCTTGTTCCCCGTTCCGTGTCCCGTGTCGCCTCGGTCGCCCGTGTTTGCGCTTGACCGTGTTGCACTGTTTGCATGCGCCCGCGGCAGACGTCTGTCAGGGGCTTGGAGTTCATGTGCCGCTGCCGCCCGCCCACCTGCCTTGTGAGATGGAATCGTAATAAACCACTCCATGAGGACACCGCTGCCCAGCCTCGGCGCTTCCTCCGCCGAGCCTGCCTGTCCTACCCGGCCCCCCATCCCCGTGCCATCTTGTCCATCCCCCTGTCTCTGTGAGTGGGGCTGTGCTTGCCCTGTGAGTGGGGTGGGGTGGGGAGCACGGCTGGGAGATGTAGCCGCCGCTTTGTGTCAGCTGCACGAGCGAGTGTCCTGTGTCTGCCGTGGGGGAGCTCTTGCCACCCACCCGCCCCCCCATCCTGCTGCAGCGCAGGCTTGGTTCTGGGCCATCTTGGGCTTGGGCCCCGTCCAAGGGAAATGCCTGAGGGTCCCGGCTGCCTCTCCTGCTGTGTTGTTCAAGCCATCAGCACAAGGAGGGCTGGAGCCAAGGACAGGAGGAGGCCAGGCCTGACTAGATGGAGGTGGGGTCCCCTGATAGGAGGCAAGATAAACGCCTCATGCCTCAGAGAAGATGCTGACCCTGGAGGGTGAGGGGGAAGGGGTGACTCTGAGCTGCTGGTGGTTCTTACAGTTTCGCCTAAGATGTAACAGCACTACCCCAGCCCCACACCCAAGGGCCCAGCCTGTACCTGAGGATGTAAAGGAGAGGGCCTTCCCCACCTCACCCTGGGAGGCACAGGTGGAGAATGAGGACCAGCCATGGCATTTTCACTCCCCTCAGTCAGGATCCCCAGGAGCAGTGGTCTGTGCAGAACCTCTGAGGGTTGAGGATGGCTCACTTTGTTCAATGAGACAGGCAGCTGGGGGACCCCCTTGTCATGTTGGGGCTCTGATCCTTCCTGTCCCAGCCAGCAGGACGTGAAATCCAGAGTTCTGACTTTGCAGTGTGCCTCATGTCTGCTCCTCCTCAGTCCACTGCGGTCCAGCTGCCATCATCCCCTGGCCCAGAGGAGCAGCTTCCTCGCCTCCCCCAGTCCATCCTCTCTGCACACTGCCTGACTCATTTTCCTAAAACCAGACCATTCAGTAACAAATATTTGAATACCTGCTGTGTGCTAGGACTGGAGTTCAGCAGTGAGCAAAACAGACCCTGTGGAGTTCACAGTTAGGAAGACAGTCAGACAATTACAAACTGATAAGTGCTGTGGAAGAAACATGTATAATATGGGAATCGGATCTTGTCTATAGATCAGGGAGGGCTTCTTGGGAGAGGCAGTATGTACGCTGAGATCAGAAGGACGAACAGGAGGTATGGCGGGGGCGGGTAGCAGTATTCCAGGAAGAGATGCTGAGACTCGTGGGAGGGCAACTGGTTCCAGGATCTCCGAGAAGGCCAGTGAAGATGTACAGTGAGCGCAAGGCTGAGAGGTGTGAAATGGGCTTGGAGAGGTGAGGCTGTGGCAAGGTCTGGCTTTCATCACACAGAGCCATCGGGAGCCAGCGACAGGTTCTGAGCAGGAGGGTGACATGTCAGACACATGTTTTTGAAATGACCATCCTGGCTACTGGTGGAGAGGATCTGAGGCGAGCACAGTAAGGACTCATCCATGTGAGAGACAATGATGGGAGTGGACAGACTCTAGAGAGATGTAAGAGGTGAAACTGACCGAACTTGGTAATGGATTTCGGATGAAGGTGAAGGAGAGAGTGGAGCCATACAACTCCTGATTACCGGGAAGGGTGTGGGAGGACGGGAACCAAGAAACCCATGTTTAGGAGGAGACATCATGAATTCTGTTAGGGACATCTTGAATTTTAAGTGTGCCTTTGAAACTGCGGAGAGGTGTTGAGTAAGTTATTGGAACCCAGAGGCTGGAGAGGGAAATTTGAGAGTTATCAGCAAGTGGCTTGTCCATGAGGCCATGGCAAAGAGGAAGTCACTTTGAGAGGACATGCAGAAGAGAAGAGGGCCCAGGACCAAGCCTCGGGGGCTCAACATTCAAAGGTGAAGAAGAAAAGGCTGGCCAAGCAAGGTGCAAAGGAGGAAGTAGGAGTCCTTGCTTTGGAGGCCGAGGGACAGGCCAAGAAGGAAGAACCAGCAGGTCCCGCTTCCCGGAAAACAGAGAGGGAGACTGAGCCAGCCCCTTGTTGTTAGCCATGAGGAGGTCGCTGGTGACTTTAGCAAGACCTGAGTTGTGTGAGGGCAGATTCCAGATTACAATGGCTAGAGGAGGGTGCGAGAAATTCAGGAAGGTTGACGATCTGGAGAAATTTAGCTGTAATGGAGAGGAAAGAGAATGAGAGAGGATTTTTAAGATGGCAGAGGCTTGAACAAATTTGCCAAAGGGAAGGACATTTACCTTCGAGTCTGCGTACGGGGAGGAGGGCAGGAAGAATGGAGGGGCAAGAGTGGTAGTGATGGAAGGTAGAGCGTTCCTTGGAGCAGGGAAGGTGGCTGGAGTCCAGAGCATGAGTGGGAATGGGCCGGTGATGGGCGAGGGACTGCCCACGGCGAAACTGCAGAGGAGAGAGTCAGGCCAAGGCGCGCTGGTGAATGTTTAACAGCCAGATCTGGGGCAGGGGTGAGGCGGGGGGCTCCGATTCATAGTTTGCTGATACCTGTGATGTAGTCTCTCACCATAGCCCATTTCAAGCTACCGACCTGACTTCACTGAATGCAGGAGTTGGGGAGATTTTGACCACCGGCTCTCACTAGCTGTCCAAGCCAATTGGGGTTCAGAAACTGGCAAATGGTGCCCCTGGCCATGGGGTCACAAGAGGGGCCAGGCAGGCGACATAACAGAGAATTGGACAGGTGGGACAAAGGAGAGTGAAGGGGCAGCGTCCAGTTGATGGGGACTTGCAGGAATGCAGGCCCAGGGAGCAGATGTTGCACCTTTCTGCCTGGTCGCATGCGTGTCCCCACCCTCGATTCCTGCATCACTTCCTGTTTCTTACTTAGTTTACGGGGTTTTTATTTTCTCCCTCTTTCTTTTCTCTCATACTTCCCTTCTGCTCTGTGCTGGCCACTGGCATATCATAGATGCGCAAAACAGTTCTCACCCTGAAGGAACTCATAGAGTGATGGGGATCCCACTCGGGACTCAACTTGGTGCCAAGGAATCTGGCGGGCAGCACCCACCACCAGCACCAAGCGGGGGGCAGGGGAAGGAGGCCAGAGGTGGCTTCTCAGACACTTGGAGCCCAGGCAGGGACAGGGAGCAAGGGCAGTCCTGGCAAAGGAAGGGCACTGCCCAGGCAGAGGTGGTGAGGTGCGACAGCCTGCCAAGGCGCTTCTGTGCAGCCAGGGCTAAGGTGCCAAGGGATGCGGTTTGGAATCAAGTAAAGCTGAAGGGAAAGCAGGGCCCAGGCTCCACCTGGCTTTGCAGGCCCCATGAGGAGCTTAACTTTATGCAGAGATGATCAGGAGCAATTGAAGGGTTTAGGACGGAAGAGTGACATGGTCAGCTGTGCATTTTAGAAAGATCTTTCTGGTGGCAGTCTGGCCGGAGAGAGGGAGTGTCCAGAGTGGAGAGAAGGGGATGTGGTGGGGAGGCTGCAGTCAGCCAGGCAGGAGGTGATTGATGGTGGCCTGGGCTGGGGAAGCTGGTGGGAGGAGAGGAAGTGAACACAGTTGACGTTTTCCTGAGCTGAGTGCTCACTGTCTTTAGGCCCTGTTTTAAGTACAATAGATGTATTATCTCGGTAACCCTCCAAATGACTCTTGGAGACATACGCTATTATCATCTACATTTTACAGATAAGGAAACTGAGGCCTGGAGAGATCAAAGAGTCAGGTCTCAATATGAGGGTGGCAAGAGCAAACTGAAGGGCTTGCTGATGGCTGCTGAGGAGGTGAGGCAGAGGAGGGCATCTGGGAGATTCCAGTCTCTGGCTTGATAAGGTGGGGGCACCATCCATGAGACCCCAGCTCTGAAGGAGAATGGGCCAGGGGTTGGAAAGAGGAGTTCAATTTGGACATGTTGTCTGGGGGCCTTTGTGACATCCAAGGAGAGATGTCCCCTGCAGAGTTGGATATTCAATTGAGCCCGCAGCTCCGGGAGAAGCCAGGCTGAAAGTAGAGATTTGGGGATCAGGGGCACAGCAAGGGTGCTTGAAGCCATGGGCATGGACAAGCTTGGCCAAGGAGCACGTGGAGAACAGCCGTAAGGAGCCCCTGTGTCAGAAGCCAGGAGGGAGAGCAGTGGCAGAGACACAGCTAACGGGCAGCCTGGGGGCAGGGGAGAGGCAGGTGAGCCTTGAGGGGCCTCAGAGCATGGGGCAGGGGAGGGGACGAGAGGATGTGAAATGTCCACAGCATTTCACGTTGCAGAGACCGGGCAGAGAAGTGTCCACCAGGCACAGAGAACAGGGGCCATTGGCAGGCCTCAGTGGGGTGGTATTCGTGGGGCGGTGGGGCAGGAGCTGGAAGGACTGAGGGGGAGGCAGGGCAGCAGGGCTGGAGTGGGCCCACCTTTCCATAGCTGGGCCATGAAGGTGATGGGGAGAGCGGGTGGAGGTGGCTGGGGGCTTAGTGTTGAGAAATGAAGTTTTTCTTTTTTTTTCCTTAAAGATTGGCACCTGAGCTGACATCTGTTGCCAATCTTTTTTTTTTTCTTCTTCTTCTTCTCCCCAAAGCCCCCTAGTACATAGTTGTATATTCTGGTTGTACGTCCTTCTGGTTGTGCCATGTGGGAAACCACCTCAGTGTGGCTTGATGAGGTGCCATGTCCACGCCCAGGATCTGAACCGGCGAAACCCTGGGCCACCAAAGCGGAGCACACCAACTTAACCATTCGGCCACAGGGCGGACCCCAAAAGTTTTTCTTTTAGCGTATCTGAAAATTTCCCATTTACAGCCTTGATTTTAATTAATTTGTGGGGCTTCGGTAGCTTAATCCTACTGGGGACCCAAAAGTACAGTAAAACTTCAGCTATCCAGAATTCTCGGCAAACAAGCCACTCTGGAAAACCAACATTTATTTGGATAAAAATATTTGAAATAAAGGATTTCTTACTTTTTAAAAACTTTTTTTTATGGAAAATATCAAACATACAAAAGTAAAGAGAAGAATATAACAAACTCCCATGTCCTCACTGTCGAACTTTGACGGTTATCAGCACAAAGTTCTGTGCCATCCACACCCCATTCCCCCCAAGCTCTGAGATATTTGGAAGCAGATCCTAGACATTATAGCAATTCATCCAAAAGCTTTAGTACATTTCTCCAGAAGACAAAAGACTTTTAAAAAAACATAACCACAGGGGCTGGACTGGTGGTGTAGTGGTTAAGTTCACAGGTTTGGATCTCAGGCGTGGACCTACACACTGCTCATCAAGCCAGGCTGTGGCAACATCCCACGTACAAAATAGAGGAAGACTGGCACAGATGTTAGCTCAAGGACAGTCTTCCTCAGCAAAAAGAGGAGGAATGGTGGCGGATGTTAGCTCAGGGCTAATCTTCCACAAAAAAAAAAAAAATTAGGCTCCAAACAAGGCCCACATGTTGCATTCATCTGCTCTGTGTCTTAAGGCTCTCTTTCTTTTTTTTCATATGATCTATTTCTTGGGGAAACCAGGTATCCTGGAGGCATGAGAATTTGGGAACATGGGAGAGAGCTGAGCACCACAGCAGAGAGCAGGACAGGGGAGGGTGGGGACATCCATCTTCGGGAAGGAGGCAGGATGTGGAGGCCCATCCCCCAGAGCAGGGAAGAAAGGTCAGCTGCTGAAGGGTAGGCCTATCCCAGGAGTCCCCAAGGCCCCTCAGCTGCTGGAGCTGAGGAAGGTAGAAAGATGGCCCCAGCTGAGTCAGGTTGGCAAGGGGTCTGGCTGCCCCCATCAGGCTGGTGGTAAGCGGGGCGGGGCCTGAGGTGAGGCCTGGAAAGAACAGGATGTCTGTGTTGGGGAGGAAGGGAGGGAGAGGACAGTGCTAAAACCCAGCTCCTGGCCAATCCCCAGCTCCTCCCCACTTGGCCCAGTCCCAGGAGCCCATCCCTGGCCTCTCAGCTACCAATCTACCCTGGGGCCCGGCCGCCAGATCCCTTCACCATGCCGGTGGTCAGTGGCCCTAAACCCTTGCTCTGCCTTCTCCTCTTTCTGCTCCTGGACCCCTACAGCCCTGAGGGGGGTCGTCCTCCTCAGCGAAGGTTTGAATACAAGCTCAGCTTCAAAGGACCACGGCTGGCTTTGCCTGGGGCTGGAATACCCTTCTGGAGCCATCATGGAGGTGAGGGATGGGGTGGGGACCAGCCATGCCCAGAGCTCCTCAGAGTGCCGGAGGGGCCAGCACTGGGTGGCTGTGACTTGGTGGGAGCAGGCCTACCAGTACTAGCCTCTGCCTAAGATGGGGCCAGGCCTGGGGCAGGCAGTGCCAGGGGCCCCAGGACCCCTCCCAGACTTGTCTCTTGCTCTACCACTACAACCCCATCCCCAGCCACCAGCCTCAATTTCTCCTCTCTGCCCCTCTCCTTCTCCGCCCTAGGACTTCTCTCTTCTCCTTTTCTCTCTCCTTGGGCCCCCTCTCCTCCTCTGCCTCTTGAACCTGTGAACACACACACACATACAGATACACACACACATGCTCACATGCTGAGTCCCAGACAGATGGACTCGAGGCAACTTGGACCAGCACAAACCTCCGCTGTCCTGGCTCCGTGCTGTCAGGCCTTTGGCTGTCCATGAGCACTGGGGGGCTGCCTGCAGGGAACCATCCTCACAGCCAGCTGTTTTGCCAAAGAGGGCGCCAGCCCTGCCCTGTGTGTGTGTTGGGTGGAAGCAGGCATGAGAGCACAGGTTGTGTTCTGGACTTTCTAAAGCCGGAACTACAAAGAGTCTGTCTTTTACTTAGTCTTGTTCACAAAAGGATTTTTGAGGACTTACAAGGACCTATGCAATAGAGAGGAGCTTAAATTAAGAGTGAACCAGAAGAATAAGACTTAGAGTTACAGCTGGGGCATGAAATCAGTCTAGGAATGTGGCTTGTTGCCAAAACACATGCTACAAGTCTGCCCACCCTTCAGAGTTGGGCCATAGATCTGGTTCAGAGCCTCCTAGCAGGCAAAACAAAGAGAGAAAACAGATCAGTCGTGTATTTCTGATGTCTGTGAGATGTAAGTTCTGCGAAACGGCATGATTCCTAAGTGAGACTAGAACAAATATCCCTTTAAGATGGGAGACCCCGTCAGCAGGGTCTTTGGCCCAGTCTTCCTTCACAGAGGCAAAGGAGGGCACTGTCTCTCACAGCACCAAGCCAGGCCCTGCCTCAGGGCCAGGATGGCAGGGCTGGTACCGTCCTCACTGCTCTGGGCCTTGCCACGTCTGGGGTGTCACAAACCATCTAAGGGAGCAGAGGCACATTCTCCAAGATCACCCAGTGATGTGCTCTTTGTCTTTTCATTCACTTATCCTTTTATTGGATTCCCGCCCCCCTCCCCCGTGCCCCTCTGTGCCCAGCCCAGAGAAGAGGGCTGAGTCAGGCCCAGGGAGCCCACAGTCTGGGGCGAGGTGCCATGAACAGTCCACATAAGGAGCATGCATAAGTGTAGCAGACAGTGGGCAATCCTTGCCTCCTGAAAGTCACTTCAGAGGCAAGTCCTTGGTGGCTTCCAAGGCCACAAAGACTTCCGGCCTTGTAGCCTCTGAGCCTCCCCACCCCCAGCCCTGGCCTTTGCCAAGCAAACAGGGTGGATTAGCAGTCTTCGGAAAGTCCTGGCAGGGCCTGGGCCCTGAGCCAGGTTCCAGGCTGGCAGGCCAGAGGGGTGGGGAGCGAGCTGGAATGGGGCCTCTGATCTCCCTTTCCCTGGTTCCTGCCAAGCCTGCCTCAGTTTCTCTCCCCTTTCTTCTCTCCCACCAAATATTGCTCCTTTCTCCCCCCTCTCTGCCACCAGCGATAATTCTCCCACACACACTCCCTCCTTTGCCTTTTCCTAACAGTCCTGCGGTCCAGGTCCCACCTTTGCTTTCATGCTTTCCTCTCCTTGGAACGCCCCCTTGGGCACCCCCAGGCAGCCCTCAGCCTCATTTGTCCACCTTGCAGTGTCCTCCGTGCTTCCACAGCCCAGAGTCCTGACCCTCCACATAGTCCTTCTCTCAATGTGCCCTCCTGTGTCCTGAGGTCTCAGGCATGTCCTTCCCTCCTAGGGCCTGCTTCCTCATCTGAGAGACAGGAAGGGTTGAACACAAATCTCTCTCATGGTGGAAAAAGCTTGTAGTTTGGAGTCAGATGGACCTGAGTTCCAACGCACTTAGTTCCTTGACTTTTCTGAGCCTCGGGTTCCCCATCTGTAAAATGGGGTCTTATAAAAACAGGCCACACAGACTTGTGGTGAGGCTTAAGTGGGAATGCAGATAAAGTGCTCCAAGTGGGTCTGGTGTTAGTTGTCCTCCCCTGGCAAAGGCCCCTCCAGCTGTACTGGGCTCCAGTTCCCGCTTCTTCAGCGGATTCCTGCACCCGTGATTTCATGGCTGGCCTGGAGGTTACCGCCTTCCTCCTCTGGGACCCCAGCCCAGGCCAATGAGAGAGAATGATGGGGGGGCCAGGGGATGGTGGGGCCTGGGCCTTGAGCTGCCCTGGTCCACAGATGCCATCCCAGGCCTGGAGGAAGTGCGGCTGGCGCCATCCATGCGGAACCGGAGTGGCACCGTGTGGAGCAGGGCCCCAGTCCTCTTCTCTGCCTGGGAGGTAGAGATGCACATGAGGGTGACCGGGCCAGGGCGCCGGGGAGCTCAGGGCATGGTGAGTGGCCCCCACCAGAGCCCGGGAGAGGGGTGAGTCAGGGAGGCAGGCAGTGAGCCTGGGGTTCCAGGGTCCTGCAGGGACCGCTGAGCTGAGCAGCTGGGGACCCGCAGGCTGTGTGGTATACCCAGGACAGGGGCCAAGTAAGCTCTGTCCTGGGGGGTCTGGCCTCCTGGGACGGCATCGGGATCCTCTTCGATTCCTCGGCTGAGGATACCCAGGTGAGTAGTGGTCTCGTGCCTGCCCTCCCGCCCACACCCTCACCCTCCTCCCTGTGCACATGGCTCAGGCTGCTTGTCACCTCCCATGCAGAGCAGCCCTGCCATCCGTGTGCTGGCCAGTGATGGGCACCCCCTCTACGAGCCGCTTGGGTAAGGGCCTGTTTGGATTGACCCCAACCTGATTCCTGGGCTGCAAGGGGCTCAGCAGTTACCCACACTGCCCACTCGTGCCCCTGTCCCAGCCTGTGACAGAGAGCCCACCCCTCCTAGGGCTGTGCCCTCCTTGCTGGATTTTCATAGAGCTAATGGCTGCCACCCTGGAACTCCCTCCCACTTGGTCACAGCTGTGCATCCTCCTGGCTGAGACTAGAGTTTACTTGTTCTCCCTGGGAACTGCCCCACTGAGTCCTCAATTCATTCAACCAATGTCCCCAGGTCATGGGGGGAGTGAAATGACACAAGGTGGGGCCTGGGCTGAGTGTTTTCACTCACATCATCTCATCTGATCCCCAACACTCTTGAGAAGTGGGAATTATTAGTCCCTAGTTACAGGTGAGGACATTGAGGTGCAGAGAGGTGAAGTGACTGGCCCGAGGTCACACAGCCGTGTGCAGAACTGAGATTTGAGGCCAGACTTCCTTGTGGAGGCTCCACGCCCTCTGCCTGCGCAGGCTGCCTGCCTGCCAGTGCGCTACCTTTCTCCCAGATGACATGGCTTCCCAGCCCTCCGGCCTGGCTGCCTCCTCAGTAGCTGGGCCGGTTAGTCAGTGTCTCTCCGCAAACACCCCTTAGCTCATAACAATTAGAATAATTGCTAATGTTTATGGAGCAGAGGTTACTGTACACCAGGCATGGCGCCAAGCACTTCACATTCATTTTCTTAGCTCACCCTCATAAGGACATTATGGGACAACTTCAATTATTATTCTCATTTTAAAGATGGGGAAGCTGGGGTTTGGAAAGGGGAGGGAACTCGCCCAAGGTCACACAGCCAGGAGTGCAAAGGGAGGTGGCTGCTCTGAGCTGGCTTTTCCCTGTTCTGTGCTGGCTTCCTCTTGGCTGAAGGTGGCAGAGACAGGTGCTGTGGTGTGAGCAGCGTCTGTGTCCCCCTGTGCCCAGAGAAACTCAGGACCTCTCAGCTCAACTCCTTCCTCCTAACTCCCCAGAGCCTGCTGCGCTGCTCCTGTCGGGGAGGCAGGCTGGTCATGTTGTTCTTGGCTGCTAGGACGCTTCTCGTGTTGTCTGTCCTGAGTCTGTCCTGCTGCAGTCCAAGCCTGGCAGAAGGGAGAGGAAAGAGAAGCCCCACCCAGAGGCGCAGGGGCACTTGGAGTTTAAGGGAAGCGGGGGAGGGAGGGCAGCCAGAGGAGGTGTGGCCTGGGGGATTGAGGGGCGGAAACCCCACTCTTGGTCCATGTTCTGACCCCTGGGGAAGAGCCACAGGAGGCCCTTGGCCTCTTCTATAAACTCCAAGTGCCAGTACTCTGCCAGGCAGGGCTTGCTGTCCTGCTCCTCTCTCTTCTGCTAAGGGAGCAGACCACAGCAAGGGAGACTCAAGCTAGACAACAGGGACGCGTCCTGTACCAGTGAGGGGGAGTGGCACTGCACACCTGGGCAGAACAACCTCTGGGGCCTCCCCCACTGGCCAGGTCTTGGGTCCTGTGTGGCCCAGCTGGATTCCAAGTGCCCACAGGGATGGAGCCAGCCGGGTGCTGGGCTCCTGCCACCGGGACTTCAGGAACCGGCCATACCCTTTCAGAGCACGGATCACCTACTGGGGGCAGAGGCTGCGCGTGAGTCACCCCTCCTGCTTCTGCAGGTCCTCTGGGTGGGGAGTGCAGATTATAGGGCTTAGAGCTACAGAGTTGCTGTGTGAGTGCCCATGATCCCAAGAGACTCATGCCAGAGACACTACACAGGGTCCCTGGTACAATACAGGCAACACCCACACAGGATCCTCCTCCCTACACAGAATCCTAACTTGCCTGAGCACATCCTTGTGAGGGTTAGCGTGAGACCAGGTGTGCAAGCCCCTCCACGCCATCCTCACACCAAGCCCTGTGGCTGCCTTCCCTCCTTTAGGGCCAGGGAGCCAGTGAGTCAGAAGTGGGGTCAGGGGAGATGGAGTGGGCTCCACCTGCAAGGGGCTCTTTCCCTCCATGCCCCTCAGGTGTCCGTGAACAGCGGCCTCACTCCCAGAGACCCAGACGAGGTGTGCATCGATGTGGGGCCCCTGCTTTTGGCCCCTGGAGGTTTCTTTGGGGTCTCAGCAGCCACCAGCACCCTGGCAGGTGAGGGCCTTCTGGACTGGTAACAGCAGAGGAGCGGTCCCTAGCGAGCCATCCTGAGCATACCTTCCAAGGGAGCACAGGGTGTGAGGCCAGCTACTTCCTCACCATGTGACCTGGGCAAGTCACAAGCCCTCTCTAGGCTCCGTTACCATCTGGAAGGTCATGTCTGCCCCCAAGAAATGTTGAAATTCTCAAATAGGATAAAACACGAGAAGCTTTTATTCTAGTTTGGCCCCATAAGTGCCCCTAGCTGGAAGCTGTGGGGCAAGTGGAGGAGGGAGAGCCAAGAGGGACATTTAGGGAAGTGGAGCGAAGGGATGTGATGTAACGGAGAGTCCATGGAAGGACCCACGGCTGGGAAGCAGGGTGCAACCAGAGGGTGGGAGTCCTTGAATACCAGGACTTTGGTCTTTAAACCCTGGGCACTGGGGAGCCATGGAAGGTTTCTGAGGAGAAGAGTGGCATGGTCAAAGCCATGCTGAGGAGGTGGCCACTGCATGGTTGCCTCTGCCAGCAGCAGCTGTGCTCTTGGGGCCTGAGGGTGTCATGCTCGGTCTGCTGCCAGGGCTCTAGCCCAAGGCTGTCCAGTTTTCCCACTCACTGGGGTCCCACCTCTGGCTGTGTGTGGGGTTCAGCCCTCACAGCCCACCCATCTGCTTGTCTGACCCTCACCTCTTTCCTGTGAAGTGAGCAAGACAAGGGTCAGAGCTGCCCAAAGTCCCCCAGATCTCTTGCCTGCCTGGAATACAAGAGCCTGAGGGGTGAGAGCTGAGTTAAGTGGGCTGCTGGGTGGGGGGGTCTTACCTTCCTTTCTCTACCCCCCTTTCCAGATGACCATGATGTCCTGTCCTTCCTGACCTTCAGTCTGAGTGAGCCAGGTCCAGAGGTGATGCCAGTGCAACCCTGCCCTGTGGGGAGGGGCGGCCCTGGGACCCTTCCCTCCCCAGATGCTTCTGCTCATGTCATGGTGCTGTTAGAGCTGTCATTCCAGCCTTGTCTCTACCTGATCTCTGAGCTCTGCTCAGGCCAACCTTGTACTGGGCAGTGCTGGGGGCCAGAGGTGACTCAGAGTCAGGCCCTGTCCTCAAGGACCTCCCAGGCTGGCGGGAGCTGTGGGAGCACAGAGGAGGGGTCCTAACCAGCCTGGAGGAGATGAGCTTGAAGGAGCTGTGTGGAGGAGTGGAGACCTGAGGCCTGTGAGAGCTGCGGGGTCTGGGCCGCAGCGGGAGGGAAGTGTGTGGGGATGGGCAGTGGAGCAGGGCTAGGGAGCTGAGACTGCAGGGCCTGGCAGCTGAACCGAGGGACAGCCAGCTGGCAGACTCTTCCCTTGCTGGCGTGAATGTTTGTTCAGGGCGGGGAACCGAGCTCCCGGGCGCCCTGTGGGAAGGCTCCCCTCGCCCACGGGTCTCCTACGGGTTTCAGACTGAGTTTTTGTCCTTCTCCTCTAGCCTCCCCCCGAGGCCTTCCCGGAGATGGAGCAGCTCCGCTTGGCAAGGCAGCTAGAAGGTCTGCAGGCAAGGTTGGCCCTGGGCACCAAGGAGGACATGGTTCCAAAGCTGAAGTCTGAAGCCCAGGAAGAGGGTAGGGACCCAGGGAACACCAGGTGGGGCAGGGACCCATTTAGGTGTCACAGGATACTCTTCCCTTTGAACTAGGAGTCCTTTAACCAGTGGGAAGATGGAGGCCTGAGGAGGCATATCTAAACAGGCCCTGGGGCCTGGGTGCTCTGTCCTGTCCCTGCCCCACCACCCAGACGCACCTTCCCGGAGAGAGTATTGGAAGCAAAAGCCACGCCTTTCTGAACCCCCCCTCTCAAAGAAGCCCCCAAATGATAGAATCTATTGCCGCACCCCAGCTGGCTGCCTGTCCCAGCTCTGCTCCAATTCCCAGGGGAAAGGATCTTTGCCCTGGAGGAGACGCTGGGCAGACACAGACAGATCCTGCAGGCTCTCCAGGGTCTCTCTGAGCAGTTGGCCCAGGCTGAGAGGCAATGGAAGAAGCAGCTGGGGCCCCCAGGCCAGGCCAGACCTGAGGGAGCCTGGGTGAGTGACCCCTCAGGCATCCAATGGTCCACCTGCAGGCCTGGAGAAGCTGTCCTCCCTAGGCACTGGGTCCCATGGCACCAGTGGGCTCCCTTTGTCCAGAAAGAGGAGGAAGCACTATTTGTGAGAACTAGTGTCCCCCAAGGTCTGGAGGGAAAGGTGGATAGGGGTAAAATGCTGCACGTGACAGGATGGGGTAGAACCTGCCAGGTGGGGGAGCGTGCAGGAGGGCAGCTCTGCACAAGGAAATGTCCAAGGAGCCACATGGCTGGGGCTGGGGAGAGGAGATGCCAGGTATTTGTATGTGGGTCTGCAGACAAGTGACAGAAATAGACTGGATGCTAATTTGCATGTAGCTCCACATGTGATTTGATTCACATACGGCTTGCTTAATGCTCAGATGCACCAGAATCTCCTGCCATCCTGGCTCCTCCCCCAGGAATCATGCCCCATGTCATCCCCAGCCTAGGGCCTGAGAGCTGAACTCAGTCAAGATGTTAGATGCTAGGCAGAGGAGGCCAGCAGCTCCTGTGGGCTTTGCTGGGTTCTGGCAGCTTGGGACTGAGTCTTGTATCCTTAGGCCAGAGCAGTTAGAGCTGGGCTGCTGGGGTGGAGCAGAGGGGAGGGGCACCGCACTCCAAGCTCTCTGATGCTGCTTCCAGGCCCCGGACCCCTCCTGTCAGATTCCACCCACCCCAGAGAGGGGTGGCCACCTCTTTCAGGTCACTCAGCCAGACAAGGGCCCAAGCACTGGGAGTTGACCAGCATTGGCCCAAGCTTGGACTGTGCCTTGGGGGAAGTGGGAAGAGGGGACTGGACTGGGCCTCTTCCTCCTTCAGGGGCAGAACCACTTCTGGGAAGGGGAGGGACTTTGAGAAAGCCCAGGAGTAGCCACTGTTGTGGGGTTGGGGGGAGACCAACACCCTCAGGGAGAGGGGTTTGAGAGGAGGGAGAATCCAGAAGCCCACATGGAAAATGTGTCCTCAATGTGTCCAAAATGAGGAGGGCCTAGGTAATCTGGTAAGGCCTCTGGAAGTAAAAGGGCTGCAGTGTCCCCGGGGAAGGTGAACTCTGAGGAGAGAGGGGCTGTGCCCTGGGCCCTGGGGAAGAGGCTGGCACTTCTGCAGGACTCTGCCAAAATCAGCACCCTGCTCCATGGACAGCAGACTCTGCTCCAGGACCTGCAAGAGATGAGGTAAGCCCAGGGAGAGGAGGGGTCCTGCGAGACAGGGACGAGAAGTTCCCATCCACCAACTTGCTTCTCTGCCTGAAGCTCCTCCATCAGCCCTGTATTCCTTTCATCATTTCCTGAACACCCAGCACAAAGCCTGGCGCACACAGAGGGGCTGGGGGCAGAATTAGGTTTGTCGAGTTGACTGAATTTAATTGAAATCCAGTTTAAAGTTTTGAAAGTCCTAGTTTAAAAGCAACTGTCCCTGGGAGAGGCCCCGCCTGAGGCCCCCTTCAGGCATTTCCGCCCCAGGGAGGGTCAGTAAATCTGAGCTTTCCTTCAGTGACAGCTCCTGGAAGGAGGAGATGTTCTGATGGGATTCCTGGAGGAAGCATAACCAAGATCAGGCCAAGTTGGAGGAGGCAGTCCCTGACTTCATTTTACCCCGCTCCAACCTCCCAGCATCCCATTCTAGGCCAGGTCTTGGGAGCTACCCGTAGAGCCCTGGCAGCAGGGGGGTCACTTTGATGCCATGAAAGAGGGAGGCTTCAGGCTGGATGCTCGATGCTGGATCCCCTGCTCACTAGATGCTTGGGGTGGGGAGATAGGAAGAGGGAGAGGAGTAAAATCCCCTGGGAGCTGGGAATGGAAGGCAGAGCAGGGAACCTGGGGTTGGGACAGCTTTAGGGAGACCCTTCTCTGAGCTAAAGGAGACTGAGGATCCAGGAAAAAGGTTTGGGGTAAGAAGACTAGCCTCCAAGAAGGTGCTGCCTCTGAGGATTATGAGAAATGGTTAGGAGGTCTGGGTGCAACCAGAAGGGATAGAGTCATCTCCCTTGGTTTCTATCCCCCACCAGGGATGCAGCTGCCCACGTGGTCTCAAGAGCCCAGGTCTTCTACCTGCCTGTAGGCACCAAGCATCATTTCTTAGAGTTGGCCCAGATCCTGAGCCTCCTGCAGAAGGACCTTCGGGGCCCAGTGGTGAGGGGGAAGGTACTGTGGGGGCTCCATCCCTGAGGTCTGGGTTTAGCCTCCTTCTTCCAGCACTTCTGCCTTTACCCTCTGCTCCCGGGACCCCTAGTTGGCACACCTATGTCTGTGTCTCTGTGTGTATGCACACGCGCACACAGAGACAGATGTCACCTTCTCTCTGCCCTCTCTGCTCTCTAGAGAGTCCCACAGACTGTCAGTGCCAGCAGGGCCCTGGAGACCACCTGGTCCAATATCCTCAATGACCAGAAGGGAAATGGGAGTGGGCCGTGCCCAAGATCCTTTAGAGCTCCAGGGTGAAGCCCATGCTTCCTCTGCCCCTGCCTCATCTTGCTCTTTCCCTTGCCCTCACCATCACCCTGTCTTTTGCTCTCTACTTCTCTCTCTCATCTCTAGACCCTTTGGCCTCCTGACTATCCCAGGCCCCAGGCCTTCCCAGCTGTTCCCACAGATGGAGCCGTAGGAGCTGGGGTGGGGGGAGGGCAGCTTTGTCCTCTGCCTATCTCCAAGTGCCCCAGATGAGAGCCAGGGTACCCCAAGCCTGGGAGAGGGAAACAGAGCCCACACATGGCCTGGATTCCAGGTCCCCTCCCTCCTGTGTAAGAGACTGGTCCAGGGCCTTACAATGTCCTCTTTCAGAAAGCAGGAGCCAAGGACCCTCACCCACCTGGCTGGCTCCCAGGGGCCTCCTCATGCCTGCGGCCAGGCATCTTCCTGTTCTTCCTCCTCATCCAGACTGTAGGATTCTTCTGCTATGTGCACTTCAGGTGGGCCTTCTCATGGGCAGGACTTCCCACACCTACCCGGCATCTCTTGGTTCTAGGCCATAGCCATCTTATTGGAAAGAGGCGGCACTAAGGCCCAGGGGGAACCTGCCTGGCCCACCAACTGGCAAGGAGCAGTGCCCAGGCCAGGATCCATTTTTCCAATAGCCTCTACTGACCACCTGCTCAGCCGCTGGTCCCATCTGGGTCCTGTGCTCACAGAGCTCATTCTGTAGTGTGAGAAACTGACACGTAATTGATAGTCACATGCTATGTGGTCAGTGCCATGATGGCAGGAAGCTCAGGGGCAATAAGAGTACAGTAAAAAGCACTTAACCCAGCTTGGGGAGATCAGGGAATAAACCTGGAAGGGCCATTTGATGTGGGTCATCAAGTCCAACCAGGGGTTTTTCCAGCCTTACAAGATAAGTAAAAGGCATTGATGCAGAGGGAACAGCATGAGAAAAGGCAAGGAAGCATGAAAAAAAGCATAGTATTTTGGAGAAAAAAGTGCTAAGTTCAGTACTGTCAGAGCAAAGGATGGGACCAGTTTGTGAATCTGGGCAAAGAGAATTAAAAAGGTTGGGGAGAGGTCACTATTTCTGCTTGGTGGGTATTTGTTGAATGAATGAAACATTTAGATATATAGGGTGTGCTAAGGGGCTCAGAAATGGGACTGACAGTCCTTGTTGGTGAAATTCCAAGACAAGAAGAATCATTGTGGGTGGGGTGGTCCCAGAGGAGGAGTGAAATGTGCTGAGCTTTAAAAAGCAGAGTAGGAGAGGACAGCCTCCAGGTGAAGAGAACAGCAAGGTACAAGGTGGAAATGATGACAGGGCTATGTATTACATAGGAGTGTAATGGTGGCTAGAGCCACCTGGACAGACCTTGAATGCCAGGGGGAAAGTGTGGTCCTGATGGGGAGGCCAAGGAAGCCATAAAGGTCCCATAGCAGGGAGGCTGTGGTCCGTGAGCATAGGGAGATGAGTGTGGGAGCCTGGTTTCAAGAGCCCAGTAGGGAGAAGTCCAAGTAACCTTCTTCTCCTCTCCCTGGCAGCAGGCAGGAGCAGGACCAGAACCGTCCAGACTATTTGTCCACAGGCAGCCTTCCTCTGAGTCCGGCACCACCCATCCCTAGGGCCCTGGGGGTTCTAAGGAGGCAGCCCCTCTCTCCCGGCATGCATGCATGACCCACCTCAAAGCCCTGAAGGAATGTCCACTTCTCATCACTGGGAAGTAAATAGTGTCTAGCTGGGCGGAGGGCTTGGCCAGTATCCTCTCCCTCTAGGTGCCCAGCAACTACCCATACCTTAGCTTCTGCAGAGCTTCCACCTTATTAAAGATGACTTCCCTCTCCCCATGCTGTGCTATGCTCATTTACCTTCCAGCTGCACCTTAATCTCTCTGAAGACTTCCCCCTTTTCTGGACAGGTAGCTGAGAGTGGGCTCCAAGTACACAAGGAGGCCAAGAGCTGGCTTTAATGCCAAAAGACCAGACACCCCGCAGGCCTTGAGTCCTGGACTATGGAGGGAGAGAGTCATAACAGTATAATTCTGTCCCTCCAATTCACCCAGAACAAGAAGTGGTGTCTCCAGGTACCCTTCCTAGCTCAGCCAGCATCACCTTGAGCAACTCTGTCCTGCCCTCCCCTCCTCCCCGCTCAGTTCCAGGGGTCAGCAGGGCAGGCACGTGACCAAGAACTCTAAGAGGCAACCCATGGAGCCATGATTGGGATTCCCGCTCTCTGGTCCCCCCTCCCTTCCCCAGCCTCAAGCTCTTTGGGCAGCTGCTGGGGAAGCAGGTTGGGGAGAAGGATGGGGTGGGGCCCAGGGCTGAATCTTTGTCCCTTGCTTTTACTCCGATCTCCCAGCTGAAATCCTATCAGCGACCTGGGAAAGGAGGAAGTGGGCGGAGAGTAGGAAGAAAGGTTCAGGGCACGAATTAGCGAAACCCCTTTCCCAGGGGAGCGACCCCACCCCCAAAGGCCCTAATCCATTGTCAGCAGTGCCCGGCTGAGCTTGGGGTTGAAGGAGGCACGTGGGGTAGGCGGGAGTGTGGGGCCGGCACGTGGTCCAGCCTCCTCGGCCGCGTGCAGGCCCCCCGCCCCCCGAGAGGAGGGGTTTGGGGAAGTAGGGGCGGGCCGGGCGGGGGCCGGCGGCGGGAGCTGTCCGCGAGCCCTAGTGCTGAAGTAGGCTCGGACGAGCCTGGTGCCTGGTGCGTAGAACCCGGTGCGTGGTGCCCGGGCCAGAGAAGACCATGGCGTTCATGGTGAAGACCATGGTGGGCGGCCAGCTGAAGAACCTCACCGGGAGCCTGGGGGGCGGCGAAGACAAGGGGGACGGGGACAAGTCGGCGGCCGAAGCGCAGGGCATGAGCCGAGAGGAGTATGAGGAGTATCAGAAGCAACTGGTGGAAGAAAAGTGAGTGGGATCCCTTCCCGGCTCCAATGACCCTCCCCCTACACCCCGCCCCCACCCAACAGTCACCTGGCCCACCCCTAGGGCAGTCTCAGACCCCGAGCCCTCCTCCCCTACTTTTCCAGACGCGGTAAGAGATGTGGAATGTGCCTCCTAGGCTGCCCCCAGAGCCACCCCATCTCAAAAACAAGACCCTGCCCCAGGTTCGCATTCGAGCCCAGAGGGAATGGGGACAGGGGCGAAAGGGTCCTAGGACGGTGCAGGCACGTGCATTTCTGACGAAACAAGTAATCCCTTAATCCGATCTGGTCCCAGCCGTCTGTGTCTTCCAACTGGAGCTCCTCCGAGCTTGAGTTTCTGAGAAAAGTGCTGTAGCTGAGAGGGGCTCAGAGTCACAGAGACTGTCCCTGAGAGGGGAGGAGTCATAGATACTGAGGCTTGTCATATGCCAGGAGTGCTGGGGCAGAGAGCCAGCCAGAGGGGAGTTCAGGGCTGGACTCCACAGCTAGGCTGCTTGGGATCCAGAGCCAGGCTTTTCTTCTTTTTAACTGGGTGACTTTAGGCAAGTTACTTAACCTTTCTGTGCCTCAGTTTCCTCTTTTGTAAAATGGGGATGGTGATCATAAAACATGCCTCATAAATTTATGAGGATTAAATTACTTAGTGCATATAAACTGCTTAGCATAGCGCCTGGCACGTGATAAATCATTAAATGTTAGCTATTATTATTTCACTTAATCCTGCCAACAGTTTTTTGAGTTGCAAAATCTTATCCGCATTTTACAAAAGAGGAAGGTAAGCGACTTACCCGAAGACATACCAAAAGTGGTAGTGGAGCCAGGATGCGAACCTAAGTCTGTCCGTAATACTTTGCTCCACATGACACAATCTGTCAGGGAGGGAAAAGACAGACCGAGTCGGAGGCCGCGAGGGACATATATCAGGGCCTGCAGAGAAAGACATACTGACGTCCCCGCCCGGAGAGCTCCGTCCAGCGGCGGGTGCGCAGACGACAAAGGGCGCTGTGATGCGGGGCCAGACAGCAAAGACTGATCGTGGCCGGTCTGGTCCGAGCACCCTCCCAACACACAGGCCCGCGGGCGGGAGAGATGCGGTTGCCCTCCAGGACGCGGAGACCCCTCCCGCCCCTTCCTCGCAGACCCTGCCCGCCCGTTCTCTCAGCCTTCGCTATGACTCCGCCCCCGGTGCCCCCGCAGGATGGAGAGGGACGCGCAGTTCACACAGAGGAAGGCCGAGCGGGCCACGCTGCGGAGCCACTTCCGAGACAAATACCGGCTCCCCAAGGTAAGCTTACAAGCGGGGCTGCGAGGCACATTCGGGCTCCGGACTCCTTTGCCTGACTCTGGGCACCGCAACTCTCAGCCTGTAAGACTCATGGAGTGCTTGGTTACATCCTTCGTTCTCTCACTCGTTCATTCATTCACTCATTCATGGTTAATTGGCTCCAGCCGAGGGCCAGGGCTTAGCGCTGAGGAGAAGCCCAGTCCGCCAGAGACTGATAGGTTTGTGTTTCTGGAGCCAGTCCAGGGCCCTTCTCTCCTCCACACCCCACTCCCCCAACCCCCGAGGCAGCCCGGGGCAGATGAAGAGATGGAAGGCAGTAGATTTTACCGCAGGGTTGAGTGCTCCTGGGGCTTCTGAACCCTCGGGGAGAGCAGGGTGGAGGAGAGAAGGTGGAACCTCTGTTGATCTTCATGCCCCTACCTAACCTCTCAGTAACTGCCAGGTAGCTATCACCCACATCTACAAATAAGGAAACCGAGGCTCAGAGAGATTAAGAGACTTGACTAAGGTCATACAGCCAGAGAATGATGGAGCTGGGGTCAGAGCTCAAGCCTGTGAATGCTGAGCCTGCGCTTGCTCCAGGATCCCTGGCTGCCTTCCAAGGTATGGAGTCTGTCTGCAGAGAGCAAAGAACCCCTTGGTTGGCCAAGCAGCCAGGAGGTTGTCTCCCCTAGGCACTGCAGCACCAGAGGGGCATGTAAGTGTTGGCTAAGGAGGGAACTGAGGCATAAGCCACTCCCAGTGTCCAGAACTGTGTGAGACTGAGGGGAAATGGAAGTACAGGGCTATAGCACTCCTGACCTTGATCTTCCACTTGAATTGGAAGATCAGATACATGGACATCACATTCATTCATTCAACAAATGTTTACTGAGCCCCTAGCTGCTTCTGACTCCCCACAGGGCACCAGTCTTCTGGAAATCTCTCAAAAGGAAAACCAGTCCAGAAAGCCTACCTTTCTGGAAAGTTGCTGAGTTAAACCCAGCTAGGGATGGAGTCGTTCCTCCAAAGCTTGCACAAAGGGTACGAGAGGCATAACTCCTGCCATCAGGCAACTCTGAGTCCAGTAGATGAGGGAAGACATGGCTGTAAGTGAGTAGGACATAAAGTGGAAAGCCCCAGGGTCCCCAAAGGGACAGAGAAGTGCAGTGACAATCAGCAGGTGCCATGCAACGAGAGCAGAGATTGGAATCCGTGATGCAGGTTTAAATCTAGCTCCTTCACTGCCTAGTTGTGTGACCTTGAGCAAGTTACTCACTTAAATTGGCTGAGCCTCAATTTCCTTATTTGTAAAATGGAAATAACAATACCTGCCTCAAGACTTATTGTGAGAATTAAAAGCACTTAGCTCAATGTCAGCCATATAGTAGGTATTTGATAAATGGTACCCATCACTACTATCGGTGAGTCCTTTCGTATAGTTAATGATAGTCACCATATGGCTTAGCTCACTGGAGCAGTTTGACTCCTAGGTATTTTCATTTCCTCTGTGCTCTCTATGCTAGTATCTTACCTTCAGTATCTCAGAGTGAAGGAAGGAGGTATAAAAGTGCAAGGTCTCCATGCCCAAGTGTCAGAAGCTTGATCCTGGAATATGGGAACCCCGTCTAGGCCTCCTCCCTGCCCCCTCAACTCTGGGTCCTCACAGACCTCCAACCCCCTCCTCTCTTCCCTCCAGAATGAGACAGATGAGAGCCAGATCCAGATGGCAGGTGGAGACGTGGAACTGCCCCGGGAGCTGGCCAAGATGATTGAGGAGGACACAGAGGAGGAGGAGGAGAGGGCCTCGGTCCTCGGGCAGCTGGCCAGCCTCCCTGGCTTGGACCTTGGCTCACTCAAGGACAAGGCCCAGGCCACATTGGGGGACCTAAAGCAATCAGCGGAGAAGTGCCACATCATGTGACGACTTTCCCTGGAGTTGCCCACTGGGGTGATCAGAGGGCTGGGCCCACATGAGGGCTAAGAGCATGTCTCAACTTCCAGGGACCTATACCCCATCTTGGCTTTGTTTTCCCTGCTCCACACTAGCCCTAGGATCCTTCTCATCCATGGCCCAAGCCTACTTTCCTAGTCTCTCCCTCTCCACTGGGAGCGAAGTCCTCATTTCTCACCCTACCCTCAGGACCCCGACTCAGCCTGGGGAGGCCTCCCAAGATTGTAGGAATAGGCCCGTGCTCTCTGGCCATAGCCCCAAGTTCTTGCACACAGGAGCACCCACAGAGAGACACACAGAGGGACATGGGAACCCTGGGATGTGCAGAGGCATACACCACAGATGCATCCTGGCACACAAAGACACACACACCCAGGCCAGCTGCCCTGTGTGCCTCACGCCTCCAGACACCAGCCCTCAGAGATGCTGGGAGGAGGCTTTGGACAGATGCCCTCAGCAAGCAGGAGGCCTGAGTTCGAGTCTCCACATGTGTTCTCTTTGAACGCCACTGCTCTTTCTGGGCCTCATTTCATCATCTGTAAAATAGGGGTGGACTGGGTGATTTCTAACACTTTCTAGCTTGGCCTCCCTGGCCCTCTGAGCCAATCCTACACCCTTCCTTCAGCAGGGCAGCAGCTGCAGCCATAGCCTCAAGCAGCTGCCATTGTACTGTGGGCTCTGGCTCCTGGAGCTGAGCGATGCTGTGGGAAGGCCTGAGTACCAAGGATGAAGCTGGCACTGAACATTAGCCCGGGAAGCTCCAGGCCTCCTCTGGGCCCAGGCCCAGGCAATTTGTGTTCTGTCCCTGTAGAACTCTCTGGATTCCATAGCTGGATCTCCTCTCTTGGCTCAGTGAAAAATAAAAATTCCAAATGGCATGCCTATCCTCTTACTTCTTACTGACCTCCAGGAGTCTTGGGGTTCCCTTACCTTTGGAGGGGTGTCCCTTACCTCCTCACCCACAGCTTCATAGGAGCGCCAGCCCTTGTAAGATGTCAAACTCTACCCTCTCAGGGCCCTAAGTGAGGCAAGGTCCAGCCTGGGGCCAGACAAAATAGATCTGGGCTTTGAGGAAAATGTGGCAGCCAGCTGGATGGGGATGCACCTGGGGAAGGTGGGCCTCTGGGCCATTACCTGAGACCACAGGAAGGGTCACGGCTCAACCACAACTGTCTCTGGCACCTGTGAGATGGAAGGTGTTACAGGAGACAAGACAACTGCGTTCCAGCCCTGGCACTGCTATGTGACTTTGAGCAGGTTCTTTTCCCTCTCTCAGCCTGTTACCCCCCTATAAAATGAAGATCCCCTTTACCCAAAATAATAATACTACATGTTTCAAAGGGTGACCATTTGTAAATCCCTTGGCACATAATAGACCATATCAATAAATGGTAACTCATTCTTAAAAAAATGGAGAGCCCAAATCTCACCCTGCTCACCTGTAAGGGGTCCAGGAAACCAACCAGGAGGCTCCACAAGCAGGGGCCTGAGCAGGAACAAGGTGCTACAGGCAGAGCCTGAACCCCCTTGGCACTAGCCTCAGGGAAGCTAGCTAAGATGTACAGGCAAAACTGCCATGTGAGGGTCTGGTTTCAAGGGGCAGAGTTTCCACTAGGCCTCCTTTGTAAAATAAGGACAAGGAACGTACAACGTGTGCAGTAGATAATGTGGAAAGGGACAGGAGGAGGAGAGAGGAAAAAGTGAGGACAAGGAATTAGGAGGGTGAGGGCAGGGAGGGACGCAGACCCAGGATGGGGGCAGTGCTGCTCAGGCTGTCGAGCTGGGCCTTGTCTCCTGAGCATCCCCGGGGAAGGTGCCCAGGCCTCTGAGCTGCTCCTAGGCTGCCCCCCTGGGTGATCGCTGGACAAAAACCCCTCCTGACCTTCCTGGAGCTGGAGAAGACCCATATGGGGGCCCCAGGCTGGGTAGGGGGGGCCATGGGCTTCCTCAGCAGCATCAGCAGCAAGGCCCACGTCAGCACTCCACCCTCCAGGGGCCTTCTGCCTAATGGGATTGGACAGGCCCCTTTCCCCTCAGTGGTTTGCAGGACCCAGAGTGAAAGAGGCAGGGAGGCGGGCTGTTGGGAAGCTAGGGGTTAGCATTCACTGACCCCTCACAAAACGGGCTGGTTGGGGCCTGGGGTCAGGGAGTGGGAGGGGACTGAACCCCCACACTGGTTCCCTCCTCACAGCCTGGGAACACCAAGAAGCCCTGACTTGTCTGCACATCCCTGGAATCGAGGAGGGGAGGTGTAGACAGAAGGAACAGCACCTAGGCTCAGGCAGAGATGGCCAAGAGGGTAGGCTGAGGGGTCCCCAGGCTCTGCTGGCCTCGCCCTGCCTCCCCCCTTCCTTTCCCTGCTCTCCGGGCTTCTCTGTCAGTCCACATCCTTCTCATCTGTGTCCCCCAGCCCTCAGCCTCATTCCTAGTTCATACCTGTCCTCCACCAGGCCCTCAGCTAGGGGCCAACCTGGCCAAGCTGGAGCCTCCTCTGTGCCTGCCCCCAGCCCCGAGCCCTCAGGGCCTGTGCATGTCCACCACTAGCTCACTGCTCTCTTCCCATCCTCTTTCTACTCCCGCTTATTTAGACAATCACTTGCTCCCTGTCGGTCCACCCACCTGATGTGATGTGAGGGCCATAGGGAAAGCCACTTGCCACCAAAACTTCCATTTTCATGGTGATTAAAGTCCCACCACAGGGCACCACAGTTTAGAGTGAGGAATTTGCCTCTCCAGGCCTTCTCCCTCCCTCCTGTTCTTCCTTCCCCCTTCTTTCTTCTTTCTCACCCTTGGCGGCTGTCTAAGGATACAGGAAATATTGAAAGGTGAGGGGATAGCCCCTCCACCACCACCCCCCATTTCAGGAAGAGAGAAATGGCAAAGACAGCTGGCCTGCTCCTCCTCACCCCTGCAATACAGGGGAATTCAGGGAGATTGGTAGCAAGCCCTGGCCTCTGCCTGGCTCCAGTCCCTTCTCCTGCCTTCCACCCATCCAGACAGCTGAGGCCTAGTTCCCAGAGGGACTAGGGTGCAGAGAGAACAAGTGACTTTCCGGAGGCCAGTTGGTCCTTGGGAGGACCTGGGGACAGTGAGGGGTTTGGAGTTCAGAGGATCTCCCCTTTCCCCAATGGCCAGATGGTCCCTCCTCAGATACTGCAGCCGACCCCCCTCTCCCCTGCCAGGACCGGCAAGCAGGCGCTGGGGACTTCTGGGGGAATGTTCATTTGCTGAGATTGAGCTGCTGGCAGTGCCTATTGACCCAGCTGAAGCCTGAGGCTGGGTTAGGAGTGGGAAGCCCCTGTGAGGAGAGTGGGAAGGAGCCATAGAGCCAGCCTGCTGTCCTGCCTCTAACCCCATGCCTGCCAGGCATAGCTGTTCCCAGAATCACCGAGGCTTGGGGACAGCAAGGGAGCCAGGCCGGCTGGGTCAGGGGAGCAGCAGCATTGAGGCTGCCTCACCCTTATTCAGCAGGACCCGTGCCTGGGGATGTGTGTGTATAACCATGAGGTTAAGTCTGTGTGGGATCTGCGTGGGGCTGTGAGCTTGTATGTGACTTTCAGTATTTTTGTACGTGTCTGCTGCCTGTGGCCTGTTAGTGTCTGTGTCTGTGTGTTTGTGTGTCTGTGGGATTTTGAGTATACAGGTGTGGATGTGAGTTATTCTGGGGAAAGTGGTCCTTGACATGCCCCCTTCTCTCATGCCCCAGCCTCAGGGTTGGGCCCTCCCCGTCCCCCTCTCAGGGAGGGCTGGGATGGCAGCTGGCTTCTGGGGACCAAGAGACCTTCTAGATGACATCCTACAGGAACCAAGGCTCTAAGTCCTTCCCCACTTCTCCAATTAGCAAAAGAAGGGGTAGACTGTGCACAGGGACACCTGGGTCCCTCATTCTGCTCCAGAAGCCCATCTGCTTCTCCCAGGGCTGGCCCCTTGGGACAGAGGGGCCTGGGCTCAGGTGTTCCCCCAGCTTGGCCCAGTGCTGGCTCTGGGCTTGGGGACTGAGTGGAGGTGGGAGGACAGGGCGAGTGAAGCACCCAGACATTGCTGGGGATTGTCTGCCCTGCTTGGGCATTTGCAAAGTGTAAAAGGTGAGACTTTCGCCCCAAGGAGGAAAAATTTATTGTTTAAAAAGCAGATTAGCATATTTCCCAAGGCCTCTGCCATTGGAAGAGAGAGAGAGAGAACACTAGCCCCACACCCTCTGGCTGGGCTGCCTCCCTCCTTGGCAGGTGGCCTGGACTCAGGACCAGCCTGGAGGCCATCTAAATGTTTTGCCCAGGGAGACTCCTTTCCCAGGTCCTCTCCGCTGGCCTCAACTTCCCAGCCCTTTCCTGTACCCAGTCCCCCTAGGGGGCCCACTCCTCCCTGCACCCACGTGTATAGGAATTTCAGGTGCCTGTTCTCAGCCAGCCAGTGCAGATATCACAAAAAAAAACTGAGGTCTGTGGGCCAATCCTCCAACCTGTCATCCTCCTAGTCCATCAGTCATTCACCCAGTCCCTCCTCATTCCCGCTCTCCCACCCAGTCTTCTCCATTTGTCACCCACCAGCTCCATTCATTCCTCTCCTTCCTTTCCCTCATTTTACTTATTGAGGCTTTTTCATCTAGCCCATTCTCAGAGATAATCTGAAGTACATTTCTCTCCCTAGATCTGAAAATAACATTTTATTGAATTCTTATGTGCCTGCCTCATGTACAGTAACTCATTTAATCCTTACAAATTCCCATGGGGCATTTTTATCTTCATCCTTGTTTTACTGAGAAACTGGCTAATCAATGGGTCTCGAGGTTCTGGGCCAAGTGGCAGAGCCAGGATTTTAGCTGCGCCTCCCGCCTTCTGGACCACTGCTCTACACTGCCCCCCAACGACCAGGCTTCGGGGAAATGAGGTCTCTCCTAGCGTATTTCCCTCTCTGTACAGAAGCCCTTTAATCTTGGCATGGAAGGCTGAGCATCTGGGTGGGCTCTGCTAAGCCGAGGAAGGAACTGCTGCCTTGGCGATGGACTGCCCCTCCCTTAAGTCCCCAAAGATTCTCTTGAGTGCTGTTCTGACTGAGAGCTGGGTAGGAGGGTGGCTGGGTGGGGAGAAGGGCCTGCTGGAAACGACCCCAGTTTGGGGGTCCTGGGGGGCGGGGTATGAGCACAAGACACCCTAGAGGATGCCCTTTTTCCCAGTCCAGTTACTGCTCACTCAGCAGCCCAGGAGGCCAGGGGCCTCTGTCCAGGTCAAGGGAGTATGTGGTGCGCAGAGCATGGGGAGCGTTCACAGAAGCCTACCCTTCTCCAGGTGCAGAGGAAGGGCCTTGCGCGCGCTCCCAGGCCTATGCTTGCCGGCTCCCCACTGGTCCCCTGGGTGGTAGACAGGAATGGTGGCTGGTCAGCCTGACTCTCCTTGAGCCCCCAGGAGCTGCGGGCAGGAGGCAGATGTGGCTGTTACTGCCTCCACCCCCCACCCCGTGGCCTCTCCAGCCCTTCCCCAAGTTACCCAGCTTTCCCTGGGGCCCCTCCAGTCTCAGCCTCTGCACAGGGGCCCCCTCTCCTTTTTCCCCCAGGGCAGGAAGAGAAGCACACCGTCAGAAAATAATTTAATAGAGAAACAATGAATTACATTCTCCAAGCCCAGCCACCTGCTGGGCAGAAAGACAACTCTTGCCCCAAGGAGGTTTTTAAGGGCAGAGAGAAATCTCACACACACACCCTCTGTGATTTTTTAAAAGAAACCCCTAAGTAACTCCAGGTGTGTACATTCTTCTTCAGATTAAAGTCACCCTCTCCTCCTCAGAGTCCCTACAGGGGACTGAGGAGGTATTCACAGCCCCACTGGAGACGTGGAGCTCCAGGCGGAGAGGGGAAGGGCCTTGCCGGGCCACAGTCTGATGGTCAGGCCACCCCCATGCCTCCTCCCAGGCCAGAATCAGCTCTGTGGCAAGTAGGGTGTTCCCCAAAGAGGATGGAGGTGGGAGGGATGAGGATTGAGGACCCTGCCCTTGCGCCCCCTGGGCCAGGGCAGGAACAAAGCATGGGTTTCTCAGATTTGTCCTACCCCTAAAAAGAAGATTATTTTCATGCTTGAAGGATTATCTTAGAATACAGAGAGGGTGGACAGGGCTCAGCTCCCAGAAGACCAGTGAGTTCTACAGGGCTGAGTACATACTGTGGGGTGGGTGGTCCCTGAGGGGTCTTGAAGTGCCCCATTCCAGTGCAAGGAGGGAGGCAATAAGGGCTCCCAGAAAGGACAGGGGTGCAGCTGCCAGCTGGCAGGGAGGGGGTGAGAGCCCCTTGCCTTTTTCTCAGATCAAAAACAGAAGGCTTGATGCCCCCAAATCGACAGGCTCAGGGCCCAGCCACCACCAAGTAACACAAGTCACATGAAAGAAACACTCTTCTCACAGAGCCCTGCTCCCCTCCCCCAGGGCCAAGGCCCAGCGCCCCCAGCACACACCATGGGCCATCTGACCCGCGAGGGGTGCTGGGGACCCTGGGATGTGGGGGACTCAGAGCTGCCCATCTAGGAAGGCTGCTCTGCAGTGTTGCAGAGGGCCACGGAATTCTGGGCGTCAGCCTGGGTGACTGTGTCCCCAACTCCAGGGGGCTCGTGGTCTGTCCAGTCATCCTTCTGAGGTCACTGCAGGGTGCAAGCTGTGGAGGGGTAAGCGGGGAGGGTCAGTCTCAGGTCTCTGGCAAGAGAGGCAGAATCCAGGGCCACCCCAGCCTTCACCCCTCCCTGGGTGGAGCATCAGACCCCAGGGCAAGACTCACAGCCGCGAACAGACTCTAACAGCCCCTCTTTGTCCAGGGTCTCGGCTTCCCAGCGAGACTCCCTCATCTGTGGAACATAAAGGCAGCACAGTGGGTGAGAGGCAGCCAGAGACACGGACAGGAGCCAAAAGGAACGGCCGCTGAGCACCCGAGTACGCGAAGGACAGAGACAGCGATGGAGAGGCCGTCAGGAGACTGGAGGCAGACACACACAGCAGAGCGGGCGACAGAAAGCCACAGGCAGAGGGAAGCAGAACCCATACAGCTTCATCCCAACATGGCCCCCCACGTGCCCACCTTGACCTGCTCCTTCAAGTATTCAGCTCGAGCCATGAGGTTCTGAACCTGCCAAGGGAAGACATGCCCATGGGTGTGGGGGGCAGAGGGCCTTCAGTCGGAGTTCCCTCTCACCCCTGATGCTCTCCAGAACCCCAAGTCCTTCATCTGCACTCTTCCAGGAAGCTCCCCAACTGCAACAGCCCAGCTGCCTTTCTGTGGCCAGCTTCCCAGATCCTGCCTGCCCACTGCCCTGACCTGAGCACCCGAGCCCCGACAGAGTGCACGGGACCACTGACTTATCAAGTCTGGGAGGTCTGACTCCTAGACATGGAACACCCCAAGGGAACCCGAGAAGGTTCCCCAGATGAGAGCAGGGTAAAAGGGGAAGGAGGAAGCCTCCCAACCCTCCCAACCCTAGTGGGCACCTCAGTGTGAAGCAGCTCCCGCCTCCGGCCTGGGGGCTCCGCTGCAAAGAGAGGGAGGGCGCAGTGGTGAAGGCAGGGCAGCGGGGCTCGAGGCTGTGGTGATGTGGGCGGGGCCTCACCTGCCAGCAGCAGCAGCAGCTCCTCCAGGCCATGCTGGTATAGGGCCAGGGCGTCCTGCTCCCCACCAGCTTCCTCCTCCTGCAGCCACAGGGACACAAGGTCACTTAGGGTCATGACCTGGATTGCCCCCTGCCCCACCTGGATCCCTCCCGTTGGGTACAAACCTTGGCCATGGCAGCTGAAGCCACTTCTAGAGCAGCAAGGAGGCGCGGCTTGTCCCGGGCCATCTCTGAGGAGGGGCAAAAGCTCAGGATGAGGGGAGCAGCCTGTTTTTTCGTCTCAGGGACCCTGCCCCAACCTGCCTCCCCTTCAGGCTGGAGGGAAGTCGCTGGGGGCTGGTGGTCAGCCAGGAACTAGGCCTACCTCTGAGCAGGTCTCGGGCAGAGGCCCCTTGCCTCAGCAGGGCCCGATTGGAGGAGGAGACGATGGCCTTGAGCTCCTCAGCCCGGGACACGTACTGCCCCACCTGCAGGAGGACAGGGGGCTGAGGAGGGGCTGTCCTACCCTGCCTCCCTCGCCAGCACCCTCCTCCAAGTTCTTCCCCTGGGTCTTCAGTGACTGCCCCAACCTGTAATGTCAGTGGCCAACCGAGGCCGGCCTGGCCTCTTCCCAGGAGAAGTTCCAGTTCTAAGAGAGCCAGTCCACAGGGGGCCCAGGATCCCTCGCCCTTTCCTCAAGTGGACTCTCACTCACCCACCTTTGCCTTAATTGCCTCCTTCCGCTGGGCATCCACTTCGTCTGCACAAAGTGAGGGTTTATGTGAGGAATGTGGAGCGAGAGGACCTCTGCCCACACCAAACCCTCTGGAATCCCCAAAAGCACCAGTCCAAGATTTACCTTCTGCCTTGTCTCCCACAAAATTCTGGATGGGCAGCTGCTTCTGGAATCCATCCGCTGCAGCTATGGCTGACGCCCCCTCCCCCCCCGCCACCGCCACTGCCGCAACCAGGGGCTCCAGACACTCACAGTGCAGTGCAGGCACGAAGAAGTCCAGAGCCTTACAGTAGAGAGACAAGGCAGCTGCAGCATCCCCCTCCTGGTCCTTCTTCACAGCCTGCACCACCAGGGCGGTCTGGGGGACGGGCAGATCAGGAGTCATGCCCACTCCCATGCTCACCATGAGGCAGGAAGAGAGGTCTCCTGAGCTCACCCTCTGCCTCCTGTTGGGCAAGTCACCTGTTCACCACTGAAAGGGGTAGATGAGACCCACAACCCATCCTCACCCCACCCCATCCCCATGGGCCTGCTCACTGCTTGTGCCAGGCTCTCCCCACTGGGCATGTGTTCCAGGTCCACCCAGGGGTGGGCGAAGAAGTCCTGGAAGGAGATGCGACGGCTGGGGTCCCGTTCTAGGAGCCTCTGCAACAGGTCCCGGCAGTCTGGGGAGAGCGGAGGCCGCAGGGGGAGCTGTAGGGAGAGGTGGGTGGGGGACAGATCACACTGGGCTCCAGCACCTCAGCCCCCAGCCCAGGGCCCCGTCAGGCCCACCCTGTCCTGGGATGCCTCTGAGGTACATGTTTGACAGGTGGAGAATCTGAGACCCAGGAGGAACAGTGACAGGCCAGGGTAATGGAGCAGGGGAAAGGCAAGCCTCCTCCCCCTGGCTCCTGCCCATGCCCTCAGTGGAACACTCAGCTGTCCTAGAACCCTGTTTCCAGGTGCTTGCCCCTCCCGGGATTATCCTCCTGGGAAAGCTGGGTCTGGCTCTGTGTTGGCCTTCTCCCCAGGGGCGTCTGCAACAATCTGGGGGACAGGCCCTTTGCTCCCTGTAATGGACTAATCTGGGTCCCTGGAACTGAATGTAGCCCTGACCAGTCTAGAGCATGCCCCCAGCACCACAAAGGTGGCCTGGAGCCCGCACTCCACACCATTCTGGTGGAAGTGAGGTCTCCAACCTCAGGGCCTTGAATCCCTCTGTCCCCCAACCCTGCAGGTGCCAAGGCTCTGCAAGACCCACCTCAATAACCCGGTTGCTCCGGATCTTCTCTTCCAGCTCCGAGAACGACCTGGAGGCAAAGGGGGGCTGCCCGAAGAGGGCTTCTGTGGAAGGGAGGCAGAGGGCAGGCTGGGAGGGGACAGGGTCGAGCCTGGCCTGGCCCACTCCTGGAGAGGCAGCCTAACATCCCTCAGAGCAGTGGTCCTGGGCCAGCATTCTCATTAGAACCCTTCAGGAGTGGCCCAGAGGGCACAGGCCTGAGGACACACCATGCAAACCTCGGGCTAGGGCCAGGGGACAGAGCTCTCACCATATAGGATGACCCCCACAGACCAGAGGTCCACACGGGCGTCGTACTGCCGCTGACACACCATCTCAGGGGCCATGTAGAGGGGGGAGCCACGGAGCACATGCTTCTCATCCCAGGGGGACATGTGCTGTGCAAAGCCGAAGTCTGCAAGCAAGAGGCCGGAAGCAGGGCTCAAATTCCAGCTGCTTCTGCTCCTGGCCTTAAAGCTTCACCCTGGGCTCTAGCGCAGGGCTCCTCCATGCCCTCCAGACTCACCAGGATTAATGCTACTTCCCTACTGTGTTCATGCTGTTTCTCTCATGATTAGCCTGTAACATCCTTTTACCTCTTCCTTTGGGAGCATAAATCTTACCTCTCCTCCACAGTCCCTTAAGGAACCTTTTTTCCTAGGAAGTCGACCCTGATCACACCAGCTATGAGGATGAGGGGTCACCAGGGGCCAGACCCTCCCTCACTGCTCCACCAAGTTCAGGTCATACCATGCCCTCTGGCCTCCAGCCTCAAGTCAATTGACCAAATCTTATCAGGGGCCATAACCACCTCCTCCCCCACCTCACACCCTCCAACACTGCCATAGATGGGTCATTATTTGAGCCCCAATCCTGGGGACAGACCAAGTTCTGACCCTGGTCACACACTGAGCCCTGAGACTGGTCACACACTGAGTCTTGACTCTGACCCTAGGCCAAGCATGACCCCATCTATTACAATGCTGGAGTCGAGTGTGGGTAGCCTGAAAAAGGTCCTACCTTTTGGTGATGGGGACCATCCCTGGATCTCCCAGCCTGTTGCCATCTGATGACTCAACAGAGGGTTCCATGAGAACCGGGGCTGCTGAGTAAGCCCAGGCAGAGGCAGACCCTGCACACCCACCCTCCAAACCTCATTTCTGCGTTCCAGACTCACACCTGCCAGTTTAAGGTGGGGCTTCTCCAAGGAGCTCAGGAGAATGTTCTGTGGCTTCAGATCCAGGTGAGAGATGTTCTGTTGGTGCAGGAACTGCAGGGCACTAGCTAAGGAATAGGACCCATGAACAGAAACAGGTCAGAGGAGCCCATCTCTCACCTGCCTCTCGCCTCCCCAGGCTTATGTCTGCCTGCACAACCTTAGTTCTGGCCTGGCTGGTTTCCTGAATACTTTACATTCAAGACCAGCTTCCTGCCACTTCTAAGAATTTGCCCTACCCCCACCCTAAGTGACCTCCTTCCCTTCCCTTGAGCCCCTTCACAAGGCTCCCCTCTTCCCAGAAGCCTCCCTGGATGCCCCAGCTCTTTAGGCTCTTGCCCTTTTCCTTGGTAAAGCACTTGGGTCCCACCCACTGGGCCCTGGAATGTTCTATGAGGTCCTTATATTATGTGCCACGTGCAGATGGGGCTCCTCCCTCTGTCTCCCTCACAGCATCCTTAGGCCAGAGATGGGCACATGGGAAAGATGAAGCCCTAAAGCAAGCTAGAACAGTAGGCAATTGCTAAGAGTGCCTGGGCTCTAAGCCTGATGCAGGGGTGGGATGGGAGGGCAGAGATCACGGGAAGGGGTGTCAGGCTGGGGTCAGAGGCTTTTACCCAACTGCTGCATGAAGACACGAGCCACCTTCTCAGGCAGAATCCTGCGGGTGTGAATGAAGCGAGACAGGTCACCCCCTGCGCAGAATTCCATGATGAGGTAGATGTTGTCACTGTCCCACTGTGGTTAGAGGCAGAGAGGCAGCTTGAAGAGTGTCCCTTATCCAGCCCCCTTTGGGAGTGGCCCCACCCCAGGCCCGCACCTGGAAGTCTTTCAGCTGTACGATGTGGGGGTGTTGAATGCCCTTGAGGATCTCAATCTCTGTCAGGAGGTTTTCCACAGATGCCTTGTTCAGACTCTTCTTGGCCACGCACTTGATGGCTACCACCTCACGAGTGTCCTTCTAGGTGGATAGGATATTTGTAGGTTCTGCCTTGAGAGGGCTAGGGCCCATGCCTGGCCAGAAGGGCTCTGGTTCCCTCTGCCCCTCTCCCTCTCACTGGGCCTACCCACTCTCTCCAGCATCCAGGCTTCCCAGCTTCCCCTTCTCAGGCCAATGAAGCACCAGATTCTGAAATCCTAGCTTTCCAACTCTGCCTGCCGTTCGTTCTCCAATCCTCTGCTCAAAAATCTATGTCTTTGTATTCTAGACTGCCTCCGCTAAGGCATGTCATTCAGTACTCTAGAACTGCCCAGTCTGCTTCCTAATTGGGTCCAGCCTTCTAGAACCCTGTCCCACACCCTTCCAGGCCACCAGCTATCCTCCCTGTTTTGAGCCTATTCTTCAGCTACTGACACCAAGGCTCCATCGAGGTCTCCATCCGTCTCTCTAGACAAAACAGGGGTGTGTGTGTGTGTGTGTGTTTGTTTTTAAGACCAACGGGTGGAGTCAGCTCCGGCCTCCTCCACCGAAGGTCAGATTGGGACGTGGCAGGCCGCAGACTCCAGCCTCTCCTCGTTTCCCAGCCCGGCCCCCACCTGGACTTGCTCAGGGTCTGGCAGGCATGGCGGCCGGGCCCTTGGAAGTTCTCGTGCCCCGGATTCCTGCCGCGCACAGGAGCCCCGGGGCGCCCTGGCCTGCACCCACCTTGGCGTAGGCCTTGTACACCGTGGCATACGTGCCACTGCCCAGGCGCTCGGTGAGGATGAAGCCGTCCAGTCGCGGGGGACCCCAGCCGGGCCCCGCCATGCCCGCCGCCCCGCGCCCGACGCCAGGCGCTTCCTGGTTCCCGGCGCCGGGTTCCGGAGGGCGAGCTGCCGCCCGGCCGGACCCCACGCTGCCCCCAGCGCCGCCCGCCGGAAGTGCAGCGCAGAGCCGGGCGCCGGCTCCCCACCGCCCCGCGCCCCGCCCCGCGCCCCGCCCCTCCAGGTGCCCCAGGTGCTGCTCCTGTGCGCATTCACGGCCTCCACCCCCACTGGAAATCACATGTTCCGCCAGTCCCCGCAAGATCCATTTGCGGATCCTGAGGCCCCTTCGGGCCGAACGGAAGTGAGCAGAGGCCAGCGGATGAGATCACCCAGGGAATCCCGTCCAGGCTGGGTTAGCACTCCAGAGATCGCCCACGTGAGAGCAGGAAGAGAGGAGCCCGGCCAAGCAGGTGCGTGTGGTGGAGGGCGGGGGGCACGGGGAGGGGGAGACTCAAAGAGGTGCCCTCCCCCCAAGACCAGCAGCTCTGAAAGTGAAAGTAGCGGGACAAGAAAGTCCCATGGAAGAGGCCAAGCAGACTTCTCAGGAACGGGCTCATCCCCAAGGATGAGGGGCTTGGCCTGTCACAGACCAGCCATGGCGCAGGGTGGCCACGTGCAGCATCTTGACTGTCCCCTCACCCACTGCTGGAGCACCTCAGCCCCGACCCCTGTGAGCCACCCCCATCCTCCCAAGTCCTGCAGACATCAGAACCAGAGTTGTCTGAAAATGTCTTGTTTTTATTTAAGCACAAAAATTGAAACATAACATATACATTTGTACAAGAAAAAAATACCAGAAAGGAGTTTACAAATCCTTGGTTGCTGCCATCATCATTCAGTGGCTCTGGGGCTGCGAGGCTAACAGTCTGAGTGAGGGCTGCCTCTGGGTGGGTCCCAGAGGCAGAAGGTTGGCCAGCTTTTTGAGAAGTTCCCTCAGTCCACACACCCACTCTACAGCCTCTGGAGGACAGGGTGCAGGTTTTAATGTGGACTCCCAGGCACCCATCGTAGTGACACACTTCCCAGGGAATCCCCAGGACCAGTGAAGGTAACCTAGGCTCTACTCGGGGGATGAGGGGACCCTGGAGGGTTAGTCTGGACTCCTCAGAAAGGTGGCTATTCAGTCTAGCCTGAAGGTTGCAGTTCCCCATTGATTCCCCCTGCCCTCCCTCGGAGTCGCGGAAGCTAGACATTGCTGATGGTGCGGGGCGCCGAGTGGGGTGGAATCTGAGGCCAAGGCAAAGACAGCTGGCCCTCAGAAGGAGAGGATATCAAAACAGAGCCAAACAAAGCACACCATGACAGTCAGACCCCAACCTCCTAGACACTGCCAAGGCGTGGCAGGACAAGTCAGGGTCAGCGTCCTCTATCCCTCCCCATCCCCAAATCCCAACCAACCCCATTGCACATTCAGTAAGTCACAAGAGGAAAAGACTCAGGGAAGGCCCCAGAGGGCACAAGGTGTTACCCACACCAGTGGGTACAGGGGCTAAAAGGCTATGAATCTGTGAGAAACACAAGGCAGGGAAGAGCCTGGGGCAACCAGGCCAGAGGCTCTGGAAGCCCCGAGACCACCATAGAGCGATCTGGGGAAGAGCTGTCCACTCGCCCAGACTGCAGCTCATCTACAGGAGAGCCGACCCTTGGGAGGCGACCCAAGCCTGGGCAGGAAGGAAGGACAGAACCATGGAAGCCACAGGCTGGGTCTGTGAAGCCAGCTTCAGGCCAGGCCTGCTGGGGTAGGGGAGGGAGGAGTGGAGTCCCAGGACCCTGGCAGAAATAAATTCCAGCTGGGGTGGGCCCACGTCAGCTGGTGATCCAAGATGTGTACGTGTGTGTACGTGTGTGTGTGTGAGAGTGGGTGTGTGGCGAAGAGAACTTCAATCCCACTGCTTCCAGAGAGAAAAGAATCCTACCAAACCACCGCCAGAGAAGAAAGCGTTTTGTTCTTTTTCTTTTCTCCTGTGTGGAAAAAAAGTCCCTGTCCCTCCCTCACTCCCCTTCCCTGGGGCGGAAGGGAGAGCTGGTTGCTGAGGAAGGAGGAAGAGCCATGGCAAGACTCTCCCCAGGTCTGTGCTGGGCATAACCACTGCTTAAGGCACCCATGGAAAGTGCAGCTAGAAGGCAGACGAGAGAAAAGGCTGGGGCAGAGGGAGGAGAGTCAGGAGGACTAATTCCCCTGGAAGGCTCCCCGGGCAGCAGATGAGGCAGCGCTGCGGAAGGTCCTGTTGCTGAAGATGCCCTGGGAAAACTCCTCCTGGGCCTGCTGGAAGCTGGCCCCTGTCCGGCGGTACAGGGAGTGCACCTGGGGAAAGAGGCTGGGGTGAGAGAAGCCCACCCTGTGGGCCCACCAGGAACTGAGCCATTCATGTTATACTCCCAAGGGAGCCACCAGGAACCCAAGCCTGCCTGGCCTCTCACCCAGAGCCTTGGATAGAGCTGCTGGACCTTTGGAGACCCAGGATGCTCAACTCCTGTAGTGATGAACATCCTCATGGCTACGGCAGGAGAGAGGCACTTGCTTCCTCAGGTTTGCTGTTGGCCCAGCACCCACCACTTACCCGCTTCAAGAGGAAGACCGAGAGCACAGCACAGAGGGTGAAGAACCCAGCCACCACCATCATGATGATCGACAGAGCCAAATGTTTTGGTTGCAGTGTAGACACGGCTGCGATCCAACCACTACAAAGGGAGGAGGAGGCCAGACGGGGAGAGTGAGAGTGGGCCTCAGAGGTCCCTGAGAGGGAGTCTTCTCCAAGTGGCTGCTGTATGCTGACCACCACCCAGGCATCTCCCTGCAGCACAGAGCTCTATGGGCCAGAAGCCCATGGCTATGAGAGGCCAGGCCTCTGTGAAAGCCAACAGGCCCCAGACTGCCCATGGGGAATCTTCCGGCCGTGTGAGGTCTGGAAGGGAGAACGTGGCTGCTTCCCTCACAGGCAAGAGTAGCACTGGGTAGGGCCATTTCCTGCTGTTTTGGGGATTTGGGGACCCCCCCCCCCCAAAGCCTGGAAAGCCTGGCTGCTTACTCCTAAGTGCCCACTCTCTGGGAAGGAGGATCACTGGACAACCCACAGCGTGCATCCTGTCCCTCAGCTCCTCCCACTGAGGCCTAGGAACAGACCCTCTGCCTCCAGTCAGTCATGTCACCTTCCTGAGCCCCCGTGTCCTCATCTATAAAAGGGGGTCTCTCCACACTTCCTGATTTAAAAGCTTACCATAAAGCTACATTTATCAAAACAGTCTGGTACTCGCATAAGGATAAACATATAGGTCAATGGAATAGAACTGAGAGTCCAGAAATAAAACCATGCGTCTGTCATCAACTGGTTTTTGAGAAGGGTGCCAAGACCACTGAATAGGGAAAGAACAGTCTCGTCAACAAATGGTGCAGGGACAACTGGATATCCACATGCAATGACTATCCACGTGCAAAACAATGAAGTTGGACCTTTACTTTGGCCACATACAAAAATTAACTCAAAGTGGATCAAAGACCTAATAATAAGAGTTAAAATTATAAAAATCTCAGAGGAAAACAGAGGTAACTCTTCATGATCTTGGATTTGTCAATAGTTCTTAGACATGACACCTAAAGCACAAGCAACACAAGAAAAAGATAAATTGGCCTTCATCAAAATTAAAAACTTTTGTACATCATAGGACACTATCAAGAGAGTGAAAAAATAACACACAGAATGGAAAAAAATTTTTAAATTACATATCTGATAAGGAGCTAATGTCCAGAATATATAAACAGCTCAGTGAAGAGACAACCCAATTACTAAATTAACAAAGGACTTGAATAGACATTTCCCCAACGAAAATATACAAAAGGCCATCAAGCACATAAAAATGGCCAACATCATTAGAAATTTAGGAAATGCCAACAAAACCACAATGAGATATCATACCTCTAGGTTGGCTATAGCAGAAAAAAGAAAAAAGAAGGAAAATAGTGTTGCTGAGGATGTAGAGAAACTGGAACCTTCATACAATGCTACTGGGAATGTAAAATGGGTCAGCCACTATGGGAAACAGTTTGCTGGTTCCTCAATAGACTTACCGTATGACCCAGCCATTCCACTCCTAGATACATACCCAAAAGAACAGAAAACATGAAAACAAGTATCTGGAAACTTGTACACAAATGTTTATAGCAGCACTATTCATAACAGCAAAAAGGTAGAAACAACCCAAATGTCTATGAACTGACAAGTGGATAAACAAAATGCAGTATAACCAAATAATGGAATATTATTTAGCCATAAGAATGAATGAAGTACTAGTACACGCTACATCACTCACCTTGAAAACATTATGCTAAGTGAAAGAAGCCAGACACAAAAAGCCCCATGGTGTAGGATTCCCTTTATATGAAATGTTCAGGATAGGCAAATCCGGAGGGACAGAAAGCAGGTTAACAGTTGCCAGGGACTCAGGGAAAGAGGGAACGAGGAGTGACTGCTTAATGGGTATGGAGTTTCCTTTTGGGGTGATAAAAATGTCCTGGAACTAGATAGTGGTGATGACTCCACAACCTCTGAATGTACTAAATGCCACTGAAGTGTATGCTTTAAAATGGTTTAAGTGGTAAATAAAATGATAAATTTTATGTTATATGTATTTTACAATCAATAACAAAAAAGGGGGGATTATATCCACCCACCTGTGGGTGTTATGAGGTGAGATGAGAAAGGCTGGAGGCTGCAGAGCTCATCTAGGCAGGCCCAGGCAGGGCAGTGAGGGGTGGAGCCAAGGCCAGAACTCAAGCATTCTGACTCCCCGTCCAGGGTATAAACAGCACTTATTAATCACAGCCCTTCTACCAGGATCTCACTTAGGGTAATGAGTAATGAAATTAGGTCACCACTTAAAGAGAAAAGGAGCCAGATTAGAAACAGCAAGGTGAGGGGCCGGCCCCATGGCCGAGTGGTCAAGTTCACATGCTCCACTTCAGTAGCCCATGGTTTCGCTGGTTCAGATCCTGGGCACGGACATAGCACCACTCATCAAGCCATGCTAAGGTGGCATCCCACACAGCATAACCAGAGGGACATACATCTGTGTACTGGGGTGCTTTGGGGAGAAGAAGAAAAAAAAAGACTGGCAACAGATGTTAGCTCAGGTGCCAGTCTTTAAAAAAAACGAAACAAACAGTGAAGGGAGATAGAAGAGGGGTGGCAGGAGGGCAGCATGCACTTGCTTGGAGTGCAAGGTGGGTCAGCCCCCTCCCCACTGCTCTGGACTTGCCAGCTCTACTGGAGGGAGGGGACCAAAATAGTATAGCCCTTCCAGGCTTGGGTTTTCAGCCACATGCCAGCTTGACCTTTCTATAATGTTGCATGTGCACTGGGGCAGAAAGGAAAACACCAGCCATCAGCTTTTCTTTTTGAGACTAATTTTGAGTTGTGGACTGCAGCGCCCAGGAAACTCAAGCCAGCTGTATGCTGCGAGAGAGTAGCCAGAAGGAGCCAGTCCATGAGAGGCTAGGCTCCAACTCCTGATGTACAGGGCATCTGGAAAAGTCACAGCTCAGGGTCTGCAAAGGCCAGGAGAGCCATCAGCAGCTGCCCAAACCCAAGGCTCGTCTCGGGCCTGTGGAAATAGCACCAGCTTCCAGGAGGGCATGGCAGGAGAAAAGGAAGAGGACGCCGTCCAGTGCAGGACACAGCCCTGGTAGCCTAAGGATTCAGGCCACATTCACCCACAATACCCTAGAAAGTGGCAAGCAAGGTAAGACAGTGAGCGGCCACTGGTGAAGGACTGAAGAGGGAGCAGGAAGGCACACCCAAGCTGGCACCCCCCACCCCCACCCCAGCTCCCTGCCAGGATAGAAGGTGAGTCATCTGTGGGGCATCTCTGGGAGTGGGGAAATGGTGAGAGAGGCCAAACCACCTCCAAAGCGTAATTCCCTCTGCGACGCCCCAGGTCTCACCTGTCCCCCAGGTTAGGGATGCCGACCAACTGGATGACGTAGATCACTATTTGACAAAAAAATACAAAGAAGAACACGAAGAAGCTGAAAGAGTTGTCAGACCTGTGGAGAGAGGGGGAAATCAGAAGTCACAAGAGGACTTGGGGCTCATTCCTCAGTATTCCTCATCTGGTATGACATCTCTCCTCACTATGAGCCAGGTGGCAGGATGGGAGAGTAGACAGAGCTCCAGGGGACCAGCCACACTGTCCATAAGGGCACCGACACACAGACACCCACAACCATAATCAAAAAGGGCTTGCCTTTCACTGACTTCCAGTTTAAGGGGTCAATGCTTGACCTCTTCCTCAAACAGCTAATAAAGTTGCTCACCCAAAGGACAATATCAAGAGCCTAACACTTATCTGCATTTCATAAGAGGCAAGAAAATCTAAGCCAAAGGTATAAATCTCTAATAATAAAACTGTAGGCCTGGGTAGAAGAAAAGGTATTTGAGGAGTAGAGAACACCAGACAAAACTCTATCTCTGTGTCCTTGAGGGCCCGAATACAGTGAGGGTTCAGGTCCTGCCTGCTGAGTGCAGGGGAGGGTTCAGCCACTGCCCTGCCCCCTCCTTCCAGGGCCTGCTGGGCTCCCAGCCCTGAAAGCATCAACTCTGAGGAGCAATTCCAAAAGCTCTAGGGGTCTTTGAGGTGGACCCATTAATGTCCACGGTGTCTATTCTAGGTCAACTGGTTAAGTACTGGCACTCAGCAATGCTCAAGAGTTACTGGGGAGGTGGGGGGAGGCATAAATGAGCATGGAGAGATAAGCAGCTGAGAGCTTATCTGACTCTGTCAGAGAAATACACTCTAGAGCCTCAGAGGGGAGCTAAGAAAGTCCCCTCCCTCTTCGCACTGACTGAAATCCCACTGCACAGACTGGGAGCAGTGGGAGGGCAAGTAAGCTCCTGATCCCCTCTCTAGGTTTCCTGTGCCTAGTCCAGGGACAGTGCCCAGAGCAGACCTCAGGCACAACAACTGAGGAAACTGGCTTTTGATCCCTGTCTGCTCTCACTATGTGTGGGAATGGGAAAGTGAATTTCCCCACCATTTGATTCTGCTCTAAGATTGGAATGGAGACCCAGAGCATATGGCCCTTGGCCTGCCACCTAGGATGCCAGCCATACACTCACCCCTTGCCCTACTCACCTAAAAGCCTTATAGATGGGTCGGTACCAACAAAGGAAGGCACAGGGGGTGAACATCACAAACCACAGGATGGAGAGGCCAAAGTCTACTCCCTTGGTGTTGTCGACTAAGAACCAAGCCAGGCAGGCAAGCAGGTTCAGAAACAGAGTCACTGAATGCACTGGGAAGGGGGAAAGGAGAGAGAGATGGGCTGGTACCAAGGTGGCTGAAGGGCTCCCCAACATGGCAGACCACCCCCTGGAGAGGAAATGAGGTCCATGCTGTGAGGGCAGCTGGAGAAATACGAGAGGACCTTGGTCTGTACCTAGGCAGGGTTGGCTCCCAAATCCTGCTTTTCTGGGACCTCAAAACCAGGGACTAAACCAAGTTCCTAAGAGGTGATGGGACAGCCCAGGTATCTGATTGGTGGCGGTGGAGGGGGGAATGCAGACCAAAGGGCTGATCCTTGGGGAATGAAGTCTTCCTCTCAACAACTCTCCCCTGGCCCTGGATGACCCACAGTGGAGCTACAGGGAGTCTTTGATCCTCACTCCCAGGAGCCCAGGGGCCTATGGGGAGGGGAGGCCTTCACCTACAGAGGGCCTTTCAGAGCAATGAGCTCCACAGGAACTCAGAAGCCTCTGGCTAGTCCCACCCTACTTGATCCGTGGTTACTGGCCCTTTCAAGGAGATTCCCAGGACAGGAAGCAGACTGTGGAGGGCCAGTTATGCAGGTAGAAGGTAACCCCCTAGCCTGGCCTAGCACTGAGGAAGGCTGGAGTCTGCCAGGGAGGAGCAGCCACAGCATAGGTAAAGCTCTCAAGTCACATCCCATTTCACCCTTGAGCTCAAAGTGCAGGAGGGGGACTCACACATCCAGAGATAGTAGAGCATCTTGCATATCCGTTGGTAGTCAGCAGGGATCTCTATGGAGAAATCCTGATAGAAGCAGGGCTTGATGGGGCAGAACGAGGGCAGGGGCGGCCAGTTGTTCTCTCTCACTGTGTGGAAACAGGCGACCAGATGAGGCCCAGCCTCAGCAGCAGCATCATGGAGTGCACATACAGGCCCAGTTTATGGGCCAAACCAGGGCTCGCAGAAGGGTGCCAGGAAGTGGGGCTCAGGGTCTTCATGGGTATGCAGCAGGATGGGAAAAGGGTGATGAAACACCAACACTCACAGGCTCACTCCAAGCTAATGGACCCCAAATGCATGGGAAAACACAGAACTAAATGGCCTAAGTGATTATTTTTATGACAAGCAGCCCTTAAGCACAAAAGTTCATCATCACGAGCAAGGAATTGTGGCACCAGTGCCCTCACTCTATCAAAGAATTTCAGAGCTGGGAAGGAGTGCAGAAGTAATCTGCATCCATTAGGATTACACTGCAGGTCTCCTGAATCCCACCTTATTGCTTTTCCCCAGGACCAACACCATTCTAAGATGATCAAGAGCTCAGCAAAGTCCCCAGGCGGCCCCAGGAACAAGCAGGCTCAGGGAACTCTCCTGTGCCAGGCACAGCAGCCCAGGGCCCGCGGGGCCTCCCTTACCATGTAGGTTGGTCACAGTGTTCTGCAGCTCCCGCTCCTTGCGTTCCAGCTCAGCTGCCTTCCTGTCCAGCTCTTCCTGCTGCCGGAGCAGGCTTGCCTGGGCTGCAGAGGCCACGGCCTGGAGGGAACCAGGGAGGTAGAGGGCAGCCAGACACGAGACATAGGGACAGTGTCAGCCTGGGTAGGAAGTCAGAAGGGCCTTGCCCTATGCAGGGACAGGCAGCAGGGAGTCCCAGAGGCAGTCCCAGCCCCACAGTGTCTTGGGTACCTCAGACCACGACAGAGAGGCCAAGGTGACCTGTCCTCTACTACCTCTGTACCACCTCTGGCCCCCTTAGCCATTACCAGGGCTCTCCTCTCCCCTTTATCCCTGAGCTTGAGATAGAACACTCCCCCATCCTGGAGTCCAGCCAAAGTTCAGGTATAGTGACTTCTGGGGTATCAGCAAAGGGCAAAAGGCCTCACAAGAGACTGACCTGTAGTCAGAAACCCAGAGACCCAAGCCCCACTTGAAGAGCCTGGAGGGCGTGCATGTGAAGGGAAACAGTACCATCCTGTTAGCAGTGAGTGGGGAGGGCGACACTTGTGGGCAGACCGTGTGTAGCTGGAGTCTCTGGGGTCTATATTTAAGCAGCTCCCCCGCTCCATCCCCAGGAGCTGCCACCTGAGGTCCACCTGAACTGTGACCGGCTACATTCCAGGACAGCCCCTTAGGCTTGGCCCTGCTCTGCCTGGCTTTCCTGATGTGCAGAATCCAAGCTTTTTCCCTCTTCAGGCAGTGCAGGGCCTCCAAGTGAGGCAGCTAGGGGACTCGACATGAGGCTGAGCAGAGCTGGCCCTGGCATTCCAGCTGCAGCTGTTGGGCCCAGTTCCTCATGAAGCCTACACTCCTTTTTAGGGAGCAGATATTAAACTGGTCACCTCGCAGGATGACAAGCCAGGCATAATGTATGTACATATGTGTACACACACAAGTACACACTCTCCAAAAGGAGTTCTCCAAAGAGCCGAGGCTGCCTTCAGGAGGTAAACTGCAGGCACTGGGGGCAGAAGCAGGACCACTGACTACACTGGACCATGCTGAGGGTCTTAGCCTCCTCTCCCCAAATCTGTGACTTCAGTTGAACAGGACCCCGGTCCCTACAGCCCACCACCCAGCTGAACAAGAAAGTCACCCCTCCCTCTAAGCCTTGCCTCACCTCCACAGGGTTCTAGGGTCATGGGTGGGGCCTAGGGCCGTAGGGTGCCAGGAAGGAGGAAAGCAAGACCAGTCAGACGGTGGGAGCAGTGTGGGACCCACGAGAGTGCAAAGCCCAGCCTGGGCAGGCTCCAGGCACCTGGCCCTCCCTCGTGTTCATCTACACTTTGCCTACCTTCGGAAGCTCTCGCATGTAGCTGTCTCTGAGACTACTATCTCCTCCTAGTAGCATGTGCCTCTCTGAGAACTCGCTCACTGCCAGGAATCTGGTAGGCAGGAACCTGCTGGCCTGTCTAAGCAGGAGCTGCAACATACAACTCCACTGTGGGTCATGCTCACTGGGGGCACAAGGAGTACGGGGGAAGGCAAGGAGGTGATGGCGTAGAGTGTCGGGCAGGAAGCCGACAAGAGTCACAGTATTTGGTGAAGGGACAATGGAAAATAGGAAGGAAGGCAGAAATAAGTGAGGTTAAAAAAGAGAGACAGAGAGATTCTCGGCCCTGAGTAAGAGAGAATAAACCAAAGGCCCCAGGAGGATCTGGAATGGCACAACAGGCAAAAGCTCTCTCTGAAGACACCAAGGACCCCAGTCTGGTGAGTTGAACTCAGGTTTTAGTGTTGGTAGTGGGATGGGGGGGTGAGGATAAGGGTGACAGAGCAGACCCTTCATGTGCAAGTGACCAACTCCAAAGAGATTATCAAAGAGGCCCCTGCAGGAAAGAGTCAGGGGTTACGGCCCTCTGCCCACCCCCAATCTCAGGACTCAACTACTGGTCTGGGTGCTTCCCTTTCTGGAAAGGAGAAGCGAAAGGGATCTTTGTTAACAGTACCTGGGGGCTTGGCTGGGTTGGTTCCACTGAGGGCTGAAGAACCGCTGGCTGCGAGGGCCCAGGAAGCTGTGTGACAGGAACCGTTGTCGCTGCATTTGTCTGTGTGGGCCAGATCAGAGGAGGGAGGTGAGTGGGGCTCCACTAGTTGGCCATGTTGGGGCAAACCCACAGCAGGGTGAGTGTTGTGCCCCTGCCTGTGAGAGGCACTCCCTTAGGACCTGCCCTGGGCCTCCCCCTACAGCTTCTTGGCCAACCAGTCTTAGGCCCCGGGTAATGTGATGCCTAACCCAGCACCCCTGGCCTTGCTGGATCCAGAGCTCCCTGGCACTGCCCTGCCCTCTTCAAAGAGGGGCCCTGTTAATGGTCCCAAGGGGAGAACTGGTGACTTCCTCATCCTTACCCCTACCCCGAGTTCATGTTAGGACTGTCCCTTTGAGGACTGCAGCTGCTTAGAGCTGTCTCTGTCTCTGCCAAGGCTCCTTGCCCCAGAGACCCCAGCACCACCCAGAGGACCTGGGGACTCAGAAAGAGGACATGCTCACCAACCTCTGAGAAGGGGTTGAATTCAGCCAGGCCACCTTGAGGGGCACTGGTCAGCTGGGTCACAGAGGGATCCTAAGAAGGTGAAAAAGAGCCATTAGACACTGGGGAGAAGAGAGAACCTTGGCAAGGGGGGTCATTACTATCTCTTAGCCCCACCCAGGGACACCTGGCTGAAGTGAGGCTACTGAGGGTCCTTCCTAGTGCCCTGAAAAGCCTCTCCTGAAGGCTCCTGTGCCTGGCCCGTGCCACACCACAGCTGCAATTTCTTCTCCCTTTCTGGAAAAGGAGTTCCATCCAGACAACTTCCCAGAAGAGACCCTGAGCAAGCTTTACACTCTGAGGCCTGGGAATAGACACCACACTTGTTCTTGTTAGTGCCCTTTATAGGTTCAAAATGGTTCATAATATTTATTTCCAAGGAGTTTTTCTTTGGTGGGGAGGGAGGGTGGATGGGGTGGTGCGAGTGGAGACTCACTTTTCACTTTATAACTTTTCTGGACTGTTTTATTTATTATTTTATAGAAAGCATTTATTCCTCTTATTTTTTTAAAGGACAGTTTAAGATTCTGGAACACAAACATGGTGCTGGCTGCCAGTGCTGATTTGATTAAATCAGGCACGCTTGCTAGGAATAGAGACATGAAGGGCTCAGATGAAAAGCTGGGAAAATGTTTGTTTTTGGTTTTTTTCCTGGATTCTTTTCAAAAAATGCAAAAATGTCCTCAGAACACAGCGTTTTCCTGAGTTTTCAGTCTTCGCTTTTCCATCTGATCTCTGCTGAGGCCAGCCCTTCTGGCCTAGGGCCTGCACAGGGCTCCCTGCCATCTTCTTCACCCAAGCAGCCTCCCTGCTGGCTGAGGCTGGTCTGTCTTCACCCTGCCCCTCACCAGCAGAGGTCCTATACACCCCTTCCCCAAACATAATATGGTATGGGGCTCAGGTCCAGCTTGACAGTGATGCCTGGGCTCTGGGAGAAACAGCTGTGAAGGACAGGCAGCCTGCCACTGGACTCTGCCAAGGCCCCTGTTACAAGGCCTCACTTAGGCTCTCCTGTCTGCACACCTTACCCGCCCTGTCCCTCACCACTCGTCCAGATGCTCCTGTCCTTCTGGCCCAGCCTCACCTCCACCAGGAAGCCTCCATAGATTGGATTCTTAAACACGCTGTTAACATTAGATAGACCCTCAGAGAAAAGCCCCTCAATTTTTAGATGTGGGAATGGATACTCACCATGGTGCAGTACTTGTCCTTGGTCTCAAAATGGGAGCTGGCTCCCTATAACATTTCTAGAGCTGAGGGTCAGCGCTGAAGGTGTTTTCTGACTTTTTCACGCATGCTAACTCTCATCTTCCCACCTGGGCCATGAGTTCCTAGAGACTGTGTCCAACAGGCCCCACGGCCTAGCCCAAAGCTGAGCGCACCACCCCAACTCACTTCTTGTCTCTGGATGGGCCTCATCCCCTGCACTCCCACCCAACCTCCTCTGCAAGGAGGGAATGTGGCTGTGTCCTTTCTGCTGGACACCATCCCTGTGTGGTGGCTCCTACAACTTGGACAAAGTGCCAAGGTGAGGTTCAGGAGGCCACCTGAAGCTGTAGGAACTGGCCTTGAGATTATGTGTTGGCTGAACGACTAGATGATTTCTCCCAGAATTACTGGGCTGACTTCCTGCAAAAAAGATTTGGGGTTCAGTACTGTACCCCTTTTAGACTCAGTAGACACCAAGCCCCAGTGCAGAGTGAGCTACATCACTGAAATCATAGCCACCATCCAAGGAACTGGTACTTGAGTCTGAGTCACCACAGGACAGAGGGGCTCTGGTGGCAGTTCTGCGTGCTGGCATATACACCCGGCCGAGGTGTACAAGTTTAACAAGCACCTCCAGACCCATGAAGAGATTTCATTTCCTTTACCAACGTCAGCCAGAAGAGGATTTGGGGGAGTGGGTGTGGGGGGCTGACTACCCTATCCACACTGATCCTTCCTTCCTTTTCTAAAATCTTAAAGACCTGGTCCTAGACCCCTCACCAAGGTTCACCATAAACAAATCCTGTCTCCACTAGCAGGCTGTAACTCTGCAGCCAGGTGCTTCTGTGTCCAACACTTCTGGCTCCCTAGTGCTTGGTGAAGGGCCTGATGCAGACCAGAAGTAATGTTTGAGAATAAATGCTGCATGCTGTAGGCCCTCCTCTCCTTTTTCTAGGAGGTACTGCCCAAACGCTAGGGCATGGGGAGTGGGGGCACCTGCATCACAGCGGCAGCCCCAGGCCCAGAAGCACCTTGCCTAGAAAGAGCCTGGACCACTGAGAGATGGGTATCTTCCATCTGGATAGAGTCCACCTGGATCTTTCTGAAAGATGTGTGTGGCTTCAGGAAAGCTTCAAGAGAAGCTGAGGCCTGGTGAGAGAGGGAGTGAGGAGGAGGGACTGAGGAGGGAGCTGACATTTACTGAGTGTCTACTACGCGCCAGGCTTACCATGCAATGATGCTATTGTGAAATTCTAGTCACCCTAGAACTGCCCACTGTGTCAAGCTGTCAGAAAAGAAGGTTCTGGGGCTGGCCCCGTGGCCGAGTGGTTAAGTTTGCGCGCTCCGCTGCAGGCGGCCCAGTGTTTCGTTGGTTCGAATCCTGGGTGCGGACATGGCACTGCTCATCAAACCACGCTGAGGCAGCGTCCCACATGCCACAACTAGAAGAACCCACAACTAAGAATATACAACTATGTACTGGGGGGCTTTGGGGAGAAAAAGGAAAAAATAAAATCTTAAAAAAAAAAAAGAAGAAAAAAGAAAAGAAGGTTCTACCAGCCTTTCTCCACCTGATTCTTGACAGAATTAAGCCCCACTGCTCTAAGGCATCCACTGTCTACAATGACTTGACTTCTCTCTTGTGCACCTAGAATGGTCCTGGTTACAGCCCATCCTTGAGAGAATGGAGAAAACAGTCACTCCAATCAGTTTCTGTGTTCTGTGGCTCAACTGCAAAGCCCTGGCTGAGAAAAGCTACAACACACCTCCTCATTCAACCTCCCAACCACCGTGTGAGGGAGAAAGCCCAGCTCCCTCGTGCAAAATCTCAGGGCTAGTGGCTGAGCCCCATTCTGATTCTAAGTCTGTGTCTGTCTCCAAAGACACGAGTGGTAAGCCTGAGAGGACAAGGCCTGGGTCCACTTTGTTCAGCAGGGCATCCCCAAGGTACACTGCCTGACAAACGTAAGGTGCTCTATCAACATGTGGTTGAATGAACGAACCCACTCTGGAGGGACGCTGAGAAGGGCACCGGGAGTGACCAGGATGATTGCTTCTGCTCGTTTCTTTATTTCTGGACTTCAGAGAAGTCCTTAGTGGAGAACACCCTTGGTGGGACACATGCAGAGAGGTTGCAAGTAAGGACTACACTGACTGGCCTGAATGAGGACCCTCAGCTTTTACTCCAAGTCATAAATGGAAGTCAACAGCAGCATCCTTCATTCCTGCTCACCAAGCATCAACTGGCTCGTAAGTGGGTCAAGTGGTTATTTAAAAGGATGGTGAGAGCTAAGTTTCACCTGCGAAGAAGTAACCTAAAACTCCCTGAGTGCCGAAAGGACTCAGACTGACTAATGCCCTTTACTGAATTTATAACAAATATAAAGCTCTTGAACTCACTTCTTCTCATTCAGCAGTGACAGTGTGAGGGACACACCAAGATGAAGAGGACACAGCTTTTGCCCTTCTGGAGTCCACAATCTGGGGTAGCTGAGATAGGTGCACACAGCACAAGAGCCGTGGGAGGAATGAAGACAGGAGGGGAGGGGAGGGGAGGCCTGGGGAGGGCTTCGAGGGAAGCAGGGTTCCAAGAGGAGGGGAGAAAGATGGGCAAAGACCCAGTCAGTAAGGCCCACCACAGCTCTGGGGCAGGGGGGCACTTCTGCGTAGCTGAGGTGAGAGGGACCTAAGAGAAAAGAGGCAGAGTTAGGTTCGAGCTCTGCCAGGAAGGGCCTTGAAAAACACACTTGTTTTCACTGGTTTAGCAATGTCTTCCCATGCATTTCACAGGTCCTGGCTGTGCTCGAGCTTTCTGTGACTCTTCCTTGTTTTCCCACCCTACTCTCCACCCAAGCTCCAAGCATGGGGTTTATTTCAGGCTCCAAGTAAACACATTAAATAAATACCTCATGGACTAAAAAACCCAGCCACGCTCTCCGGGGGGCAGAGAGTCACCAATACTTTGGAACTTCTGTGAAGTCCTATTTGCTTTGGAGACATGGCTATGTGTCATAGAACAAGAAAGGGCAATCAGCCCCAGACTGGCCAGTGGCAGGGTCTCACGTGCAAAAAGAGCACAGGTAACCTTGGTACTCTCTGACCCGGAATCTGAGAATCCATCCTAAGGAAATATGACAAAAATGTAAAAATCTGTATCTGCAAAGATATTCATTGCATCAGTATTTACAAGAGGAGAAAAAAGCAAGAAATGATTTAAATATCCAATGTCAGTGAGCTCAGTATGTTTTGGTGCACATCCCCTCGATGGCCTGAACAGCCATTAAAATCACACCTATGAACACAGGGCAGAATAGGGAAAAGGCTTTGTTACATGAATACCAAATGATGATTTTGTCAAAAGTACCCACATGAAAAGAGACTGGCAAGAAAACACATCAAAATAACAGTGGTTGCACAAGACTGGTAGCAATACGGATGATTTATTTTGTTTTCCAAATTTTCTATATTGTCCTTATGTTATCTTTACTTTAAAAACACACATACACATATATTTTTTTAAAAGAAAGTCTGAGAACCCACCAAATGAGCAAGGTGCACTCTTGGGCCTGCCGCCCTGCCACAGCAATGATGCACAGACCTGCCGGGAAAAGCGAGTCTGCACTAGCTGGCCTGGCGTTCAAGGCCCTCCATCACCCGGCACGAGCACTCTTTTCAGCACAGTCTGTCCTCAGTCAGACTGAGCCATTGCCATCTCCTTCCAGCTGCGTCTGTTTACTCCCTACACAAAACCATTCCACACCAAGTGTAGGGCCAGGGCATCAAGAAAAAGCCTTGGTCCCTGCACCCAACAAGCAAACACTACAGAGAACAAAACAGAAGCCAGGGCAAAAGTGATAGCCCAAGGGCCGGCCTGGTGGCGCAGTGGTGAAGCGCACACATTCCGCTTCAGTGGCCCGGGGTTCACTGGTCCGGATTCTGGGTGCAGACATGGCACCGCTTGGCAAGCCATGCTGTGGCAGGCGCCCCACATATAAAGTAGAGGAAGATGGGCACGGATGTTAGCTCAGGGCCAGTCTTCCTCAGCAAAGAGAGGAGGATTGGCAGCAGTTAGCTCAGGCTAATCTTCCTCAAAAAAACCCCCCCAAAACAAAAAAAAGACAGTGATAGCCCATGATCAGTGCTGTAACAAGGTGAGTGCTGTAACAGGGTGAGGGCAAATACAACGGGGTCACAGGGGAGGGAGGGACTAAGCTGTTGGGGAGAGTCAGGGAAGGCTTTACAGAGGCGGCATCTGAGTTGGATCTTAGGAGACGAAAGAAGTTCAGCGAGCCCTAAGGAGGGAGGCAAGAACAGCATTTGCAAAGACACAGCATCTTTAAAAAGAGCTTACATGTGTTCAGGGAACAGGAGAAGGTTCTGGGGGCTGTGGAGCAGTGTGTATAGAGAGGAGCCAGGAGTGCCAGGGAAGCAGCCTGAAGAGGAGGCCAGGCCAGCCTACAGGAGTTTGGACTTTACCTCAGGGGCATCGGAGGACAAGTAGAGATTGGGAGCAGGGAGTGCCAGGGTCATCTCTGCCAGCAGGGAGGAGAGTGCAATGTGCAAGGAAGGAGGATGGTGGGAAGACTGGCTGGGACACAACAGTCCACTGGGTGACAGTGCAGACTGAATTAAAGCATAACAGCTGGGGATGGAGAAGAGGGGATGGACTCGAGACCCTTCTCAGGTAGATGCCACAGGCTTGGCCACTCTCTGGTTGCTCAGGGTATGGAGTTACTGCAAGGCAAGAGAGAGGGGAAGGGAAGGGAAAGGAAGGAGTTGAGTGTCTGGGGTTGCTAGCTTGGCTAACAGGTGAACAGTGCCCCCACTGAGCAAGTGATCATGGGAGAAGAGAAACAGGTTTTTCAGGAGTGGGTGTGCAGGAGCAGGGAGAGGATCCAAGAAGAGCGCGCCTTGGAAATGCTGGTTTGAAGATCAGGAGACAGGTGAAAGCCAGAGTTCTAGATCTGGGATCGCTGGTATGTGGATGCTATTCTGAAGCCATAGAAGTGGAAGAAATTACTCAGAGTATACACTAAGAACAAAGTCAAGGACGGAACTCCAGGACCATCCCTAAATGTATGAGACAGCAAGTGAAACCAGGCTGAAGGAGGTGAGAGTTACCAGTGTTAAACAGGCCAAGGACAGAGAGCCTGGCTAAACGAACATGTGTGTCACAAGAAGCAGACATATCTCAGGCCCATGGCTCCCGAAGAGACCACAGGATCTAAAAGTGAGGAGGTGCCTGAGGCTGTGGGGGCGACAGTGTGCACAAGCGATTTTTGTTTCTTGGTGCTCCTTTACCTGAAATATCCTCTCTTCCCGGCGGCCAGGCTTTCTGCTTTCGGCCCAAGCCCCATCTACTACAAGACTCTGCCCTTCCTCCTCAGATCCCTCACAGCTCCTTTAGGCGAGTTTTAACTGCCTCTATCGTACCCACAGTCTTGTCATGATCAGCAAGCAGATCTGGCTTAGTCTCCTGCGTGGGCCCTCAGAGCAACAGGGCTCAGTGATGTGCACTAATGTGTCAGCATCTCAAAGGGGCACTTCTGGATACTCACACCTTGCTAATATGCATGGCACTCTTCTCTGAACGACTGGCAAGTACCCCTTGTTTGTCCTGGTTAAATATTACCATTTCTCCGAACACAGGATTATTCTACACCAAGTGGCTCCAAAGAAAACTTAACAGAAGGGTAGGGTCAAAGTTCACCTATGTCTCTGGCCAAGAACTTTCTAACACCCAGCTTGGCTCCAGGTGCCAACCATAAAGGCAGAGAGATACCCTCCCACCTGGGCAGCTGTCTGGAGTCAGTTAAACTGTATGAACATTGCCATTTTCAAATTTCTTGAGTCAATGCTCCTGTTCCACAGGGAAGTTCTACCACTTCCATCTGGTGGTTTTGAGAATTCCCAAAGTTACAGTCAAGCTGGAGCCGATCCTCTCTGAGAAATGGCAAAGTGCTTAGTGTCTGTTCAGGGAACTTCTTGTAACTTTGTTCATACCCACATCACGTTTCTGCCACCACTTTCTCCTCCCACAGGACAGAAATGTTTTAAATCCTTGGGAAGCAGCCAGGCCACTAAGATTATCTTGTAACTGCGAGGAGGCAACATGTGAGAGTGACATTGTGTAATCTGGCAACTCACAAACACTGAAAGGCTTTCTCTGTTCAGCACCACCAGCTAGTCCACTCCCCCTCCTCGAGATCGATGCTGCCTGCCTGGGTAATCCGGCAGAAAGGCCAAGGACAACAGCAGCCCCAGCATCTGCCTGGGTGATCTGCTTGTTAGTGGACAGCTGGAAAATAAAATGCACAGTACAATGCCAACCTATAGCCCTCTACCTCTTCATCACTCAACAAGACATAACGAGAAATGTTCGGGAGCAGACAGGTTGGAATCAGTGCAAAGCAGGGACCGACATACCCAAAGGGTACAAAGCAGATGCGCCATTGTTAACAGAACGATGAGGGTGTGCCAGTGGAGGTTGTGAAACTGCCAACACTTGGCTTGCAGTTTCCTGCTTCCTCTTAGGAGTTGGTAAAACCTCTGCTGCACTCTTGTGACTTAACTCTCTACTCACAGCTCTTACTGTGCAGGAAGTTTTCTAATAACCCCAATTATAACTATACACAAGGGAGAGGTCATAAAATCCCATGCCCACAGTGTGGGGTCGGGATGGGAGTGAGAGGTGGGTAAAGAACATGGGTAAGGAAGTCAACTTAAAGGCCCACTGGGAGTTTCAGGGGATATTACAAGAGTTAACAGAAAAAGGATTCCACAGTTGAAAAACTCTTAGAAATGCTAGATCAAATAAAGTTGAGCAAATGTCTTTATTGTAGGATTTCTCAGAACCTTTACCCAACAACAACCCTTTTCAATCTTCAAGAAAAATGGAGGGGATGGCCCCATGGCCAAGTGGTTAAGTTCGCACGCTCCACTTCGGCAGCCCAGGGTTTCGCCCGTTCGGATCCTGGGCATGGACATGGCACCACTCATCAGGCCATGTTGGGGTGGCGTCCCACAGGCCACAACTAGAAGGACCTACAGCTAAAAATACACAACTATCTACTGGGGGGGTTTGGGGGCAAAAAGGAAAAAAAATAAAATCTTTATAAAAAAAGAAAAATGGAACTTATTTGACCCCAGAACCTTGAGCAGCTTTCAAGACTGGTATTACTCAAAACATGTGCTGCTATAAAGTACTGTCTTTAAAAGCACAATACAATCTGCATTATTTCATCCCCACCCACTGGGAAAAGAAAAACTGGTTAGCTAATACTAATTTACTAGTTTCACCACTACCAGTACTCTCATTTCAAGAATGATGACAGTGGTGAAGTTACATTCTTTCCTCAGCTGACCTAAATAACCCCAAGGCAGTTTAAGACCAATATCTGAGCTTCAAAAACTTTTAAAACAGCACTGGCCTGGGACTGAGACCCAGGTCTGGGCCCCTTCCTGCTGCTAATTAGTTGGGGACTCTAGCATGTCCCATCCTCACTGGGGTCTTGGTTTCCTCATCTCTAAACTGAAGGGTTGGAATAGATTTCTGAGGATGTTCCTAGCTCTCATAGTCCACCATGGACTCGGAACACTACGTATATTTTCGTAACCCACCATGGAGTGACAGAAAAAACAACTCTGCTCTGAAGGCTGACTAGATGTGACAGTTTCTGAGCCTATCTCCTCCCTACCTGCTCTCTCCTGAGCTCTGTACCAACACCCTGGGTGAATGAAGCTGGGCTCACACCCAGTCACCCAATGTCCCAGCCCTGGCAGTCAGGGAAGCAGACAATACCATCACAAGGAGAGCGAGGGCAGTTTTCCAGAAGGAGCCTGGTGGCCTCAAGTCCAAAGCTCCTTCTCCACAGAAGTGTGTGCCAAGAGGAAAAACCCAGCCCAGGGTAGAGAGGAGGAAAATCGTAGGCAGCCAGCCCTCTTCTCCTCACACAGAATTCCCACCAGATGTTGCTGTTTACAGGACCACAGTTGCTTCCTGTCCTGCCATATCCTGGGGCTGCGTGATAGACAGACTCTCTTGCTTGAACGCAGAAATTACTTCTACCACAGTTTGCACAATCATTTCTGGGGCTGAAGATGTGGTTTAAGCCTTTCAAGCTGCTATTAATACAGGGCAGAACTCAGGCCAACTATCTTGCCCACTGCTGGCACTGGGGACAAGTTCTCTGCATCATTAGACAGCATACTGCCTATGACTTTCAGATAGGGGAAGACATTTCATTTCTGACTCTGACAGAATAAAAATTAAAAAGGCAAATCATCACAGAGCAGACACACCAAAAGGCTACTAGATCCTTACTAAAACTCAAACTCCAGTATTATACAGCAGTATTGTAAAAAGCAAAACAGTTACCAGAAGACACTGGCAGGAAGAAATTCAAACGTTTTTTCTTTACTCAACTACTAGAGATGACTGCATTACATAAGAGCCGAGGTCTTGCAAAGGTTCTGTCAAGAAGCATTAAGCTACAAGAAGAACGTCTGGAATTCCCTGTTGCAAAGAACAAACCACCAAAATTTGCCTTAGCCACTTGGCTAAGTCACTTTGACACCAAGAAAGCAGCAGACATTTTTCACTCTCCTGACAGCACATAATTGTTTCAGTTAAGTCTCCTTTGTCTTTGCTCTGACCCTTGAAGGGATTTAAGGTGGGAAAGCTAATGCTGTGAGACACAGGAAGGACCCCTCCAAGGACTTCCTCTGTACCTGCAGGAAACTTTGAAACTGTTAATGACCAAAAGAAAGTACAAATAGGATAAGTTCATGTGCCTGGTGACATCCTGACAGGGCAGAAACCTCGGGGCTCATAAATCACTAGTCAGCACAAGCAAGTTTCCCTAGAACTGGTTTCGAGCAGACATGAAACGAGAGGCACAGGAGCTTTGGAGCTAACAAGAGTCCCAGTCCTACATCAGGAAAAAGGAATACCCCTGTGCGCTCAGCTCAAAGGCAGAAAGGTCTTGGCTTTAAGTAGGAAGATTGTTTCTTTCTCGATCACTTGTTCCAAAGGTCAGGCCAGCTCATAAGTGACTGCACCTCAACTACCCTGCCACCACACACAGGCCCATCAGACCAACATTACCTGTGCTTCAAGACCCTCAGAGCCCCCTCACTTCTCTTCTCTTCCTAATCTGGGCTGTCCTGTCCGGCCAAAACCCAGTCCAAACTAGACCTATGACCAAGGAGTGGAATTCTTATCAAGGCCACTCTCTCAGCTTGGCTTACCTTCTCACCCTCTCCCAGCCTTCCTTTCCTGACAAATCTCAAGGACTCTCTTATAGTTTACAGGTCAGTTTGGCTGTTGGGTGGGTGGGTGGGGGGTGTCTTGGGATTTTCCCACATTTCTCCATCCCACCAGAGGCTTCCACTTCCTCATTATGTTGGGGTCACTCCCTCTCGTAAGGTGACTCAAGGCAGGTGTCTCCCCAAGACTGCGGGATGTGGTAGCCACACTTCCCCATCAGATGAAGTCGCTTCTCTCCCTGACACTACGGGATCTCCCTGACCGTACCTACTCCAGTCCCCTTCCCCAGCAGTGTCTAGTCAAAGGGGCTGCGTCCCAGGAGCTGGAAGATCCCGCTTCTTCCCAGGCTACAGAGCCCCGCCCCTCCGCAATTCCACCTGCTGCTAGTACCGCCCTCCAGACGCTACGATAGGCCAGCCCTCAGAGCTCGCTGTCCCATTGGACAGACAGCCCATCCCTCCTACGCCACGTCTCCCGGCTCTGGCGAAAGAGGCCCGGGCGGTGGCCCTCGGAACTAGAGAGAGCTGTGAGCTGGTAGCTCTACCTGGAAGGGGTTTACGTCCACTGGGTCCGCAAAGGGGTTGGTATCGAAGGTCGACATGGTGGTCGGGGGCCGAGGGGCGAGCTCCGCAAGCGCTTCTGCCTCCAGGCACCCAGAGCCAGCGGCACTCCTCGGACAGACCCTGGACTTCCGGGAGCTAGGCAGCCGTTCCAGCGCAGGCGCAATGCCCTCCCAGAGGGGCGGGGTCATGCGACGACACAGAGGCCCGCTCCGCCCCCCTTCCCACCCCACTGCAGAGCGGCGGTAGGCGTTTGGTTTCCATCCGCTTCTTCTATATTCCTGTGCTTCAAAGTGGAGGCGGCACAGAGGCACTAGGCAGCCAGAGATGGAGCCGGAGCTGGAGCCGTTCCCAAATGCCTCGGTCTGATAGCTTCCAGCTTTGTGTTGGAAACTCCCCAAAGTGGAACCAGAACTTAACCCCTTCACTTCTCTGGAGGGCAAGTTTGGAAGGTCGCACTGGTTCAGGAAGGGGCAGGACGGTGAGCCTACTTCGGCGGGAGTGGAAAATGGAGTTCCTAATCTGAGAGGACTTCGATCTAGGAAACGGTTCTGGTGGTAGGGGCCGAGGAGAGGGGTTCTTTTCGGAAGAACCGGCCGTGTAGCCGTCCCCTACACTAGCTGACCCCTGCATCTTTTAGGCCTCGCCCCCTGATGCCAAGTTTTATCGTTTTAGGGATGAGCACCCCTGAGCCCAAACAGGTTTAGGGCCTCAGCTGGGATTTGAATCTGGGCATCAAGCATTTATCAAGTGAACGAAGGAATTCAGCAATAGAGCCATCAGCCATGGGGAAGGTGGTTGATTCGCTCCCCACAAACACCTTATTTATTCATATCTCTCTGGCTTTGCTCATCTCCGCTGCCATCGAACCCAGCCACTGTCATTCCTTACCCTGGACTGGTATAGGGCTGCTAATTGTCCTATTGTTCATGTTGTAACCAGAAATCTATGTAAAGGGGACAAAATTATTGTGGGACTTTCGGTTTAAAATCGTTCAATTAGGGGCTGGCACGGTGGCGCAGCAGTTAAGTGCGCACATTCCGCTTCAGCGGCCCAGGGTTCCCCGGTTCGGATCCTGGGTGCGGACGTGGCACCGCTTGACAAGCCATGCTATGGTAGGTGTCCCACATGTAAAGTAGAGGGAGATGGGCATGGATGTTAGCTCAGGGCCAGTCTTCCTCAGCAAAAAGAAGAGGATTGGCAGATGTTAGCTCAGGGCTGAGCTTCCTCAAAATAAATAAATAAATAAAATGATCTGTTTATAAAAAAATAAAATCCTTCAATTATTTTTCCATAAAGGCCCATATTCTTAGTTTGGCCTTAAGGTCCTGCAGGATCGGCCCTCCACCCCCCACCCCCCCCCACACCTTCCCACCCCTTCCTGTGCCCCTGCATACCAGCCTTCCTAGTGGCTTTTCAGTTCCTCAAACTTCCCGTGTTCCCTCCTACCTCTTTGCACATGATGTTCCCTCTTTCTGATACACTGTTAGCCCATGCCCTCATCATCCCCTAGTTAACTCCTACCTATCCTTCAAATCCAAGCTCAGATGCCCCTTCCTCAGGAGTGGCCTCTCACCACTCTATAGGTTAGACCAGCCTCCCCTCCCCCAAACCCCGCTGCTCCCACCCCCCAAACTCTCATATTACCCTGTACTTTTCCTTCATAACACCTCTTGCAGATTGCAATTACACACTTGTACAGGGGGTTACTTGTTTATATCTGTCTCTCCCACTAGACTATAAGCTCCACAAAGGCATGGGTGGCACTAATATAGTACCAAGCACATAACAGGTATTTAGTAAATATTTATTGTTTCCCTCATCCATTTCCCTTACCTTCCTCTCCCCTGGGTAAATCTCAATGATCCTTTAGGGTCCAGCTCAACTTTTCTCCAGGAAATGTCCTCAAGTGGGAGGATGGGAAGGGATCCATGTTTGTGTCCCCTTAGCATCCACCTACCCCTAACCCCTCACAGCCACCATCAGAGGGCAATGTAAAGAAAAACTCTTGTGTTTCTCCTTTGCTACTCACACAGAATACTTCTGTGACCAGACATGTGGATTTTTTCCCCACACTAACCAATTCTCTGACAGTAGCTGGGTATCTCACATTCAATTCAGTTCTGATACTATCTACCTGGAGTTAGTGTCAGATCCTACAGGTTAAGTAAGGGCTCAGTCCCACAAGATTGCTCCCATCTCACATGCCAATTGAAAGCCCCAGGTTGTCACCTATACTTCTGTAAATCAGGGTCCCCCACGACCTCCTCCTCAGGTTCAATAATTTGCTAGAATGGCTCACAGAACTCAGGGAAACATGCTTACCCATTTATTGTATAATAAAGGATATGATAAACGATACAGATGAGCAGCCAAATGAACAGATACACAGGGTAAGGTCCGGGTCCTGAATACAGAAGCTTCTGTCCCCGTGGAGTTGGGGTGCACCACCCTTCCGACACGTGGATGTGTTCACCAATCTAGAAGCTCTCCAAACCCTGTAGTTCAGGGATTTTTATGAAGCCTTCATCACATAGGCATGATTGATTAACTCAATCTTCAGCCCCTCTCCCCTCCCAGGAGGATGGGGAGAGGGGCTGAAAGTTCCAACCTTCTAATCATAACTTGGCCCTTCTGGTGACCAAGCCCTTCCTGAAGCTATTGTAGAGGAGGAAGACATTTCCTCTTCCCAAATGTGGGTTCGTCTGGCCGGAGAATGAATTAAATTCACATGAGACAGAATAGCAAGAGAAAATTAAACAAAGTTTTATGAGGAACTATGGCCCGGGGCCTTTCTTCCCAAAGGAAGAAAGGGCACTGAAGAAGTGGGGTACACAGAGTGGTTATATACCCCCAAACAGGATATTTCACATATGATTGAAATGTCCCTCCCACAGTACTCACAAGATTGCCCTGTTGGCACAGCTCTTGATGGACACAGCAGGTAGTGGGTCTGCTATCTTGGTGGGTGTAGCAGGAGGCAAGTCTATTGTCTGGAGCTGGGAGGTCACAGGTGAACGCAGCAATCAGTTCCTAGCCTAAGGAAAGATGCTTAATCCTTAAAGAAATGCCAAAGTTGGGAGGAGGAGGGAAGTCAGTTACAGGAGGTTACCAGACAAGCACAATAAACAAATGCAGATTTAAGTCCTTGCCTTTGGCATTGATTAAGAGTTTCTAGAGAGAAGGTCATCTCCTCTCTTCTTCCTGGTACAGAGAGGGAGGCACCTTTTACAGATAGAGATTTACCTTACAAATGTAAATGTGTCCTAACAAAGGGCAAGTTCCATTCCTCAGAGCCTCCTTCCCTGTCCCAGTTTGTCAAAAGCAATCAGCCTCAAATAATTCTGATGCCAAAGAGACATATCTTGGGGTGGCCATTTCCAGGTCCCCACACTATCTAGGAGCCCATGAAGAGTTGCCTCATTATGGGGCCGGCCCCATGGCTGAGTGATTAAGTTCACGTGCTCTGCTTTGGCGGCCCAGGGTTTCGCCAGTTCGAATCCTGGGCGCAGACATGGCACCGCTCATCAAGCATCCCACGTGCTTGGGATCCCACATGCCACAACTAGAGGGACCCACAACTGAAAATACACAACTATGTACCGGGAAGCTTTGGGAGAAAAAGGAAAAGTAAAATCTTTAAAAAAAAAAAAAAAGAAGAGTTGCCTCATTCAAACAAAGATGCTCCTAGCATCTTTATTGCTTAGGAAATTACTAAGGTTTTAGGAACTCTGGCGAGGAGCTGGTTATTATATCCCAATATCATAGGCAGCATACAGAGATCTTTGCTGTCTGCAACCTGAGAGAACAGTACACATGACATGAGGCTGTCCTGCTTCCTCCTTGTCCACTCCAGCCTAGTACAGTGCTTGACTAGTGAAAACAGAATGGAACTTGATATCACCAATGTGCAGCCTGCCCACCCATCTGTCTCTGAAGACCCCTGGGATCTGTCTATTTTCCTATGAAAGAGACATCATGCATTTATTCACTCATTCACTTATTCACCAAGGGAGAAGGTATAGCAGATTGGACGCCTATGCCCTTGGACCAGTTCCTTCCCCTCTCCAAGGTATATTTTTCCCATCTCTAAAATGGGGCTAATGACAGTGCCTGCGTCATAGGGTTGTCTTGAGAATGAAGTGAGAGAATTCTTGAAAAGGGCTTAGCATAGTATCTAATGCATAACAGACAGTAAATTTTAGCTGCTATTATAGCCTGAGCCCTCAGGTGGGCACTGGCAAAAATGTGAAGCTGAATTAGACATCTAGTAGGGAAGAGAGAGAGGAAAGCAAATCATCACTAGATAATAAAGTGTGACCAGTTCTACTAGACATAGACAAGAGTTAAGGGTAAAAAATTCTAGATTTTCCAAACACCCTAGTTTCCCTTACAGATATATTTTTCTATGTGCAGGGAGGGTGGTGTGGGTTGTGGGCTCTGCCTATCCCAACTGTGAAAATTAATGAACAGAAACCTCATTTAAAATGGAGTTGGGGGGCCGGCCTGGTGGCACAGTGGTTAAGTTCGCACGTTATGCTTCTCGGTGGCCCGGGGTTCGCCGGTTCAGATCCTGGGTGCGGACATGGCACCACTTGGCAAAAGCCATGCTGTGGTAGGCGTCCCACATATAAAGTGGAGGAAGATGGGCATGGATGTTAGCTCAGGGCCAGGCTTCCTCAGCAAAAAGAGCAGGATGGGCAGTAGTTAGCCCAGGGCTAATCTTCCTCGGAAAAAAATGGAGTTGAGAGGCCAGAAAGGGGACCTCTCACACACCTACCACTCAAGGTCAACACAGACCTCAACAGGAAGAGACCTACCTTGCATCTCCAGTAGGAAGTGATCCTACTTTACTACCTCAGAAGGAGAAAGGAGATTTCTCCTTGCTCAGCAACAGCTCAGCCAACGAGTGACTGTCACAACTCAGCCAATGAAAAGCCGCTATACTGCAAACTCCCAGTCTCCTCCAATAGATTCTTCATTTATAACAGCACCTCCCAACTCCCCCTTCTCCCCTATAAAACAACATAGCTCTCCTTCGTTCTCCAGATTTGCATGTGGTTCATCATAGATTGCATGTTTCAAACTGCAATTCTTGGCTATTCCCAGATAAACTCATTTTGCTGGTAAAATAAATGGCTGTTTTATGTATTTTAGGTCAACACAACCACCTAAGTTCTTCCTTCCGTGTGCAGAGATATTATGAGGAAATGACTCTAACTCTGGCTTCAGTGGTGGTGGTAGTGGGAGGTACTCCAAGAGTCTCCTGTGCTTAAAGTAACCCCTCATTGTTCTCCCAGGAGGTTCACATGGCTAGAGGGGTGGGGATGAAGGGAAAGAGAGGATTCAGAGGTAGAAGGTATGTGACAGGTGCTGTTAGTCTGATTCTTGTGTTTTCCACTTTACTATTCTTTAGTGTATAGTGAAGCTTCCTTTGAAAAGCAGGCTGATTTATCTGAGCTAGGGGACCCCAGAGAACGTCACCCTCCACAGCTGGGTAGAACACTACAGAGAAAACAGTACCTCTCTCTCCCTGGGCATGTGTGGTAGAGGCTGTGGGAATCAGGGTGTGTGTGGGGGTGGGAGGGAAGGCATAGTCAGGACTGTAGCCCTTCACTCCAGGCTCCCTGGATCTTTGGTTGCTGTGCTCTTGGACCCCTCCAGCTGGTTACTCTCCTCCTATGCTGTTGACGGAAGAAGTCTGGGTGCCAGCCCGGTGGCACAGTGATTAAGTTCACATGTTCCACTTTGGGGGCCTGGGGTTCACCAGTTTGGATCCCAGATGCGGACCTATGCACCACTTGTCAAGCCATGCTGTGGCAGGCGTCCCACATATAAAGTGGAGGAAGATGGGCACAGATTTTACCTCAGAGCCAGTCTTCCTCAGCAAAAAAGAGGAGGATTGGTGGCAGATGTTGGCTCAGGGCTAATCTTCCTCAGTAAAAATAAAAAAAATAATAAAATGATACATAAAAGATAATAATAATAAAGAAGTCCGAATGTCAGAGCCTTTCTCTACAGGATACAGTAAAGTTACTCCACAGCCAAGGCCCAGCCCAGCCTTTGCCATGCAGGGCTTCTGGTGACTCTCCTGATTAATGTGTGTGTGACTTGTGAGCAGCTCAGCCTGGAGGAGGGGCTAGGGTTTTTTTTTAATAAAACCTTCGTTTTTTTTTTTTAAGATTGGCACCTGAGCTAACATCTGTTGCCAATCTTCTTTTTTTTCTTCTTCATCTCCCCAAAGCCCCCGAGTACATAGTTGTATATTCTAGTTGTGAGTGCCTCTGGCTGTGCTATGTGGGATGCTGCCTGATGAGCAGTGCCATGTCCGTGTCCAGGATGCGAACTGGTGAAGCCCTGGGCCACTGAAGCGGTACACATGAGCTTAACCACTCGGCCACGGGGCTGGCCCCAGGGCTGGGGTTTTGAGTCCTGCTGTACCTAGGCAGGGAGGATCAGAGGAGCATTGAGCACTGACTGCCTTCCTGAATCCCACATCATCCCATCCGACCCTCCAGCAAGCCTGTCATGTGGCATTATTATCCTCATTTTACAGAGGAAGAATCTGAAGCTCAGACAGATTAAGGGCCTTGCATGTGATATTTGTCATCATCGTCAAGCATCAGTGAGTCCCTGCTTAGATCACGGCAATTCTTTGCTCAAATCCGCTAATGACTGAGATACTCAGAGGAAAACCTGAAGTCCTCACAATAGCCTATAAAGTTCTGCCCACTGCCTTTCTTTTCTGATCACTTCACTTCCTCCTTGTCCTGCTCACTCTGGTCCAGCCACATTGGCTTCTTTGCTACTTCCTCCTGAATATGACAGACACATTCCCACGTTCCCACCTTAGGGTCTTTGCTCTAGCTGTTTCTTCTGCCCAGAACATTCTCTCCTCCTCACCTCCAAGTCTGTGCTCAAATTTCACCTTCTCAATAAGGCATACCTAGACAACCTTTTAAATTCTGCAAACTGCCTCCTACTCCTACCCATCCCCCTTACTTACAGTAGCACTTATCTTTCACCATGCTATATGATTTACTTATTTATTATACTTATTTGCCTGTCTTCCTTCCCCAGAATGTAAGCTCCAAAAGGCAAAGGGATTGTTATCTTGTTCTCTGATGTTATCTCCAGCCCTTAGAACAGACTGTGGCATTTACCACGTTCTCAATAAAATGTGTCCCGTTGAAGGAATGAATGAATGTATACTGACCCAGGATTGAGGGTTGGAAGCCTCTGGGTTCAGCAGGGTTCCTCCTGAACTCCTGAACTCCTGGAGGGTGGAAGAGGGACGCCGAACGTGGGGAGAGGCCCGGCCTTTGAGGAGGCGCTCGAGGAACTACATTTCCCATGAAGCTCTGGGCGTAGAGGGGCCGCGGGTGCTGCCGGGAAGGGCATACGTGCGAGAAGGCAGGTTCGGGGCCGCAAGGATGACCGCTCAGCAAGGTGAGTTGTTGGCTGGGGTGCTGGCCAGCGTGTGGGTGAGACGCGTCCTGGGATCTTTCCAGACTTGATAAGCCAGGTCGAACACACCCTTGGGGCTCCGAGGAAAGATGGATGAGCGCTGGGTAGAGAAAGGAGCACTTGCGACAGGGATTGAGCCGTTATTGCAGCCGGCGAAGGAGGTTCTTCAGGGGAGGGGGAGGCATGGAATAGATACCTCCTGTTCGCTCCCCCTCACCTCAGTGCATCTATCTGCCTCACGTCAGCAGAAGATGCCTACTGCCCGTTTTACAGATGGGAACATCAAGGCCTGCAGAGAAGAGTCTCAACTACCTACAAACTCCTTACTTGATTTTGTCCGCCAGCCAAAACCCTCAGCTGTGTCTAGTTTCCCTGGACAGTAGGGTCAGGTGTCAGGAGTGGAGTGGAAGCTGACCCTCTGTCTGTGCCCCCAGTTTTCCCACTTTCCTGTGTGGTGCAGCAGTATGCCTGGGGGAAGATGGGTTCCAACAGTGAAGTGGCTCGGCTGCTGGCCAGCAGTGACCCACTGGCCCGGATCTCAGAGGACAAGCCATATGCAGAGGTGAGACCTGGGCTGTATTTCACCCCACTTTACCAGCAGCTGAGACCAAGGGACGTCTCCACTCGGAGAGCCTGAGGCAAGTCATGTGGATCAGCTGGAAGAGGGGAGGCAGCAAAGAAGAGATCCTCTTGGCTCTTCTTATCAGTGCCTGATGATGAACCCAGATGGTGGCATCAAAAGAAGAGAGGTTTTGTCATAGTGGGCTGGGATTTCCAGTATCATTCTTCCCCCATGAACTGTCAGCACTTAGTGAATTTTAATTCAGCCCTCTTTGACAATTAAAATTTTTACTTTGACTTTTTTTTTTTTTTAGGAAGATTAGCCCTGAGGTAACTGTTGCCAGTCCTCCTTTTTTTTCTGAGGAAGACTGGCCCCAAGCTAACATCCGTGCCCATCCTCCTCTAACTTATATGTGGGACGCCTACCACAGCTTGGTCTGCCACACGGTGCCATGTCCGCACCCGGGATCCGACCCGACCCGGTTAACCCTGGGCTGCTGAAGCGGAACATGCTCACTTAACCGCTGTGCCACCAGGCCGGCCCCAACTTTTACATTTTTAATAACCTAAAATACATATTTCTCCTGCCCTTTAGTAGAGAAAAAACCCAAAGCATAGGAAGACTTTAGCTTCTACTTCTGAGACTGGAATAAATGACTATTAACCTTTCACAGAGCCATTTGAGAGTCAGAACTTTTCAGTGACCTTGACAGTGCAGGTGTCATTCTCCTCATTGGACAGATAAGGAAACTGAGACCCAGAGACAGGAAATAACTAGCCCAAGTTTAGAGGTAGAGCCTGGGTCTCCTGACTCTTGGTGTTCTGCGGTCTGCTGCCTCCCTATATGTGGGTGATGGCATGAGCATTTATACCCAGTCCTGGGAGGCCCATCTCAGGACTCAGCTGCCCCGTGAGGAGCATGGAGTGAGTAGGTTTGGGGCAGGCCAACTGGTACTGCTAGGTTTTCCCCCTTTCCGCCCAAGTTTCCTGTTTTTCCAGATGTGGATGGGGACCCATCCCCGGGGAGATGCCAAGATCCTTGACAACCGCATCTCACAGAAGACCCTAGGCCAGTGGATCGCTGAGAACCAGGACAGCTTGGGTTCAAAGGTCAAGGACATCTTTAATGGCAAGCTGCCCTTCCTCTTCAAAGTGCTCTCAGTTGAAACAGCTCTGTCCATCCAGGCACACCCTAACAAGGTACAGAATCAGACTGGGGCACAGAGGTCAGGGTAGAGAAGAGCTTCTGTCAAGGCCCTCCCACGATTTTTGCTGCTACATTTACCCTACCCATGCCAGGCTCCAGCCCAAAGCTAAATCCAGGCCTGACAACTCCCACTTTAGCTCTGCAAGGCCAGATGCTGGTGACACATGCTGGCAACTAAGTCTAAGTAGACAGGTGAACAGCCTGTGCCAGGGAAGCTTCTCCAGGCTCATTCCTGGGATCTTGTTCCTGGTTTCCTCTTACCCAGCCCAAGACCATTTATGTCTGCCATTTTCCCACCTGGCTCTGTAGGAGAGTTCACTTTCCAGGGCAGGGCAGGTACCCTAGCTGTTGCCTCAACTCCACCCCCGTAGTCTTTGCACACAAGTCTCTGAGTCACAGCCTAAGCATTTGTCTGTCAAAACTCTTCATTTCTAGATGAACAAACGAAGACCCAGAGAAGAATGGGGTTTACCCAAAGCCACACAGCTTGTTAGGGTCAGAGCTTGGCCTGGTGTTAGGGTTCCTTCATTCACAGTCCCGGTCTTTTAAAGTCTGCCCAGCTTTCCCCCAGATTTGGCCCATGTCCCTGCCCTGGGTTGGCTGAACCTCAAGTTTCCGCATTATGCTTTGCCTGGGTTCGTTGCCAGAGGTAAGAAGCCACTGCTGTCTGGTGACTGGGGAGGGTAGAAAGCAAGGGCGGGGTGGGACTTTCCAGCTAGGTGAGGGCTGCACCTTGACCATCCTCCTCTTTCCCTGGCCACCCCACAGGAACTGGCTGAGAAGCTGCACCTCCAGGCTCCACAGCACTACCCCGATGCCAACCATAAGCCAGAGATGGCCATTGCCCTTACCTCCTTCCAAGGCTTATGTGGCTTCCGGCCAGTTGAGGAGATTGTGACCTTTCTGACAAGTAAGGTTGGGCAAAATGCTGAGAGCATGCACACTGGGCCTAGAATGCATGGGGGACCCAGGCCAGAGCTGAACAGTGGCAGAGAACAGAGGCTGAATGCCACAGGAACTGAGGGGCTGGTTGGCCTTATGAATTCTTGGAGCCACTGGGTAGGCCTGTGAGACCAGGCTCAGGTACGGTTGCCGAAGTGGGGAGTGGTCAGTTTTCACTACAAAGTTTGCTTAGCATTGCCTGGCTCCATGGTTAGGGATGGGACGGGGAAGATTCCTCCAACTCCCCACTTCTGTGGGTTCCATCTTGCCATTCCTGATGTGGCCCTGGCCTGGCCTTTCTGCAGAAGTGCCTGAGTTCCAGTTTCTGATTGGAGATAATGCAGCAACACAGCTGAAGCAGAGCATGAGCTGTGACTCCCAGGCCACGGCGTCTGCTCTGCAGAGCTGTTTCTCTCACCTGATGAAGAGTGAGAAGAAGGTGGTAGTGGAGCAGCTCAACCTGTTGGTGAAGCGGATCTCCCAGCAAGGTGAGTATTGTCATAAGCCTGGGTGCAGTGCTCCCTCCTGGGCCCCCAGCACAGACACTAGGCTGTGGGGACAGGGTTCTCAACCCCTTTGCTCAAGTGGAACATTAAAATGGGCCTGACTTAGATGGCCTGTTAGCAACTTAGCATTTCTTTCCCAGTCTTTGTGGAGCAGGGCCCTAGGTTGAGTGCTGCTTCCTAACTTGTCATCTTCTCTAGATGGCTGGAAGCAGACTGGCCTAGAAGTCTCTTAGGATATCTTCCACACAGGCATTCTGAGACTTCTCCAGCCCTACCGCTGCTCCCCATGGATGGATTTGTACTTTGGGGCTAGAGAGCAGGAAGGGGACAAAGAGATTCCCCTCTCCTCCAAAGGGCTGATGCCCAGAATTCTCAATTATGAGATCTTTCCTTAAATACTTGCTCTGTGCCCAACCTTGTGCTAACTAAGGAAAGTTCAGGAAATGACTGTGATGGGTGTGGTCCTGTCCCCTTTGGGTTAGGGAGTCAATACAAGCAGCGTAAAACACAAGGCAGTGGACTCCCAGGTATGACCTTATGTGGCACATGGGGCCCCAGCCCTTTCTCCAGGCAACTCCAGAGCTCTTCTGGTTCTTTCTCTAGGCATTTCCCCTGCTACCTTTGAGGCACAAGGAACTATTTACTTTACCCAAGCATACTGTATGTTTTCTTTGCTTGCGTGTCTCTCCCTTTAGGGCTTCTTGCACTCATAGCAGAACCGATTACTCCTGCCCGGAGCTCCCATAACACCCTGTTTGTATGTCAGGTATAGCCCTTAGCACCTGTGAGTCTATATCATCAGGTACACACTTGTTAAAACTGGGGTTATCTCCAGGCCAGGGACCTGTCTCCTTGACCTTCGTGTCCTCGCAGTGCTTAGCACAGAGTAGGTATTCAGCAGTTGCTGTATGAAGATTCAAAACCACCCTCCAATCCAGACCAGCTAGTGTCTTCACTGTGGCACTGATACACTATGTTTCTACTTACAAACACCCTCCCCCCTTCTCTGCACACTGCAGAACACTCAGCGCACTGACCTCCCCTCCGACTTCCCATAAGCCTTCCTTCACCACTCTGGCCCAAGCTGAGCTCATCCTCCTCTGGTCAGTCTCCAGGACACATTTTGGCCATTGGAGCATTCTGCCTCATGCTACCTGGGGTGACCAACCACCTCAGTTTGCCTGGGACTGAGAGATTTTTTGAGACGTAGGCTTTCAGTGCTAAAAAAGAGAAAGGCCTGGGCTATCTGGGACAGTTGGTCACCCTACATGGAACTCTCAGATATCTCCCTAACTAGATTTTGAGTTCCTAGAATAGTGGTTCTCAACCAGGGGACATTGGCAATTGTCTGGAGACATTTTTGGTTGTCAAAACCTTGCTTAGGGGTGCTAATGGTATCTCATGGGTAAAGGCTAGGGATGTTGCTAAGCATCCAGTGCACAGGACAGTCCCCACAACAAAGAATTATCTGGCCTAAAATGTCAGTAGTGCTGAGATTGAGAAAGACTGTGCTAAAAGGACCACACTTTAGCCCTTTTAGTGCCTAGTATAGTGCTGGGCAGATAGACAGTCAAAATGGGAAAAATGGCACCTCTCTGGGCTGGAGTATCAGGAAGCCTGGCACCCAAAGGACTAGAGGTGTGGCTAGGACATGCTCACCAGTTTCCAGATTCATGTGGGCAGGGACTTCCTAAGAGCTCCCTGGGCAAGGTGGGGCTGTGAACACCACTGTGTGTTCCTAAGTGGCCTTGGGGTGTTCTGTGACCCTCAGTGGCTGCTGGAAACAATATGGAGGACATCTGCGGGGACCTCCTGCTGCAGCTGCACCAGCAGTATCCAGGTGATATTGGATGCTTTGCCATCTATTTCCTGAACCTGCTTACCCTGAAGCCAGGGGAGGCCATGTTTCTGGAGGCCAACGTTCCCCATGCCTACCTGAAAGGAGGTGAGCCACATTGCAGCAGTGAGCCCACTACCATCCCCTTGAGCCTTGTTTCCCCATTGGGACAAAAGTGGAGGAGGGTAGTCAAGCAGACCTTCTTTAAGCTCCCATCCAGCTCTGACATCCCAGGGTTCCTGGGGTCAGCAGGAAAGCAGCTAGTGGGGATGATGAATGCCAGCTTGGTGTTGTACACTGCTTGAATCTTCACACTAACTCCCCTCGTGATACTCTCATGATAAGTCCTGTCAGAACTACAATTTGAACCCAGGCTATACTGGATCAAGGCTGCTGTTCTCCCCAGCATCACACTGCCTTTGCATGTCTGTCCTATCTATCCAGAGATTTTTACATTAAAATACACGTTACCACAGAAGGGTGTCACATTTTGACTGTTGGCTATTTATCCACTTAGGGACAGGATTCTGTGGTAGAAGTGGAGAATACAGAATCTGGGGAGGGCTGGGGCTCCCCCAGGGGTTAACATGACTCCCCTGACAATAGTGGGTGATGTGTCACCTGTTTTCGGTATCTGATGTCTTTGGCTGGCTCTCCCAGAGACTGCAATTCACTCATTTTTACCTACTTCTGCAGGGGGTTCATGGCACTCAGGTTAGGAGGCCCAGCCCTGAAGAGTCAGATTCCAAGGTATCCTTATCCTTCATCAGCTTAGCACATAACTGTCTGTCCCCAGACTGCGTGGAGTGCATGGCATGTTCAGACAACACAGTGCGTGCTGGCCTGACACCTAAGTTCATCGATGTTCCAACCCTGTGTGAGATGCTCAGCTATACATCCAGCCCCAGCAAGGACAGGCTCTTTCTTCCAACACGGAGTCAGGAAGACCCCTACCTCTCTATTTATGATCCCCCAGTGCCAGACTTCACTGTTATGAAGATGGAGGTGAGTGGGGGGCCATGGTAGGTGTTGTGTGGCATGAAAAACCCTGGCAAAGGCTACAATTTGGAGTATACCTAGGGCTGGGTTTCCTTTCTGTCCAGCTCACTTCGTGGGGGATGGCCACAGGGCCTGCTCACTCCTCTCTGTAACAGGGACCAGATGTGGGCATCCATACCAACAAGAGCCTGAGAGGTGGCAGAGCACTCCCTCTCACTGTGCTTGGGGTTGTTGTGGGCCCTGTGAGCTACACTATCCTATTGTTTCTTTTTGCCCAGGTCCCTGGCTCCATCACTGAATACAAGGTCTTAGCGGTGGATTCTGCCAGCATCCTCCTAATGGTACAGGGGACAGTGACAGCCAGCACTCCCACAGCCCAGTCAACAATCCCCCTGCAGCGTGGCGGGGTGCTCTTCATTGGGGCCAATGAGAGTGTCTCATTGAAGCTCACTGTGCCTGAGGACCTGCTGATATTCCGTGCCTGCTGTTTACTGTAGAAGCCACAGCCTTCTGGCTCTCTTCTGCAAGTCACCCTAAATCCTAGTCAGCCACACCTCCGACCCAGGCCAAACCCCTTCCTGCTCTGGACTCTTTGGGTACACCCTGGAAGAGCTGGGGTAGAGGAGTGAGCTTGAAGGTATGACTCCTGAGCAGACCTAGGCTGATCCATCTTCTTCCTGGGAGGAGGGACCCATGTGAGGACTAAGGGCTGACACTCCCCCTTGTATTGTTGCCACACCTGAGCCAGGCTCTCCTCAACACAGGAGGCAGCAGCTCTGTTCCAGCCTATAGCATTAGGCAGGCTGGTGAAATCTATGATTAGCTCAGCATCAGTCACAGCAAGAGGGTAGGTAATTAATTTCTAAGAACAGGGTTCTGGCCCTGAGACTGCCCATTTCCTTAGGTGCAGAGGAGGAGAAAGGGTAAGCGTGTGGACTGATAAATTGTTCTTCATCACCCTCTTGTTCTGTCAAAGCAATTAAAGAACACTTGTGTAGAGGCTGTGGGGTAAAGAGCACTCAGCCTTTGGCATTCTAGTCTCTGAAGTGGGCTGAAAGATGCCTCCCTGGATGTTATCCAGCTTTTGCTTTATTCCTGCTTCACACAGCTTCCTCAAGTGGGCAGGGTGGACTCCAGAGCCCTTTTATGGGAAGGTGTGGGAGAGGCAGCTGGCTTCAGCCTCAGATGGAGAGCTTTCAGACAAGCCTTGGGCCCTCCAACCCTGCAGACAGTGAAAGGTGGGTCTAAAGATACTATGCATTGTCAGTGCAAGCTGCTTCTCTCCAGTGTTTCAGTTGGCTCTAGGGCACGGATCAGCAAGCTAAGGCCAGCAAGCTGGATCTGGCCACACCCATTTGTTTACATCCTGTCCGGCTGCTTTCAGACTATAATGGGAAAGTTGGATAGATGTGCCAGACTATGTGGCCTGCCAAGCCAAAAGTATTGACTGCCCTTCATAGAGAAAGTTTTGTCAAGCACTTCTCTAGAGCACATTCACTCATTCTAGATACAAGGAAGGACCCGGGGACAGGCCGATCCAATTCTCATTGTGAAGAGAAACCTAGCTACTTTTTCTAAACTGGCTGCGGAGTACCTAGGAGAGCATCTAGTCTCCCTTTTCCTACCCTCTTGAGGTGGGACACACCTCCAAAGGAGGCTGCACAGCTGTCTGCTTTGCCACTGAAGTTTCTGACTGGTAGTCTTAGATCCTGTCACCCCAGACTAAGCAGAGACCTAGGCTATTGGCTCCTTCCTGTGAGGTAAGGGTTTAGACTGGCACAAAAGGATCTTTCTGAGCTGCTGCCCACAGTAGACCCCCTGTACAATGTAATTCCTTCAAAAAAGTTCTGATCAATCTGTTCTGTTTTTATTGGCTTCCAAATTTTCTTCAGCTAAAAAATAAAATGACCTGGGAAGAAAGGGTCTGCTAAAGGGAACCCATTTTAAAGAGAAGTGATGTGCAAAGGTCTAGTCCATCTATGGTCTCCAATGAAGCAGGCCTGAAAATGAGGCCCATTGGGAATAGCAGAAAGGAGAGAATGTCCTAGGAGGAATGGTCACAGTTGGGGTTATTAGCCTATTTCTTCATTTCAGAATTCAGAAAGAACAGTGATTTTTGTCTAGGCCTTTCTTAAAAATCCTATTGCAACACAGAGACAGCTCTACTATCATGATTCTATTTATTCTTAGAAACTTACAGAGCTGTAGAAGCATAAGCCAAGAGTTCTGTACTCTGTAAATACCATACAGTGCCACTCCCACCTGTGAGGTAAGCCCAAATACACACCTCTCTCCCCACGGCGGTGTCACTTGCAGAACACCCAGCACTCTGAATTAAGGCAGTTTGGCTCTGGGCACTTTGGTGCCTTTTATTGGTGACATTTTAGGCCGTGGCCTGGGGCCCCAAACAACTATTTCTACCCTGCCTTGCTGCACAGTGTCCTCTGTTCCAGGTTCCTGCAACTTTTTCCACAAAGGTAATACCTCCCACATGGGGTCAACCAGCTCTGAACATCCTCTTCAGGGACAGCTGCAGCCAAATACACCACTGCTGATTTATAGCAACAACTACCCAGAGGGCCTTGGTCTTGGAGTCCTGCTGCCACCCTCCCCCCCCAGCAGCTGCCAAATGTTCAAGCTACTCTGCCTTAACTAACCCCCACAGAAATGTGGCCCCACAGTTAGCTTCCAGAGCCGCTTTCTGGCCCCCACTGGGTTTCCCACTACCACCACTTTTTTTTTTTTTTTACACTGTCCTGCTTCTGAACCCTTTCTTCATGTGCACTCTTCCACATCTGCAGAGACCAGAAAGGCCTGGATGTAATCTCTGTGGGTGGCCAGGGGCTTCAGAATGGAGATGTTCTCACTCCCTGCAGAACTCTCATTCTCATCCGATTCCAGAACAGAATAACTATCTGCCTCCCCTATTCCCCAGACCCCAACCTGAAGTACCTCTGGTCTCTGTTCCCTCTCGCTCCTGCTGTGATGCTGCTAGATTGTAGAATAAAAGTTAGCCACAGCCCCCTGGATACCGTATACTCCTCACAACTTTCTATGACTTGAGAAAAGCACCAAGATAGATGCCAATTGAGCAGTGAGAGGATTATCCTCATGAGGACAGTCGTATGACAAATAAGGCCTTTTTATCAATGTTTTTCAGTCTTCCAATCACCCCATGTGGTAGCGGAAGAGACTGTGCCATCCCTCATATATTCCTGGCAGTCATAGGACATCAAATGAAGCAAAAGACTGGCACTTTCCCATGTTAAGCCTACACCCCAATCCTGACTGCCATGCCCCTTAGGCTGGGAACTCTGTCCACTCCCATTCAGTCCTCACCACAATTCTGGCTGAGGCAAGAAAAAAAGGAACCATTGCAAAACTAAGTTCTAGAAGGAGGCCTGATATAGCAATAGATGTTATCTAGTGGTAATCACAGGGGAGATCATGCCTGTCTTTGCTGTTGTGTTCAGACTGGGGCCTGAGAGAGGCTGTGTTGCACCCAGAGGTTTACTATAAAGCCCAATGCTGAGTATACACCATGAGGCCCATGCAGTGGTCAGAGAAATCTGGAGGGCTGGATGGCATACAATGGACCACACTAGGATGAAGGAAGGCCTTCTGCAAAGGCAAATTATCTCCTCAGGCAGGGGCCTTGGGACCCGGCATAGGTCCCTCTTCCCCATCCTGTCTCTGGGCTTCCGTCTATGTCAAAGCCCACGTAACTGTGCCAGTGTACCTTTCACCCATTGCTAGTCAAGTTTAAAAAGCTAAACAAACAGGAAGGCACCTGACTGCTCCCTACAGCTCCCTCTGCTGGTAATCAAAAACTGCAGGCTTCTGGGTGAGCTCCAGTCCCTTCAGCCAACCTTTAGCTCAAAGAGCAGGTGGAGAACTAGCTAAGACCAAGGCGAAGAATGGTGACCAAGGAAAGACAAATAAATATGTACATAGTGGAGCAGTTTTTCTCTAACTAGGGATGGCCTGACCAGAGTCACTAAACCCACTCAGACTATTGGACCAGTTGGGGATGCCCTGCGTCCAGTGATTCTGGAACCTTGATCCTGGTGTACCATCAAGCAACCTGCTATACTCCCTGCCAAAGTCAGACAGGCACAACCAGATGAGAGCCAAAGGGCCCTGCTTTACGCTCTCTCAAAGGTCAAACATGTAACCCACGTTGGAGCTAGGAAGAGGAGAACACATGGAATTTCTTGAACTGGTCCCAAATAGTTAAATTAGCTTTCAAAGATTCCCAGCTGCAAGTCATAAAGTGCTATTTTCTGCCTCCATATAACACCATCCAGCATAGCCTGGGCACAAAAGCTCTCTTTTCCCCTCCCTAGAGTATGATAACAAATACCAGTCAAGAAGTCTGCAGGTGTTTTTCTTAGCCAACTTTGCCACTCACCATAAGATCCACAATTACCTCTGTTCTTGCCCTTATTAAAGTGGTTTCTCCAAAGTCTGCTCCAACAGCAGAGGAAAACTGCAGAATTCCACCCATCACCCCATGACCCAGATGGGGGCCTCTGGCCTGAGAAGCACCAGGTCACTGACCTTCCCAGAGGGTCAGTGCCTCCAGTGATTCTGGGGCTGACAGTAGTTCCCACTGCACTCTGTGAACTATGAATAATGGCCAACAGGGCTCTGCTGACATGGAGAGCAGGGCCCATCTTAGAGGGTTATGTCTACTGGAGGGTACAGGAGGAAGAGTCCCCAAGACAGCACCAGCAGCAGGAGCACGTTGAGGAGGCCATAGGCTTGGGGGGAATGAGATCCAAGTCCTCATCATCTGGAATCTCATCTAGGTGATACCCATCCTGGAGCAGCTGCCGGCTCACATCCTGGTTCACCTGCTAAGAGCAGGAGAAGAGAGAACTATAAGCCAGGCTGCAAAGCAAAAATAACTGCTACCCAAAAGGCAGACCCACATTCCCTTACCGGAGCTTCCTGTCTATGCTCCCTCCTTAGGCCAACCTGGAGGAACCAGGAGGAAGTAACACCTTTTCCTACCTGTGCCTCGTCCAGCAGTGAGGGGCAATCAGGGGCCTGAGCCAGTACTGTCCAGACTGCACTCCCAAGGGAGATGCTCTCACTAAAGAATCCTGAGGCGTCTGATGTAAATATCAGATCCTAGATTATGTTTGAAAGTCAATGCCCTGACCATTCCCTATGAAGGCTTAAGACTATGGGGCAATGATACAAGAACAATGGGGTAGAAGAGTAGAGGAATCTGGTTATAGTGGAATGGGGTGGGGAGAAGCTTTGTCTGCACTGCCAGTTAGATGTGCCATCCTTCGATGCCAGCAGAGCTCGTTCCCTACAAAGTGGACCCTGTCAGCCTGGCTTCATCAGTTCCACTGAGCAGAAGGAAAATGAGACTGGGAATAGTGTAGTACTTTCTCTGGCTCTTGGCTAATTTTTCTTCTCTTAGCTTTAACAATCTTAGACACCCAGATATTCAAGGAAGATACAGTTTATAAACTGCCTGGGGGCCAGCCCGGTAGCGCAGTGGTTAAGTTTGCATGTTCCGCTTCTCGGCAGCCCAGGGTTCGCCGGTTCGGATCCTGGGTGCAGACATGGCACCGCTTGGCAAAAAGCCATGCTGTGGTAGGCATCCCACGTATAAAGTAGAGGAAGACGAGCATGGATGTTAGCTCAGGGCCAGTCTTCCTCAGCAAAAAGAGGAGGATTGGCAGTAGTTAGCTCAGGGCTAATCTTCCTCAAAAAAATAAATAAATAAATAAAAAATAAACTGCCTCTACTCTCTTTGGCAGAAACTTAGGGGGTGGCCAAGAGTTTCCAAGAGAATAAGGAAGAAATACCACTGGTGTACAATCATGTCCCCAGCACTTCACCTCTGTCAAAGGCAGTAAGCTGCACATGTGAGAACTTTATGTCCCTTTGTTTCTGTCTGGGACAATCACTCTGGAAACATGTCCAAAAGGCCAGCCCAGGAGTATCTCAGTCTGAGTTCCCATAGATGGAACAACTGAAGGAACAGAAGTCGTTGGCCTGGAAGAAAGTAAGCTTGGTGGAGGATGGCTGGGGGAGGGACATGAATGCTGACCTGAGAGAAAGGACAATCAAAAGAAGGGAGACTACAATTACTGTGTGACACTGGAGGGCAGGCTTAGGACCACTGAGTCCAGGCTGCAGGAGACATTTCAAATTAATAATCAAGACTTCTCTAAGAGCTACCTGAAGAAGGAATTGTGCATGTGTGTGTATTTGCGGGAGGGCAAGCAGCAAGGCTTCTTGGAGGTAGTTGAGTACCTAATTATAAGAAGCATTCAAGCAAGCCGAAGCTAGTAAACACTTAGCTCAGATATATCAAGAGGATTCCTTTTCTCAGTAGTGACCTGGACTAGAAGGTTTGTGAGGCCATTTCCATCCCTAAGGTTCTGTGGTCTCCTGGATTTTCAACAGCCCTTCTCAGACACCTATACCTCTGTTGGGGGAAGAGGGCAGAGTAGAAGATTGGAGAACAGACCGGAAGTCTGGCACAGTGCCGTGCACACAGCAGGCACCAGACAAGCATTTGGCAGTGGCGGTGGCGCTGCCTGCAGCCTGGCCTTGCGCAGAAAGGCGCTCTGGACTTGCCTCTGCAGAGGAATACCCGGAAGAGTATCTGGATTCCAGCTCCCCATCACTAGGAGAAGAGGAAGACAGTCAGTTCAGGGGGATGCCTGTGGAGCACAGCTGCAAATGGCAAGGTGGAGAGCATGCAAGGGGTCTGGAGGACTTGTGAAGCAAAGGCCACACACCATAGAATTCAAGCCCAGTATCTGCTGTGAGTACAAACAGCTCCTTCAGTTCGCTCCAGCAGGGAAAGGGTCACCGTCACTAACAGTACAGACATGATAGGGCAGGATGACTCCCCCAGAGAAGGTTGGTATTCCAAATCCAAGAGCAACACGTTCACCTAGGAGTCTGCTAACCAAGCCATCCTGGGAAGGGATAGTGCTCTGAAGACAGCCCTGGAACATGCAGGAAGGGTCTTGGAAGAACAGGGAACAAGCAAAGGCACCAAGCTACCTGCAGTTTTACCCAAGTCATTCCCCAAGGGGTATTTCCAAGGAGAGCACTCACCTGTCAGAGTCGAGGGACACCAGGTTTTCATCTGGACTCTGACTAAGAGCAGTATAGCCCTTGTTAAACTTCACCGACCTGAGGGGAGATGGAGGAGAGACCAAGCATAGATGAAGCACCAGTATTTCACAGGGAAAGCCAAAGTCCTCTCCCTTATGGAAGAAGAAGCGACTGCACTACTCCTGACTTGCCTTCTCCCTGATCACACAGCCACCACTGCCTGCCGTGTACTATCTGGCATTCGCACTTCCTCGCACCACTCCCCCCCAACTGTTCCTGAGGAAAAGCCCCTCCCCCCACCTTACTTAACCAGAGAACAGAAACGGCAAGTCCCTTCACCTCTGAGTTTTACCTCTTATCTGTAAAAGAAGCACTGAAGAAGCTCCAATTCAGCCCTCAGAGTTTACCACTCTGTTAAAAAAAAAATAACAGCGCTGGCTGTTCCCACACTGCTCTCCATCCTCACTCCTGGGGACCCAGCTACTCTGCTCCTCCCTAACTTGGTCAGACAGTGATGGATCGCAGGCACCGACTAAACTCTCTCATTCCAAAGCGCTTTCCCTGAGACCATCACATCCTTAAAGGGAAGGAAAAGCTCGCTCCTCTTCCGGTTTTAAAATAGAGAACCTGACAGGCTGGCGTCATGGGATTCACCAGCCTTAACCGTGAGTACTGTCGCCCAGCCTGAGGACCAGGGCCTTCTCTGGAAAGTGCTTGCACAGGGGAGGTGGCGCCTGCTGGACCTTTTCCCGGAAGAATCGGGGCGCTTCGGCGAGGCCCCCAGCATGCCTTTTCTCCGCAGAACGGCCTTGGCCAGGTCCCGGTGCTTCTCTGGAAGTCAAAGGGCCCGGGTCAGCGGGGTCTTCCCCACTCGCCGTGGCTCCCAAACAGATTTTCGGGGGCGGGAGCGGGCTGCAGAGCCCCTCCGAGGTGGCCCAGAGGGGCTCCGGAGCCTGCCCCGGGACCCGGCAGCCCGCCCAGGCACAGACCCGCTATCGGGCCGCACTCACGCAGCTTGGCCTGAATGGAAGGCGCTCGCGTCACCATGTAGGGCCCCCGCTTCTCCACAGCCGCCGGGGTCCGCTCCCCCAGCCTGGGGACTCCGCTGCCCCTTCGCCCAGAGGGCGGACCCGCAGCTCCTGCCACGCGGGCCGGGGTCCCCCCGGGCCGGGCTGCAGGACTACACGCCCGCGCCGCGTGCACGCCGGGCTCCGCCGTCGCCATGGTCTGGCCCCGCCCCGCCGGGTCTGGGAGCCCCGCCTCATGGCTAACGAGCCGTCGGCCGGGGGTAGGCGGCCTCTCCTTGAGCAAGATGGCGGCGCGCAGGTGCGGGCCGCACTCTTCCGAGCTTTCCGACCCCGCCTCCTGTGGGGTTGGCCCAACTGTTCCGTCCTTCCGGGGGCTGGGTAGTTTCACTCCCTCCTTTCCGGCACACTGCGGTACTTGTAGTTGGCCTGATGCTGGGATGTGGAGGCCAGTTCTGTCTCTAGTTGAAACTGAGTATTGATATTTATGGCAGGCCGCGAGTGGGCGCCCGCGGGCCGGAGGCCGAGCCCTTTACGCCCTGGCACGCGCGCGCTCTCCGCAGTGTCTTCTCGCAGGTCATCTCGCCACAGCTGGAGCTCCCCAAGGACAAACCCGAGAAAGCCCGAGTCGAACCGAAAAGAGCTGTATGAGAAAGGGAGTTATTAGAGCCCTTCTCCAGAAAAGAAAACAGGCCTGAGAGAGAGGTTCTAGGACCTTCTGGAGGTCACACAACTAGAAACCTCCTGTGCTGATCCATCTAACGCCAAACCCGCGTTATATCCAACACCACGCGGTGCCTCAGACGTTTGACAAGGCCTGACCCTCCCTAGGCGTCAGTTTCCACATTTTAAAGTAGAACTGACGTCACTACCCGCCTTAGAGGGACAAATAAGGGAAAAGTAGGCCTTGAAAAGAAGGGTGAAAGTGCGAGGAGTCTGTTTGTGGCAGGGCACAGAGCTGTCACGGCTCTTGACTTCTCTGGCCCCAAGGGATGTGCTTGCTTGTGGCTAGCTGGAAGGAAACTCCAGATCCTCGAGGGAATTGCCAAATCTCACGAGGCTGTCCCAAGGCTAATTTATTGGCCTCCTCAGGGTAGGTCAACATTGTGCAACTTCTGAGCCCCCAGGACCACCCAATCAGTTGAATAGAACTATGCCTTAGGGAAGATAGGAGAAAAGAATTTAGGGCTGGAATTTTTGAAAAGTCAGAAGCACAAAGGAATGCTAACTGTTTTGGTAGATTCCACCCGTGTTTTTGACTTCTAGAAACAGCAGTTTCCTATGGCTCAACTTAATCTTCCCAATGAAGCCAGTTGTTACTGCTGTTATGCAAATAAAGACTTAGACTTGGTCAAATTCACCAGTTAAGTGGTAAACCTTGGAATCTGAACCCCAGCTCCCAGTGGACTCCAAAGAAATGGTTCTTCTGGTGGCTATGCTGCCTGTTAAACTGATGGGGACCCCACCAAGGACCAAAGAAAATGCCATCAAAACCCACTTGATGTCACAAAATCTTTTGTAGTGAAAAGAGTCTGAGTGCCCTCATCTATGCCCCTCCTGCGTCTCCCATCATTAGTTTTCAGTTAATTGCTATGTGATTGAACACGGACCCTGAATCCGGATTATTTGCTCTGCCACTTGCAGGAAAATTATTTAACCTCTTTATGTGTCAGTTTCTTTAGCTGAGAAATGGGGATAATAATAGTATGTATCTAATAGAATTGTGAAGTTAAACTGTAACGTGCTTGGAATGGCACCTGGCATATGGTAAGCACTCAAGAATGTACCCTTACAAAGCTTACACAGTGTTCTAAGGATTTAGTGTTTATTCTCTCACTTGGCTTTACACTCCCCAAGGGCAGACTGCCTTATTCATTTTGTATACGTTGTTTTTAGCACAAAGTCATAGTAATATGTATTTATTGAGTGGCTGTCCTATTTCTCCTCTTAACTTTTAGTTAATTTAGAATCATAGAACTTTGGGGCTGGGAGGGACCTTAGAGACTATATAGTCCAAATTCTTTTTTTTTTTTTTTTTGAGGAAGATCAGCCCTGAGCTAACATCCATGCCCATCTTCCTCTACTTTATATGTGGGACACCTGCCACAGCCTGGCTTGACAAATGGTGCGTATGTCCACACCCAGGATCCGAACCAGCGAACCCTGGGCCCCGGAAGTGGAATGTGGGAACGTAACTGCTGCGCCAGCAGGCCAGCCCCAAATTCATTTTATTAATGAAGAAATTGTGATTGCCCAACTGTCCTGACTTGGGTGTGGGCAGTTCTCTTTTCCACTGAAGATATTATGTTCACTAGGAACCTAAGAAAAATAAATTACTCTTCGCTCCCCAAAACAAACAACAAAGAATAAAATCTAGGTTGTGAGGGGCTGAGTCTCCAGGGCAAGAACTGCCACAGCACACAAGGCACAAAACCCCTCCTGCTCACCCCTGCTACTCAGATCCTAACACAGAATGACTGTGCTCACTCCCCTGATGGGCCTGGGGGTCCTCAGGTCCTCCATTCAGCGAAGGTTTATTCATCTCCTAATGTGTGGCAGGTGCTATGCTAGGCCCTGCAGATCTAATGATGAACAGGACAGATAAGGTCCCTCCTAGTACCTGATTCTCCGTCTTGTTTTATTCTTTGTTGTTTGGGGTAGGGGGTGGATTCTTGGCTGTTAAGAGCAAAGGCTCCCGCCCTGGCTTTCAGGTCTTCCTGCCCACATTGGGGAGTTATATCCTTTATCCTTGGCTTCAGGTCATGGAAATCCCACCCAGTCCCTAACTTTTCTTGGTCCTGGGATGCATGAATCATGATCAGTTGAGAATTCTGGTTCTGCTGTCCATTGGAGCCAAATTCCTTCATCTAGGCAGGTATCTGGGATTAGGCATAGGAAGGGATGGGGGACAGTGGTGAATTTTTCTTTTTTAAGCTTTATTAGCAGGCTTTTTTTGGTGAGGAAAATTGGCTCTGAGCTAACATCTGTTGCCAATCTTCTTCTCTTTTTTCTCCCCAGAGCCCCAGTACATAGTTGTATATCCTAGTTGTGAGTCCTTCTGGTTCTTCTATGTGGGATGCACCATAACATGACTTGATGAGCGGTGTGTAGGTCCGTGCCCAGGATCCACACAGGTGAACCCCGGGCCACTGAGGCGGAGTGCACGAACTTAACCACTATGCCACTGGCCAGCCCCTGAATTTTTTTTAATTGAGGTATAATTGTCATATAACATTATATTAGTTTCAGTGTACAACATAATGATTTGATATTTGTATACACTGTGAAATGATAACCAGAATAAGTCTAGTTAACATCCATCGCCATATACAGTTATAAAATTTTTTTTCTTGTGATGATTACTTGTAAGATCTACTCTCTTAGCAACTTTCAAATATGCAATACAGTATTAACTACAGTCACCATGTAGTACATTACATCCCTATGAGTTATTTATTTTATAGCTGGAAGTCTGTCCCATTTGATCCCTTTCACCCATTTCACCAATCCCCGACAACTGGCAACCGCCAATATGTTCTCTGTATCTATGAGCTTGTTTGTTTGTTTGTTTGTTTTGTTTTTTAGATTCCATATATAAGTGAGATCATACAGTATTTGTCTTTCTCTGTCTGGCATTTCATTTAGCATAATGTTCTCAAGGTCCATCCATGTTGTCACAAATGGCAAGATTTCATTCTTTTTTTATGGCTGAGTAGTATTCCATTGTGTGTATATATATCTTCTTTATCCATTCATCCATCAGTGGATACTTAGGTTGTTTCCATATCTTGGCTATTACAAATAATGCTGCAATGAACATGGGGGTGCAGATATCTTTTTGAGTTAGTGTTTTCATTTCCTTTGGATAAATACCCAGAAGTGGAATTGCTGGGTCATATGGTAGTTCTATTTTTAATTTTTTGAGGAACCTCCGTACTGTCTTCCATAGTGGCTGCACCAACAGTGCGAAAGGGTTCCCTTTTCTCTGCATCCTCGCCAACTCTTATTTCTTGTCTTTTTTATAATAGCCATTCTAACAGGTGTGAGGTGATTTCTCTCTGTGGTTTTGATTTGCATTTCTCTGATGATTAGTGATGTTGAGCATCTTTTCATGTGCCTATTGGCCATCTCTATGTCTTCTTTGGAAAAATGGTCATTAAGTAACTACCCATTTTTAAATCAAATTGGTTTTTTTGCTATCAAGTTGTATGAGTTCTTCATATATTTTGGATATTAACCCCTTATCAGATATATAATTTGCAAATATTTTCTCCCATTTGGTAGGATGCCTTTTCATTTTGTTGATTGTTTCCTTTGCTGTGCAGAAGCTTTAGTTTGATGTAGTCCTACTTGTTTATTTTTACTTGTGTTGTCTTTACTTTTGGAGTCAGGTCCAAAAAATCATCACCCAGACTGACATCAAGGAGCTTACTGCCTCTTTTCTTCCAGGAGTTTTATGGTTTCAAGTCTTACATTCAAGTCTTTAATCCATTTTGAGTTACTTTTTGTGTATGGTGTAAGATGTCAAATTTCATTGTTTTGAGTGTGGCTGTCCAGTTTTCCCAACACCATTTATTGAAGAGACTGTCCTTTCCTCATTGTATATTCTTGCCTCCTTTGTTGTAAATTAATTGACCGTATATGCGTGGGTTTATTTCTGGGCTGTCTATTCTGTTCCATTGATCTGTATGTCTGTTTTCATCCCAGTACTGTGCTATTTTGAGTACTGTAGCTTTGTAATACAGTTTGAAACCAGGGAGTGTGATGCCTCAACTTTGGTTCTTCTTTCTCAAGATTGTTTTGGCTATTCGGGGTCTTTTGTGGTTCCATGTAAATTTTAGGATTGTTTGTTCTATTTTTTGTGAAAAATGCCATTGGAATTCTGATGGGGATTGCATTGAATGTGTAGATTGCTTTGAATAGTATGGACATTTTAACAATATTAATTCTTCCAATCCATGAGCACAGATATCTTTCCATTTATTTGTGTCTTCTTCAGTTTCTTTCATCAGTCTTATAGTTTTCAGTGTGTAGGTCTTTCACCTCCTTGCTTAATTTTTTTTTAAAGATTGGCGCCTGAGCTAACATCTGTTGCCAATCTTTTTTTTTTTTCCTTTCTCTCCCCGAAGCCCCCCAGTACATAGTTGTATATTCTAGTTGTACGTCCACCTAGTTGTGCTTTGTGGGATGCTGCCTCACCATGGCTTGATGAGCAGTGCCATGGCCGTGCCCAGGATCTGAACCAGCAAAACCCTGGGATGCCGAAGCAGAGCATGTGAACTCAACCACTCAGCCACGGGGCCAGCCCCTTCTTGGTTAAATTTATTCCTAGGTATTTTATTTTATTTATTTATTTTTTGGTGAGGAAGATTGGCCCTGAGCTAACATCTGTTGCCAATCTTCCTCTTTTCTTTTCTCCCCAAAGCCCCAGTACATAGTTGTATATCCTAGTTGTAGGTCATTCTGGTTCTTCTGTGGGATGCCACCATAGCTTGGCTTGATGAGCGGTGTGTAGGTCTGTGCCCAGGATCCACACAGGTGAACCCTGGGCCGCTGAAGTGGAGCACATGAACTTAACTACTTGGGCCCGGGGCTGGCCCCTATTTTATTCTTTTTGATGCAACTGTAAATGGAATGGTTGTGTTTTTTTTTTTTTTTTTTGAGGAAGATTAGCCCTGAGCTAACATCTGCCAACAATCCTCCTCTTTTTGCTGAGGAAGACTGGCCCTGAGTTAACATCCATGCCCATCTTCCTCTACTTTATATGTGGTACCACAGCATGGCTTTTGCCAAGTGGTGCCATGTCCGCACCTGGGATCTGAACTGGCAAACCCCGGGCCGCCGAAGCAGAACATGCGAACTTAATTGCTGTGCCACTGGGTCGGCTCCTGGTATTGTTTTCTCAATAGCTCTAATAGTTAGTTGTTAGTATATAGAAATGGAACAGATTTTTGTATATTGATTTTGTATCCTGCAACTTTACTGAATTCGTTTATTAGTTCTAACAGTTTTCTGGTGGAGTCTTTAGGGTTTTCTATATATAATATCATGTCATCTGCAAATAGTGATCGTTTTACTTCTTCCTTTCCAATTTGTATGCCTTTTGTTTCTTTTTTCTTGCCTAACTGCTCTGGCTAAGACTTCCAATACTATGTTGAATGAAAGTGATGAGAGTGGGCATCCTTGTCTTGTACCTGATCTTAGAGGAAAAGCTTTCAGCTTTTCACCATTATGTTAGCTGTGGGTTGGCTGTATATGGCCTTTACTATGTTGAGGTACATTCCCTCTATACTCACTTTGTTCAGAGTTTTTATCATAAATGGATGTTGAATTTTGTCAAATACTTTTTCTGCATCATTTAGATGATCATATAGTTTTTATCCTTCATTTTGTTAATGTGGTGTATCATGTTGATTGATTTGTGAATGTTGAATCATCCTTGCATCCTTGGAATAAATTTTACTTGATCATGGTGTATAATCCTTTTAATGTGCTGTTGAATTTGATTTGCTAATATTTTGTTGAGGATTCTACATCTGTGTTCATCAGGGGTGAATATTTTATCATGCTACTTTCCTCTCAGGCTCTCTTTTCTCATCTCATCAGGTTTCAGACTCTAGCCTTCGACTTTTCCCATTGTTGGTAGAACAAAGATAACTGACAGATGAAACTCATTAATCTGCAGGTCTTTCTGGGCTCCGAGGTCACTGGCCCCACCTTCATCCAGATATTAATTCATGTCACCTCTCTCTGGGGAAGAGATATTTCCCAATCCTCACATGGCACTGTCATACACACTTCACATATGTATAAGGAAACTGAGGGTCACAGGGGTTAACTGATTTGCCTAAGGCCACAAAGTTGTAGAGGTGAGAGTTGAATCACCTGCCTCTAATGCCTGTCCTCCTTTTATACCAGTAAGCTGTGTCTTTTTTTTTTTTTTTTGGAGGAAGACTGGTTCTGAGCTAACATCCATGTTCATCTTCCTCTACTTTATATGTGGGACACTTGCCACAGCATGGCTTGCCAAGCAGTGCCATGTCCGCACCTGGGATCCGAACTGGTGAACCCTGGGCTGCCGAAGCGGAACATTTGAACTTAACCGCTGCGCCACCGTGGGCCAGCCCCATCAGTGTATTTTATTCTTGTATTTTTCTGTACTGTTTCATGAACATGTATTATCTTTATATTCAGGAAGATCAGTAAAGACATTTTTATTTGAAGGAAAAAAGGCCACCACCAAAACCTAAAAAAAAAAAAGTTTAAAGTCTTTCTTTATTGTGGTTGTGCTTAAAAATATATATACTTTGAGGTATTCCAAACTATTGGTTTACAGATGAAATGACATGATATCTGAGATTTGATTCAAAATATTTGGAGTTGGGGTGAATGAGGATGAAATGACATGATATCTGAGATTTGATTCAAAATATTTGGAGTTGGGGTGAATGAGGATATAGACGAAAAAGAGTGGCCAGGAGTTGATAATTCCTGAAGTAGAGTGATGAATATATGGGAATTTATAATGTTACTCTATCTTGTAAATGTTTGACATTTTCTTTAATAGTTACTCTCCCTTTCCCTTCTAAATATACCTGCTCCTGCAATTTCAGCCACCAGCTTATTTCACATCTGCCTCCAAATGGCCTTACTTAGAAATCTTACTTTTTGCTGTTTCGAACCTTAAATTCTTCTCTCTAGTCTCAATCTCTTTTCAGAGCTCTAGGCCTACTTTGCCCATTGATACCTGATATTTAACAGGTCCAGAATGAAACGCAATACACCTTCTCTACCCTGCATAAAGCCCCTCTTTTTGCTGACTCCTATTTTCCTAAGAATGGCACCATCACTCAAATCTGTAAAATGGGCCTTCCAAGAGTTCTCACTCCCTTTCACTTAATTACACCTCAAAAATGTGACTCTCAAAATTAATCTTTCTATTTCTGCTACCACCCTAATTCAAAATCTTAAGTTATAACTACAGTATATAACTTCCTAAATTGTGTCCCTACCTCCAGTTTCTCCAGGCTCTAATTCTGTCTCTGCCGTTCGCTGCTCTATCTTCAGTACCTGGCAAAATGCTTGGTATATAGTAGGTGTTCAATAATTGTTTGTAGCATGAAGACCATCATAGCACTTATTTCACCCTTGTAGATAGTTGTGAACCTATGTTCCCTCCTCAGGCTGCTCCCATAACCTTAAGAGCTGAAACCATTGTATTTTATTTATTTACTTATTTATTTATTGAGGAAGATTAGCCCTGAGCTAACTGCCACCAATCCTCTTCTTTTTGCTGAGGAAGACTGGCCCTGAGCTAACATCCGTGCCCATCTTCCTCTACTTTATATGTGGGATGCCTACCACAGCACGGCCTGCCAAGCGGTGCCATGTCCACACCCGGGATCTGAACCGGCGAACCCTGGGCTGCTGAAGCAGAACGTGCATACCCAACCGCTGTGCCACCGGGCCAGCCCTGAGATCAACTTTTTATAAAAGGTCATTTGTGTTAAAACCTTACCAAAACTGATTTTCTCCTTACGTGGTTTTAGGAGAGAAGACATCTCAGTTTCAACCTGATATCAATCCCGTTCCCTGACACTGCAGTCTGAACTGGCTAGACTAGAAGTCACTTAGACCTGGAACCTCTTTATCCAGTAGCTGGTTTCCAGTACTATGGGGCTTCTGAAGTAAGACAGGATTTGTGTATTTTATTAATTCTCTCAAGAAGTAAATCCATTTACTCAGTTCTTTAAGCAGAAAGTCTCCAAATCCACCAGGTAAATTCTTTTTGTCCAAGGCTAATCCTGCACTTCGAGGGAAGAACAGGCAGGGAAGGAAAGGGGCACTAACGAGCTGCCCACCACACAGCACGTCCTCAAGACTATCTCAGTGACGACTTTTAAACTTTATTTCACCGCTTTTAGGAAGGCACACAATTTGATCTATCCCCACAGACAACCAACCCCCTAAGCCTTTGGTGCTTGCTGGTCCCGTCAACAAGAAAATTCCATATACGTAACTTTTAGCCTTTAGCTAATTTACCAGCCAGTGCCCAAAGTTGTTTAATTAGCTGACTTTCACATCAGATGGTTCCCAGAGAACTAAAGCAGTTCTCTCAGCGCGTAAGGTGGCAACAATCGTGAAATCAACGGCCCTGTAACAGTTTATTTTCTGCTTTTCAATGTAAACACATCAACAATACCTAATTTCCGTTCAAACTCATTTCCCTTTTATTAAAGTCCAAGTTACCATTACATGGTTTGGTACTCAATAAAGGAAAACTTGTTCAAATAAGGTAATATGTTATCATCAGTATTTCCAGGTGACTGTTTACAATCAAGTAGCATTATCAATAAATCCTTGGGAAGCCCATCTGTAAGAGAAAAAAATGAAGAATCAGACAGGATACAAAAAGGAAGAAATCTTACTAAAACAACCTTTAGAGCAAGAGTCCAGGGAAATCACTGCCTCTGTGTAGCCTTTTCTGCTCTTACTTAATCTTGCCTAGAGTCAACTTACAGGGGACTAGCTGTGACTTTTTTGTTGTTTATACACCTGGTACTTACTAGAGTAGTCTTTTCCAATCAGGAAAGTATTGGGGAGTTGCCCTTTTAAAAAAATTTTAAAAGAAATATAATGCTGCTGCAACTAGAATATATCCAAAACACAAAGATCTTCTGAACTTCTTGGAATAATACTTGATAAAATGAAAATTAAGCCCAAATGTTTAGACAACCTTTTAAGAGTCCATTATGGAATATGAACCACAGACAAGAGCTTCAAAAATATAACTAGGAAATCTTCTATTCTCAATAGTTTTCTCCAAGTACTCACAGAAACTTTTAATAACACACACAAAAAAACTCTTTCCATTTATTACAAAGATGAGCTATCTGATTTTAGGGAGTTGGTGGCGATAGTGGTAGTATTGGGGTGGACAAAGATAAAATTAAGACTCCTGCTCCAAAGCAAGCTTTAAAAAGAGATCCCAAAAGTGGATTATAAACCTTAGGCATTTTCTGCTCAGTTTGTCAGCAGGAAGACTGAATATAATAGGGATTCTTTGAGTTCCAAGATTTTTTTTTTTTTTTAAAGATTGGCACCTGGGCTAACAACTGTTGCCAATCTTTTTTTTTTTTTCTGCTTTATCTCCCAAACCCCCCCCTGTACACAGTTGTATATCTTAGTTGCACATCCTTCTAGTTGTGGGATGTGGGACACCGCCTCAATGTGGCCTGACGAGCCACAACCCTGGGCTGCTGCACTGGAGCGCGCGAACTTAACCACTCGGCCACGGAGCCGGCCCCAAGTTCCAAGATTTTTGAATACATGTTTCAATATGTGTTCACTAATGATGTCTTAACCAGGCTCAGTGGTTCTTTATCTAGTGAGGGATTTGATATTAGCTCCGTAAATAATTTTAAGACCACTTTTATTGAAACTTTTATTGATAAGAGAGTATCTCCAGTTTTAAAAATAAACTCCCTCTTACTCTTATGAAACAAATCCTCTCTTTAAGCCTCATTATTTACCTCTGAGAAATAAGAGTATGGCCTTAGTAAATGCCTCAATACTAAAATGGTATATAGGACATGTGGCATAGTAAGGACAATGGACTCCGGAGCCAGATTGCCTGGGTTCAAATGTGGGTTTCACTACTAGTTGTATGACCTTGGACAAGGTGCCTCAGTTTCCTCATTAGTAAAACAGTAAAATGGGAATAATTATAACAATACTAACTACCTCACAGGACTGCTTATGAGGATTGAATGAGTTAATATTTATAGAGCACTTAAAACAGGCCTGACACACAGTAAGAGTATACACAATATGTGTTTGTTAAATAAAATAAAACTTTGAGTTACTGCTTATATTATTTTCTGTTTCACAAAGAATTTTCTGCACACTGCTCACCACATTAATCCTATGGCTGGTTTTATTACCTAATCTGTCCTTCCATAGAGAACAAGGTATCAAATACTTCTTTTTTTTTTGCAAGGAAAGATCCACTCTGAGCTAAGATCTGTTGCCAATCTTCCTCTTTTTTTTTCCTCCCCAAAGCCCCAGTACATGATTGTATATCCTAGTTGTAAGTCGTTCTAATTCTTCTATGTGAGCCACCACCAACAGCATGGCAAGTGACAGATGAGTGGTGTGGTTCTGCAACTAGGAAGTGAACCCAGGCTGCCAAATTGATGAGCGCTAAACGCTGAACTTTAACCACAAGGCTGTCAGGGCTGGCTCTCAAATAAGTTTTTATTATTAATGAGTACTTACTTGACTATTAAATTCTAACTTGGGCACACAAAAACAAAGCCATCAAATTAATAAAACTCTGCTATTAAAAATAAACAATATGAATAAAAGCAGGCATGATGAACACCTTGTATGCTGTGGATCACCTTTAGTTTGGGGGAGGTTAAAGGGCTGGAATTAAGGAAGGGTACACAGAGGGCTTCAACTCTATGTGAAACCAGTCATTTCTTGGGGGGGGGGGGTGGAACCAAAGCAAATATGGCAAAATAATATCTGAAAATCTGGGTGTGGTTGCACTTATTCTCTATGCTATTCTTTTTTTTTTCCTGCTGAGGAAGATTTGCCCTGAGCTAACATCTGTTGCCAATCTTCCTCTTTTTGTATGTCAGCTCCTGCAGCAGCATGGCCACTGACAGACGAGTGGTGTAGGTCTGGGTCCAGGAATTGAACCCAGGCCACCAAAGCAGAGCATGCTGAACTTAACCACTAGGCCACTGGCACTGGCTCTCTATCCTTGAAATACTGTATATAGATTTTTAATTAAGGAGGTTTTTACTTGCCTTTACACCAGTAAGAGAAGAATTATAACAACTAGAAATAACAATTCTAGCTCCTTAAATTTATCATCATTGGTACTCTCTAAACCTCTATGCTCGCAGCCTCTAACAAGGCCATTAAAAGGTCTTACTCTGAGAATACTGAAATGTCGCTCATTCATCTCTCTCTACATTCTTTCCTGCCTTATTCAGTAGTGAGTTGCTTACCCATGGGGTTTACACTTTGTCAAGGCCCAGTTCCTCTGGAGTGGAGATTCCCAGTTCATTTAAAGTTGGTCTAAGTTCCTGGATCACATAGGGGTATATTTCCTTATGAGGTCCTGCTTTGTCCTGACAGCAAAGAAAATATTCACATTTAGCTCTCTGAAAAGCCATCTCTATTACAATGAACTTGAAAATGCTTTTAATCAAATATACAGAGGATAGTGACAGAGAATACAAGTCACCTCTTCTTTTTAGGACTTTTATGGCTCGATGAGCAGCACACAGGTCTGTGCCTGGAATTCGAACCTGTGAACCCTGGGCAGCCAAAGTGGAGCCTGCAAGCCTAACCGCGACACCAGCAGGCCAGCCCCGAAGTCACCTACTTTAAGTTAACATATTTGTCCACTAAAGAGAACAACTTATGTAGGCACTATTCAAGGTAGGTTTTTAAGATACCTTGAGAATACCTAAGACAATTAAGACTAAATCCAGGGGAAAAAATAAATATTTTAAAGCCTTGAGTTACTGGAAAAGAAGGTGGTGATGACAGAATTTTGTGAAGGTAATTAAATGTGCCCAGCAGGCAACAGGAATAATTAAGTTAACACAAGAAGAGTTTTTAAATTTGTCTCTAATTTCAGACTCTAACTGAATTAGCTGCTGGTGCTGAACGGATTGATAGCCTACAGAACCCTTAATTATCGTATCTGTTGTAGAAAAAGTAATGTCACATGTTCCCTCTTACAGACTTTGAATCTCTTTCTTCTAGACCATAATATCTTTTCCTGGAGAGCTACGCTTAGAGAACACTTATTTCCAAGACAAGAGAGTTTTGACGAATACTCATTCACCATGACATATAATTTTATCTATACTGTCACAGGGTACCTCAGGGACAAACATTAAAAAGGCAAATGGATTAAGACAGCGCCAAGCTGCTGTTCTTCTGCCTTTAACAAATTCTAAGTCTTTTTAGTTCTATTTTTTTATTTATAAAATTCTTGTTTAAAATGCATTGTATTTATTTGTTCATTACAGAAAAATCAGAAACTATAATCAAATAACAAATAGCACAAAGGTAAATTGTAGTTAAACCTTTGTATATCCTTTTTTTTTTTAAGATTGGCCCTGAGCTAACATCTGTTGCCAATCTTTTTTTTCTCCTTCTACTTCCCAAAGCCCCCCAGTACGTAGTTGTATATTCTAGTTGTAGGTCCTTCTAGTTCTGCTATGTGGGACGCCACTTCAGCATGGTTTGATGAGTGGTGCTAGGTCCACACCCAGGATCCAAACCGGTGAAACCCTGGACTGTGGAAGTGGAGTGTGGGAAATTAACCACTCAGCCATGGGGCCAGCCCCTTGTAGATCCTTAATTATTTCTTTAAGATAAATTCTCAAATGGAATTGCTGAACAAAAGGATATCAAGCACAATTTTTAAGGCCTTGGATAAATTCTGCCAAACTGCCCTCCAGAAAGATTCTAACTGCAACGTACATTCCCTCTAAAAATGAAAACTGATTAAAAACCACAGAATATGCTGACACCTAATCAACGGCCCACCCACTTCCAGAACTTCTTTAGCATTATTATTTCACTGACCTTGACAACCTCTAGGATGCGAACTGCACTAGCAAAATCATTTAACCGTCTGCATGCCCGCAAAGCAGCATCAATGATTTTGGGTTCTGGAACCAGATCATAGCCAACAAGTGTATTCATCCCTGTCAAATTAAAAAGAGGGGCCATATCAACCTAGAATATCCTTACTTAAACTACAGTTTAATTATCTATATTTGTATTGAAACAGACATGTGATCTTGTCTGTTTAGGCCTCTATTATCTACAAAATGAGAGAATCTGCCTTTAACAAATTCTAGATGATAAGATCATAGTGGATCTTCCAGGGAATTAGTGGAAAGAAAGAAGTATGCAGTAGCATGCAGACTGAAGGGAAAAAAACCCAAAAGTTTTCTTAAATGCAAACACAATTTTCATAATAATTAGCTGGTTTGTTTTCAAACAAGAGGGCTGTTTTCAACTCATATCTTTAGATCTTAGTACAATGTATGTACTTTGGTTGCTTTAAAATAAATTTGATTGGAAAGTAATCTAAAAACACCCAGAGAAATGCTTAAGGAGAGTTAATGAAGCCCAAATGAGGACATTAAGGAGATATAGAGAAATATTAGCGCACAGACTCATAAACATTCAACCAAAAAAATGACTGGACATGATTACTTTAGGCTCTGCACAAAATGACACATCATAAAATTTAAGATTCTCTTAATGGGAAAGCAGAATTGCCATTCTTTTCATCACTTCTACTCAAGATTATTCAATAAGAATTTCCCTGGTTGCAGCAAAATTGAGTCATTACATTCCTGCAGAAAAGTTTGAAGCACTTAGGTTTCTTGCTTTTATTTATTTTAAAATATTTAAACAAAGGACACCAGTGACTACAATGCTAGAATACAGTCATAAAGACTGAACTCTTGGTCTGAGATAAGTTGCCTACACTTAAAAATAGTTATCTACTAGTCTAACTATCAGACTAGTTATCATTTTTTCTTTAAGATTTTTTCTTTCATTTTTCTCCCCAAAGCCCCCGGTACATAGTTGTATATTCTTCGTTGTGGGTCCTTCTAGTTGTAGCATGGGGGACGCTGCCTCAGCGTGGTTTGATGAACAGTGGCATGTCCGCGCCCAGGATTCGAACCAACAAAACACTGGGCCACCTGCAGTGGAGCGCGCGAACTTAACCACTCGGCCACGGGGCCAGCCCCAAGAGACTAGTTATCATTAATACTACTCACGTTAAATGTGCATCTGCAAATTTAGGAAAAACAAATTCTAGCTTACTTAGACTGGGCACTTATTCAGGGCAAGACAAATCATAACTGAGAATAAAAATAACAAAAAACCCAAATTATTACCAAGAAGGGAAGAGAACCAAATGACGACTTGTATAAATTATTTAAAAGGTACAAAACTGTTAACTCTTGCTCACCCTGATCTATCATGATAGCCGTGGTTTTCAATCAGGGGTGATTTTGTCCCCCAGGAGACATTTTTGGTTGTCACAACTTGGGGGAGCTTGTGGCATCTAATGCATAGAAGTTAAAGATGCTATCTAACATCCTACAATGCAAAGGACAGTGCTTGCAACAAAGAATTATCTGGCCCAAAATGTCAATAGTGCCTGCCTTAAAAGAAACACTATGGAAGTTATAAACTTTCTTAACTGCAAGTTGCAAGACAATACCCAGTTTACATGATACATGTTTTTAAAATAGTTGCTTTCAACAAAGTAGTGGAAGACTACAAAGCAGTTCATAATTCTATACCAAAATAGACAAATATGGCTATGTTCCAATTACCTTTACGCAATTCCCAGGCATCAATATCTGGCTTGTTGAAGTACGTCACCCAGCGAGCATCAAACTCCTCATCTGTCTCATGTGACCCATGGGAGTAGCAGCGAACCGACTGGACAGCTACAATGGAGAAAGAGCAATAACTTCAATATACAGAAGTAGCACTTGACACGTCTCGTCAGTATAAGGTTTTTGCTTGTTTTTTCTTTTTATTGCATTAAAATTACACACAAAATTTACCATGTTAACCATCTTTTAGTGTACAATTCAAAGGTATTAAATACATTTGATTTGTATCATTTTGAATCAATTATCTATGTCATGGTAGGAAAATTATTCAGCAGGTCAAATGAAACAAATCTTATGTATTGATATGAAAAAAATCTTAAAAATTAGGCAAAGAAAAACCAGTAGAACAAAAAGCACTATATATGTATGTTTATGCTTTCCTCCCATTAATGTGTAATGCTAGCTTGAAATTGTTAACAGTGGCTACCTTTGGAAGGAAAAACTTTACTTCTTCATACACTTCCATAATGTCTGAATTTTTGCAATAAGTAGAGTATTAATTCCTAATTTAAAATAATGTCAATTCTAAGTTCCTAAGTAAATTTATAAGATATATATTTTTTTTTTGAGGAAGGTTAGCCCTGAACTAACTGCTGCCAATTCTCCTCTTTTTGCTGAGGAAGACTGGCCCTGACATAACATCCATGCCCATCTTCCTCTACCTTATACGTGGGATGCCTGCCACAGCATGGCTTTTGCCAGGCAGTGCCATGTCCACACCCAGGATCCGAACTGGCAAACCCCAGGCCGCCGAGAAGTAGAATGTGCACACTTAACCGCTGCGCCACGGGGCCGGCCCCTATATTTTCTTGATAAAATTTTTTAAAAATCTTATGCCCTCCATTAAATTATATTTAAAAATAAATTACGGGGCCAGCTCAGTGGCGCATGGGTTAAGTTCACACGTTCTGCTTTGGTGGCCTGGGGTTTGCCAGTTCGGACCCCGGATGCGGACATGGCACCACGTGGCACACCATGCTATGGTAGGCATCCCACATATAAAGTGGAGGAAGATGGGCATGGAGGTTAGCTCAGGGCTAATCTTCCTCCAAAAAAAAATTAATTAAAAAAATTTACACATCCTGATAAAGCAATGTAATTTAAAAATTATTTTATCAAGCTACAGCCCCCTCCTTGCAAATTCTGATAAATCCCCTAAGGGAGAATATGCCCTCTGAGTTACATCCAATGAAAAAAACACTGCTTTCAGTGCTTAAGATTTCTAAGAAGTAAGATTTTTAAATATAACATTGTCAAGAAAACAGGACACACTTAGTGTTCTGCTCTCAATCAATATACCCTATGCAGGACCAAATGAAAAGCCTCTCCGTTGTTAGTTTCTGCCTGACAAATGGACACTGAATTGGGAGTTAGAAAATCTGGATTCTTTCTAAACAACCTCTGGGTAGGCGGGAAGGGGGAGAAGAAAATTTTCTCTTTGGGTTTCAAGAGGCAGCAGAGGGGCCAGCCCTGTGACCCAGTGGTTAAGTTCACACACACTGTTTCAGTGGCCCAGGGTTTTGCCAGTTCAGATCCTGGGTGCAGACATGGCACCACTCATCTGGCCATGTTGAGGTGGTGTCCCACATAGCACAACCAGAAGGACCTACAACTAGAATATACAACTATGTACTGGGGGGCTTTGGGGAGAAGAAGGGGGAAAAAAAAAAAAGATTGGCAACAGATGTTAGCTCAGGGCCAGTCTTAAAAAAAAAAGAGGCAGGGGGCCAGCCCCGTGGCCGAGTGGTTAAGTTCGTGTGCTCTGCTTCTACGGCCCAGGGTTTCGCCAGTTCGAATCCTGGTCGTGCACATGGCACTGCTCATCAAGCCATGCTGAGATGGCATGCCGCATGCCAAAACTAGAAGGACCCAGAACTAAAAAAAAATACACAACTATGTACCGGGGGCTTTGGGGAGAAAAAGGAAAAATAAAATCTTAAAAAAAAAAAAAAAAAAAAGAGGCAGCAGAGCCTAGTGGTCAGATACTTCTCAGCTTTTCACTGTCCCACTGTTTGACCCTGGAAAATTAACTCAAGTTTTATGTTCATTATCTCCAAAATGAGGATACCACTATCTTAGCAGATTATGATGATCAAAAATGGAAGCCAGGGGGCTGGCCTGGTGGCGCAGCAGTTAAGTGCGCATGTTCCGATTCAGTGGCCTGGGCTTTGCCGGTGTGGACATGGCACTGCTTGGCAAGCCATGCTGTGGTAGGCGTCCCACATATAAAGTAGAGGAAGATGGGCATGGATGTTAGCTCAGGGCCAGTCTTCCTCAGCAAAAAGAGGAGAATTGGCAGCAGTTAGCTCAGGGCTAATCTTCCTCCAAAAAAAAAAAAAAAAAAAAAAAAAGGAAGCCAGGTAATACTTTGCCCAGGGCTTAGCACCTTAAATACTCAGTAAATGCCAGCTATAAATTAATTTTATCTAAAAATGTCTTAGTTGATCTTCTATTTATGTTAATCATAATTTATAGAAATAAACATTCTTCAAATTGCATTTCCTGTTACATGAATTAGACAAGCTTAGTATAATTTCTAATTTTTTGGGGGGGACGGAGAGTGAGGAAGATTGTCCCTGAGCTAACATCTGTGCCAATCTTCCTCTATTTTATATGTGGGATGCCACCACAGCATGGCTTGATGAGCAGTGTGTAGGTCCATGCCCAGGATCCGAACCTGCAAACTCCAGGCCGCCAAAGCAGAGCACACAAACTTAACCACTCGGCCACAGGGCTGGCCCTCTAGTTATTTTTAAAGGCTTAACATATCAAAAAAACAGTAACTACTCAGAAACCTCCACTGCAGTTCTAAGAATACTCCAAAATCTAAATGTCAGGAATATCCTATACATCCTTAATGCAATAACTGGCAGGAGAAAGAGCAGAGAGAAAAAAAAAAAAAAAGAAAAGAGACAAAGATGGAAAACTGGCCAGTCCTGGAGATGGACTGTCACTGCTACATCAAGGACAAGAATTCTCACTTAAATTACTATTTGAGCCTATAGCAAAATACCTGCCAAAGTTGCAGAGGATCACAACACAAGTCCCAATTTTCTCAGAGACCTAAATTAGCTCCACAGTCCAGGCCCAGAACAAAGTGGGAGATGTACATAAATGGGCTGGAATTGGACACCCTTTAATCTCTATGACAAGAAAAAAGAATGGATCCCTAGATCTAAACGAACTTAGTAAATGCAAACATTTAAACAAAACTATGTGGGTATTTAATAACTCGTAAGGACTAATATTCATTTAATATATTGGGAAGCATAGATCACAACAACCCTCTAACCCACTGTTAGCAAAAACTTATAAGCTACCTTTTTCAAATATTAAAGTTACCCTTAGCTGAATATTTAAAGTGCAAATGTAAAATGCTACAACTTTGGAAGACTGTTTAGCAGCTTAACAAGTTAAACACATACCTATTATACTATGCAGTAATTTCACTTCAAAGTATTTACCCAAGAAAAGGGAAATAAATGTATTCCCTCCCCAGAGGTAATTATTAAGTGCACCTTTCCTATCACCCAGAAAAGTGTTTCATGATAACCAATTCCTTTTGCTCACTGCTGGGCATGGATTTCACCAGGTGACTGGTAGCTGGACTTTGTTTTCTAAGTGAAAAAGATGACCAGCAACTGCAAATCCTAGTCAAGGACATCAATGGATCACCTTCAATGATTTGTTCACCTTCCTTCTAGGAGTCCCAAATTATAAACTGGTTGCACTCCAAAAAAACCTAATATGAAACAACTATTTAGAATACCAAGCATGCACCCCTTACAGGAGGGCAAAAACAGACTTTCCCTCATGGTTTAAATTATATTGCTAATTCCAGGAATGGGTAGAATAGGATCTATTCTCCTAGCTGTGAACATGTCCCCCATATGCTTAATGTTTTGATTCTTAGGTAAACTAGATAGGCATTCTTTCCCTCTCCCCACCAACCCAACTTAAGTACAGTGTACAGCATTTCCACCTAGTTTTAAGGCTTGCAGGGCAACCTATCTTGGAAAACAACTGCTCAGAGCTTTTATAGAACCTAAAGTTTCCAGAGCAGGAAAAAGGAAGCAGCTGTAAAAAACAGGGACACACCTACGACCTCAAACTAAAAAGCAGAAACTGCTTTTTGGCATTCAATTAAGCACTCTATTAAAAAAAAAAGCTAACATATTTAGAAAATTAAGAGGCTCATTAATCTCTCTGGTTTAAGTTTAGTTAAATCAGATAGCTTTCCATCTAATAACTGATCAGCTCAGACAAAGCCCAAAGAATGGTCATTTTGGTGGTAGTAATGCTAGGAGTAAGAGAAAGAAACAAATAATGTGAAGGGCACATGAACAAGCTCAAAGGCAGGGTTGTTGAGGTCCAAGGCTTAGAGCATCCCTACACCTTGGGGCCCAAAGGCTGGAAATTTAGAAATGTGGAAGTGGTGCAGAAAAGAAGGTTGGAAGGTAATAAAAAGTGCTACTTAAATTCAGCCGTGCACCAAGAAAGGGAAAGAGAAAACTCCCACCCTTCCAGGTTGTATAGGTTTTGAGGGCTGACTAGAGAATCTAACCAATATTCAAAACATTTTAGGGGCCGGCCCCGTGGCCGAGTGGTTAAGTCTGGGCACTGCGCTTCGGTGGCCCAGGGTTTCGCCAGTTTGGCTCCTGGGTGCGGGCATGGCACCGCTCGTCAGGCCATGCTGAGGCGGTGTCCCACATGCCACAACCAGAGGGACCCACAACTGAAAATACACAACTATGTACCAGGAGACTTTGGGGAGAAAAAGGAAAAATAAAATCTTAAAAAAAAAACACCAAAACATTTTAATTATCCAATTTCAGCAGTTATTGGAAAAAATTCTGTTTCAAGTTGGAGGCTTCTTTACAGACCAAATATGGAATTTGAGTTACTACTCAACTAGAGCAAACTTGAGGCCCCTCAGGTTAACCCTTCTGGAGCTCTCTTTCAAGTATACTCTCATCTGACCTTGGACAGCCTCATCCAAGAACCTTAATCCTTTCTGACTCACAAGTGCATAAAATCTCTTCAGTTTCATACTGATAACAAACCTCAACCTATAATATACAAAAGTGAAAGGCACTATAATAAAGCAAATACGTACTAAGCATTTGTGCCAGGCAAGGTGCTAAGAGTTACATTATCTCATTTAAACCTCACAACTACCAAATATTATCCTGATTTTAGAGATGAGGCAACTGAGTCTTAAGGTTAACATGTCCAAGGTCACAGCTAGAAAGGAGCTGACATAAATGTAACCAATACTGCCTCCTTGTGGCAAATATTTAGGTCTATGGGACAAACACCTAAGATACAGCTTTTTGTTTATGAACTATACTCAAGAGGAATAGAATGCCTAGGAGATAAAACACTATGTCCAAACTTACTAAGAAAAGAGGAACTCCTTAATCTACAGTTTGCCAAAAACCTCTGCCATTTCCAAACCTGCCACAAAATGCAGCTCTTCTTTTGAAGGGGACCTAAGAAACCTCCCCAAAACGTATCTGTATGAAAAAATTAAAGCAGTATTTGCTGATTTAGCACTTAGATAAGGAAAGAAACAAAAAAACGTAAAATCTGACAAACATCAGGATGCGCCGAAAATAACTATAACTAAGAAACAGAAAATGGTTCCATCACTAATAAAGGAGTCCGTTTCCCAGGACGGGCCTCAGTTTCTTCTTCTATAAGGTGGTCTCCATGGTCTTCGAAGTGTATGCCAGCCTCGCCCTTCTATGATAAAGTCTACATTGAATGAAGCAAAACACACTCCTTAGGTTCTCAAGTGTCTAATTAAAACACGCAAAATAGTCAAGAGAACAACCTTACTGGTTTTGAGTTTCTGAGCTCATGTGTTTAAATATGCATGCTTAGGGGCTAAATTTCATAATGTAGCATATACTAACACCATGGACCACGATCAAAGAGCAGCTACAATAATTAAAAGTGCAGTGCTGGGCACAAAGCCTCCTGGAATACATATAAGACAAAATAAGAGACAGGAATCAGCAACACACTTCATAATCAAGCCATCAGGCTTCTAATCCGAAGCAAAAAAGAACCCTTCCCCATGTTTGCAGAACCCAGTATTTCCGGGTCTGTGGTACCCAATCTTCGAAAAGAGTAATGTTCTCATCATAAGACCTATCAATTCAGACTCTCTTCCAGACCCCCGCAAACAAGCACACACATCTATCTATGGTAAACGTGGAAGAATTAGAACGCGGCACAACAGTCTCTAAAAATGACAGCACGGTCTGTGAAAATGACACACAAAACGCCAACCAGGAAATGCATGATAACAAAGTATACTGTGTCCCACACGGAAGCATATTGTATTTTCGGAAGGCGCTGGGGGCGGCGGTGCCCGGGTCCCCGGAGGGGCCACCCTGCTCCTACACTGAGCAGCGCGCCCTGTGGCTCAATGTCACCTTCGCCGAAGCGCGGCGGGCTGGTGGCGGACGCTCCCAGTCAGGTGGCCGCAGGGGTCAGTGCCAGGGCAGGGCCACGGCCCGGGACCCGAACGGGTCCGGTAGGCGCCTGAGGTGGGCTGTCCCCTCCGCGGCGCCCACAGCTGGTCCACACCTGACCAGTCCGCGGTGCCCGCACCAGGAAGTCGCGCTGCGGAGGGCCCCCGGGTCACGTCCTCCAGTCCTCCACAACTGAAGGCAGCGGAGAGAGCGGCCAGTGGTCACCGGGTTCGGCCCCCCGCCCGCAGAGCAGGGACTAGGCCGCGGGGCGAACCAACTCTCGAGTGGCGGCGGGGGCCCAGGTCACCGCAAGGACACGCGGGCGCGGGCAATGGCAGGCGGGGGCCTTACCGGCGGCGGGGCCGGGGGCCGGGGCGGAGTGCAGGAGGCCTCGACGGCTGGCCCGGGCAGCTGCGGCTGCTGCTACCGCGCAGCGGCGAAGAGGGGCGCCCAGCATGACGGCGACGGCGGCAAGCAGGCTAAGGCTCAGTGGAAGCCGAGTGTGAGCTCACGGGCCGCTCCGGAGCGCGCGGGGTCGGACTCACGCACCGACGCACAGCGGGCGCAGCGTAAGGTCCCGCCCACTGCGGCGCTCGCGCCTCGGCGGGAGGGGGCCAACATGCTGCCGCGGGCGGACTACGGCGGCGCGATAAGGACAAACCACTTTGGCGCCGCCCCACGCCGGGAATCGGGTCTCGTGGATTGCAGCAGCCATTATGGAGCGAGCATGGGAGGAAATCGAGCGGCCAGCAGTGGACGGTACCGTGGTTTAAGTACGCTTCCGGAGGCAACTCCATCACCTACCTCAAAGTGGGAACGACTATAATAATAATGACAATTTAATAAAAATACCTTCTTTGCTTACACACAGCCTCCCCCATACCCCACCCCTTTGACGCTTAAAATAGGAGAACTAATGGGAAAACAACTGCTACATGTAAGGAACCTTATTAGTAACTATTCTTATATTACAAAACTACAAGTGAAACCGGTATACAGTTAGCCATTGTCAACGAAAATAATCCATAACCAATCTATAAATGAAAATTTGGGAGAGTTTATTCTGAGCTGAAATCTGAGGACCATGGCCCGGGGCCTTTCTTCCCGAAGGAAGAAAGGGCACCAAAGAAGTGAGGTATACAGAGTGGTTATATACCCCCAAACAGGATATTTCACATATGATTGAAATGTCCTTCCCACAATAGTCACAGGATTGCCCTGTCAGCACAGCGCTTGGTGGACACAGCAGGGAGTGGTCTGCTATCTCGGAGGGCCAGAGGGCCGTAGCAGGAGGCAAGTCTATTGTCTTGAGCTGGGTGGTCACAGGTGAACACAGCAATCAGTTCCTAGCCTAAGGAAAGATGCTTAATCCTTAAAGAAATGCCAACGTTGGGAGGGGGAGGGAAGTCAGTTACAGGAGGTTACCAGACAAGCACAATAAAATGTAGATTTAAGTCCTTGCCTTTGGCATTGATTAAGAGTTTCTAGAGAGAAGGTCATCTCCTTTCTTCTTGGTACAGAGAGGGAGGCACCTTTACAGATAGAAATTTCCTTTACAATGTAAATGTCTCCTTAAAAAAGGGCAAGCCAAGTTCTACTTTTCATTTGCTTTCCTGTCTGCAAAGAAACCAGCCTCAAATAATCATGCCAAAGAGACATATCTTGGGGTGGCCATTTCCAGGTCCCCACATCCTCATCAGTTGTAGGTCCTTCTGGTTGTGCTGTGTGGGACACAGCCTCAACATGGCTTGATGAGCGGTGTCATGTCCATGCCTGGGATCTGAACTGCAAAACCCTGGGCTCCTGAAGCAGGGTGCCTGAACTTAACCACTCAGCCTCGGGCTGGCCCCCCACCCATTATTAACTGTGATGCTTAGGCAATATACTATCCTACTCCCACTAGGTTCCTCTAGGTAACATCTCCCTAGTGCCTGGGTCACCATGGTAATGGGTGTTTTAGCTGTTTTTCAGGAATTAGGACCCCCTTGTCTAGTTCAGGCCACCTGAGGCCACCAACCAATCAACTAGACCTGTGAAGGTGTGTGATAAATGACCTTTTTGAGGTCAACAGACTAAACACTCCACGCTCAGATCATGCTAACACCACCATCTTGTGAACATGCATCCTGTGAAGAGCCGTGAAGCTTTACTAGGCTTGTGCAGATCATCAGTTACCTCACTTCTTACCTCCAGTCATCTATCCCCACACTTCAGACCACCTTGCCCACTACCCCATAAATATCCCTGATTCTCCATTTTGGGGGAGGCAGATTTGAGGCTAATTCTCCCACTTTCTTATGTGGCTGCCTTGTGATTTAAACCCTCTCTCTGCTGCAACCTTGTCATTTTGGTGATTGACTTCCTCGGCGACCAGCAAAAACAAACCTGGTTCGGTAACACAAGAATTGAAAAATGAGTCCAACTGCTTCTCTTTACAGATAGAAAACAGGCTCAGAAATTAGGTTGCTTGGGCTGGCCCGGTGGCGCAGCAGTTAAGCGCGCATGTTCCGCTTAGGCGGCCCAGGGTTTGCTGGTTCAAATCCCGGGTGTGGACAAGGCACCACTTGGCAAGCCATGCTGTGGTAGGCGTCCTACATATAAAATAGAGGAAGAAGAGCATGGATGTTAGCTCAGGGCCAGTCTTCCTCAGCAAAAAGAAGAGGTTTGGTGGTGGATGTTAGCTCAGGGCTAGTCTTCCTCAAAAAAAAAAGAGGAAATTAGGTTACTTGCTGGCAATCAAGGCTCTTTTCACCAAATCCCCAGTTGTGAGGACTCACTTGGATGTTTCTGACCAAACTCCTGGCCCCATTTCCTACAAGAGGGCTCCTATAAGCAACTGCTCTGAAATGAGGTTAAATTCCAAGACTTAACATCTAATCTGGCCTCACCGAACTACATCATGTCTTTGAGCTCCTGGGCAGTGGGGCCACTTTCCCCAGGCCCGAATTATCTTGCTGCCACCCAGAGTTAACGAGACAGTCTGTTTTGTCTTGGTATCCCTCATTCTCTATCCCTGGACTCACTGAGGAGAGAAAAGATGGACATTCAGCCTCCTCTTTTGCACTCCAGGCCCTCTCTTCTGGGTGTCAGCATCTGCCCTTCTCCTTTTCCTCCCTAGAAGTGTGGCTTTAGAGATTATGAGCCCGGCTAGGAAAAGGATAAAAATGCTTTTCTTTTCAAGCATCTGACCTCACCTCCTCCCAACAACCTAACTAAAGGACACCTGGGGAAGCTTTGACCTCTGTATTTCAACTAAGACTCATCAAACTTCCAAGAGCTGGAAGCCCAGGGTGTCAGGGCTCCTGTAATTAAGTACTGGGATATATTGCAACTGAATTCCAACTAGTCTCTCTGCTATCCGTCTCTCCACTTTTCCTACAGTGCCTTAGATTGGCTACTAGAGTGTTCGTGTTGTTGTTTTTTAATACAGTTATGATCATTTATTATCCCAGCTAAACCTCATGACAACTTTGTGAGATAAGCATTTATCCCATTTTATGGATGAAGGAACAGACTCAAAGGACACTTGCCTAAGAATCACACAGCTAATAAACAGTAGTGCTTAGATTTGAGCCCAGGTTTGTCTAATTCCAGAAATTGTTTTCTTTCCCCATCACCCCTGAAGGTAGGCTTTGCTGGCTTCTCAGTGAATTCTGAGTCCCCTGCTACTTGCGGGCAGTTCTCAGCCTTTATCACCTGTATTAGTTTTCTATTGCTGCAAAAAATTTACCACAAACTAAGCAACCTAAAACAACACTCATTTATTATTTCTCAGTGTCTGCAGGTCAGAAGTTCACGCATGGACTCTACTGGTTCTCTACTCAGGGTTTCACAAGACTGAAATCAAGATGTTGGCCAGGTCTGTGGTCTCATCTGGAGCTCAAAGTCCTCTTCCAAGCTTGTTCAGGTTGCTGGCAGAATTCAGTTCTTTGCCGTTGTAGGACTGAGTCCCCATTTTTTCTTGCTAGCTGTTAGTCAAGGACCACTCTCAGATCCTAGAGGCCACCTCCTGGGCCTTACCACATGGCCCCCTCCATAGGCCCTCTCACAATCCCACAGCTTATTTCTTCAAGCTAGCAGGAGAGTGTCTCTATGACACTTCACCCTTTTAAAGACTTCATCTGATCAGGCACAGATCAGGCATATCCAAGGTAACCTCTCTTCTGATTGACTCAAAGTAAATGGATTAGTAGCCTAATCTTGGGAATGATATCCCATCAAATTCACAGATTCCGCCCTGATTATACAAGACATGTACACCAGGGGGCATGAATCCTGGAGACCATCTCTGAATCCCCCCTACCACATCACTTACGGGGGCCACTGCTTGTTCCCAGGTCTGCCTCCAGTTGTGGCCCCAACCTCCAGGCCATTCTGCTGCTTCTGGTGGGTGTTCCCTCCCTGATGAGTTCAGACCAGACATCCTGGATCTTGCCCAAGGCCATCAAGGTCTTTTGTCTCTTCTTACCATCTTCTGCCCCGAAATGCTTTTCTGTCCCTCTGGAGAAGCAGTAGCTGGACTTCAGATGCCTCACGGATCATCATCAATAGTCCATCAGCCTATGGGCTTCCTGTTGCAGCCCAGAGCCTTCATCCTGGAGCAGTTGTGATGAGGCATTTCCTCTGATGTCTGCAGAGGGGAGGGATGATGTTACTGAGGAACTTGTGAGGAAAAGGACACTGTTTCACCATGTGAATGTCTAGTAAAGGGAAGTTCACATTCAAGAAAAGCTCTTATCTTCTCTGGTGGAAATGAAACATGCATCAGGAAAACAACGAATCCTGCCATTTCAAGGCTGGAAGTGGCCCTTGAGGCCATTAGTCTGACCCTACATTGCTTCCATTTCCTCAGGTCCCTACTCACCTTCAATGATGGTGATGTCACTACTAGACTGCTTTGAAAATGGGGATGAACAAGATATGGCACCTGAGAGAATGACATTCTTGCTGCTGTTGAATTATAGCTCTGCCATATGCCCTTAGGCGAGTTACTCCAATTTCCTGAACCATAGTTTCCTCTTCTATAAAATGGGAACAATAGTGGAACCTATCTAATAGGTCATTGGGAAGATTACATAAGATAATGCATGTAAAACACTGTGTCCTGGCTGGCATACAGTAAGGGTTCAATAAATGGTAACTGTTACTCTGTAGAACAAGTATTTTCCTCTTGTAAAATCATAGAAATTCTTTTCCTAGGGCAGGGTAGGTTGTGAGATGGGGACAAAGCATGGAGGTGGGGTAGACAAACACACCATATGGATCACTTGAGAATCAGGGAGAAGGGTGGCAGAAGGAAACAGTCTTCAAAGGTAATCCTGTGGGGCCACCATCCAACAGAGATAGGAGGGCTCTGATGATACTTTTTCGTAGTTTATTTATATTTATTATGTAATTTCCTAAATTATTATTTTTATGATCAGAAAATCATTAAAGGATATAATTTTGTATTGAAATATAACACATACTAAAATTCACCCTTTTGAAGTATACAATTCAGTGATTTTTAGTATATTCACCATGTTGTATAAGCGTTATCACTAGTTCCAGAACATTTTCATCACCCTAAAAAGAAACCCCACACCCAACGGCACCCACCAACCCCACTAGCCCTAGGCAACCACTAATCTAGTTTCTGTTTCTATGGATTTGCCTATTCTGGACATTTCATATAAATAGAATTAAATGACGTGTTCTTTCTGTCTGGTATCTTTCACTTAGCATAATGTTTTCAAGGTTCATCCTCATTGTAACATGACTCATTACTTCATTTTTCATGGCAGAATCATACTCCATTAAATGGAGTTACTTAATGGAGTATAATTAAATAATTTCTCTTACCTTTCATCAGTTTATGGACATTTGGGTTGTTTCCACTTTTTAGCTATTCTGAATAAGGCTGCTTAAACATTTGTGTATGTGTTTTTGTGTGGACATATTTTTCTTTATTTTTTTTTTTAAAGATTTAATTTTTTTCCTTTTTCTCCCCAAAGCCCCCCAGTACATAGTTGTATATTCTTTGTTGTGAGTCCTTCTAGTTGTGGCATGTGGGACGCTGCCTCAGCGTGGTTTGATGAGCAGTGCCATGTCCGTGCCCAGGATTTGAACCAACAAAACACTGGGCTGCCTGCAGCGGAGCTCGCATACTTAAGCACTCGGCCACGGGGCCAGCCCCTGTGTGGACATATTTTTCAGTTCTTTTGGATATATATCTAAGAGTATTATACGGGTCATATGGTAACTCTATGTTTAACTTTTTGAGGAACTGCTGAACTGTTCCAAAGCAGCCTGCACCATTTTCCCTTCCGGCCAGCAATGTACACATGTTCCAATTTTTCCACATCCTTATAATTTTTTTTAACAAAAAAAGCTGAGGGCTGGCCCGGTGGCGCAGCAGTTAAATGCACACGTTCTGCTTCGGCGGCCCAGGAGTCACCAGTTCAGATCCCGGGTGCAGACATGGCACCGCTTGGCAGGCCATGCTGTGGCAGGCGTCCCACATATAAAGTAGAGGAAGATGGGCACGATGTTAGCTCAGGGCCAGTCTTCCTCAGCAAAAAGAGGAGGGTTGGCAGCAGTTAGCTCAGGGCTAATCTTCCTCAAAAACAAAACCAAACAAATCTATGGTGACCTTGAGCTTCTTCAAAGAGTAGTTAGAACTCAAGGGCCCAGATGGGAAGAGAAGCTGTGGTGCAGATAGGTTGGGCCACTGTCCATGGACTGGACCGTTAAGGACTTCGATGTGGCATCAGAACAGTTCAGAAATCTGGCTCAGCCAGTCTTTATTCACTCAGTCAACAGTTCTCTGTGGGCTTCCTCTGTGTCAAGAGCTGGGTAGGGAACAAGGCAGGCAGGATCCATTCAATCATGGCTTCTGCTTTATTGGGGTGACTGACAACCAGAGGATCACATTGAGGGTACAATTACAAACTAAAATCTGTGCTCTGAGAAGAAGAAGCCTGGTGTCACCAAGGAGACTCTCCTATGGCTGTATTTCCTTCCTTCCTCCCTCCCTCCCTTCCTTCCTCTTCACTTCCTCCTTTCCACCCTCTCCTCCTTTCTTCCCTCCCCTCCTTTTTTCAATTACCCCTCTCTCTGGGAGACAGGGAGGTATTTCAACATCACAGTGAAATAGAGGGGACTAGAGTCCCTAGTGACTAAGGTGGGCTTAGCAATGACCAAACTGCAAAACTAATGGGGCGTAATGGGGTGGGGGTTGGGAGACTGAGAGAGGGGGATGAGGGAGGTGTGTGAGTGGGTGGGACTTTATTTGACCCAGGTCGTCCCCCTACTGTGCAGTGAACATGCCCTGGCACGTTTGTGGCCAAGGGACAACAGCTCCTAAAGTTTTTACCAATTTGAAGCTGTGGACACTCTCCCCCGCCCCCTGCAATCCCTCTATTGTTTGGCCCTTACATAACATATCCCCTGGGATGCCAGGAAGGCAGGCCAAGTCCTGGCCAGGCTAAGGTTAATGCTACAAGGAGAAGCTCTCCTCTGTCCTGGCTGTAATGGCAGTGAAATCCTACCCAGTCTGGGGAGCTCTCAAATCTGTCCGCACTACCACTGTCCCATCTCTTATCTCTCTTTAGCCTCTGAGATGCAGTCAGGCCCCTTCCAAACCACCTCCCACCAACACAGGTGTCAGAGGGATCCTTTTCAAACACCAGTCAGCCTGGGGCACTCCCTGGCTTCCATTGGCCCCCCACTTCCTTCAGGGAGGCTCCATGTAACCTGGCTCCCACCTGGTACTCCAGTCCCACCTGCCTCTCACCACGTATCTTTCAGACACTTATGGTTCCCATAACAGCAGATGTAGAATCACCTTCTGTGGTCTGCCTGGAATTCCCTGTCCAGTCTTGTCTAGCTGTAACTCCTTCTGGTCCTTGGGGAACCAGCCCCATCAGCACCTCTGGGTATTAAGTGCCCCTTCTTAGAGCTCCCGCCTTTGCCCACTATCATTATATTGTGCTGTAACTTTCTTTTCTTTCTTTCCACTAGACTGGGACATCATTGAGGCAGGAAAAATGTCTAATTACACTGTGATTCTTCCCCCCAGCTCCACCCTGTGCCTACATTAGGACTTGGCACAACAACAAAGTCCCTCAAGGCCCAGCTGGAGGTCCACTGCTCGTCTGACCACAAGCTCTGGCCTTGGATTATATACATTTATTTTCCCAAATGGATTTTTTTTTTCCTGAAGATTTGCCCTGAGCTAACATCCATGCCAGTCTTCCTCTATTTTTTATTATGTGGGCTACCAGCATAGCATGGCTAACAGAGCAGTATATGCCTGCGCCTAGGAACCAAACCTGGGCTGCCAAAGCAGAGCACGCTGAACTTAACCACTAGACCACAGGGGCCAGCCTCCAAATGGATTTTATTGTGTGATCTGACAGCTTTGTGGGTGTGAGCCTTCACTGCCACTCCTAGCCTGCATGTGCCCAAAGGCAGGGCCCAGGAAGCTCCTGGATAGAGGCGACAGGAGAGATGGGGTCTCTCAGGGGGGCTTCCCACTCCCTCCCATTCTGCTACTAGTCAGCTCCCAAAGTGGGCATCTCTGAGGGGCTCCCCTAGCCACTCTCCTCCTTATTCCAGCACTTCTCAGGTTTTCACCTCAGCCTTGGGATGGGGGTGTACAGGTACAGCTATCGTCTTCCTGTGGAGCCTGCTCCTGGGTCAGCAGGGCCAGAGGATCAGTAAGGCAGGGGTGGGGTGCTCACGGGTGCTGGGTTCCATTAGCATCCAAGAGCACCTATCAAAAGAATGGGAACTGACCCTGCTGGGGTGGAGTGGGGGTGCAGAAAAGAAAGCCAGTTTCAAAACCTGCTTTCTGGCATGGGAAGCAGAAACTCAGCCCACCGTGGGGGCAAGTTAATACTCTGAAGGTGAGGAAACAACATGCCCCTCTCCTCCCCATGTTGCAGAATGAGTTTATAGGCTGGAAAGGGACTTACCTGACTCAAGCCATCAAGGGAAAGCCTCTGCCTGCATAGTCCTCGTGAACCAGCAATCAGGACTTCAGACACTAACGGCCTTGGAAGGTTGGCCCTTTTCCAGAATCAAGACCAGTCTCCTTTAAGCTTCTACCATGCAGGACCTCTTCCAAGTTTTATCATTTACTTTACATATGGAAACCCAGGACAGGCCCAGAGCACGTTACTTGTCCGAAGAGTTTACATTCTCTTTATTCTTCTTGGGCTGCCCCTGCGAGGGTCAGAGAAGCACACTCAAAAACCCTTGGTTCTCCCCAGGGACTCATCAAGAACAAGAAATTGAGGAGCATGATCAGTGTCAGATTCTGGATGACAGGGCTCACTGATCAAAAGCTTAAGCAGACAAGGGGGTGGGGGACAACTCCCTGAAGGGCCCCTCCTGTCAGCTGCAGAAACCTACTCTTGTCACCAGCAGAATTTATTTCAGGGTTCTGCCAGCAAAGTGACTTACATTTTTCCCTATCTCCTTTCCAGGGGTGCTGTCGAGTTGCATGGGGTGGGCTCTGCTTCTGAGATCCTGGAGCTATGTGCCCCTCCTTCACTCGCTAGAGTTCTTCCAGCACACAGCACTTCCCCCTACTCCCCCCAGTTGACTTGGAGCTGGGCAGCGAGGCTTATGAGGCTGTTATCTTTCCACAGACAGCTGTGCAGGGCTGCAGGCAGCAGCTTATCAGGGAGCCTGCAGTGATTCACAGCCCAAGTCCCAGCTTCTCTGCTGAATAGTAATTTCCAGCAGTGGATTTGTGCTCAGTCTCTCTCCTCCCCTCTCCAAGGGTGTGCTGTCCTTTCTGAAAGAAAGCAGTGAAGGGGAGATCCTACCATGGGGCTCAGGGGGTGGGGTTGTGCCAGCCTTCTGAATAAGGCTGTCTATTGGCAGGAGGCTGCAGGTTTAGGGACCCCAGTGGGGTCTGCCACCCTTGACAGTGACCCTCAGCAGAGTTCATCAATGCTCGGCTTCCTTCCCCTCCCAGAAAAGCAATGTGCTGCTCCATTTCCCTTAGAGGTAGTGCACAAGGGGACAAAGGCACCCTTTGGGCCACAAGCCCCTGAGGCTAGAACCAGCCAGCAAGGGCTGGGAGATAGGGAAAAGCCAGGAACCAGCCAACGTGTCCCTTGCACCATTTTGAAGCTCTCCAATCTTTGTGCCTGACCCTGAAGACACCAAAAGCTAAGGATTCCAAGCTGGAGAGGACTGAGACACAAGGGGGCAGGCCGGAGCAGTCTCTGCACAGTGGTTAGGAAAAAACCTGGGGAAAGAGCCATTTTTGCATTTGTTTTATTGGAAGCAAGACTCTAGCTGTGGGGCTCAGGGGAGCAGGCATGGAGACTTCTGTCCTGGGTCTCTCCCTCTGAGCCAGCCGGGGGTAGGGGGCTTGTTAAAAGAGCTAGAGGCCATGGAGATGCCCCTGCCACGATTTCAGGATGCTCCTTAAAAGTAGAGGAAGGAAAACTAGAAAGGGAACTGTGTTCTGGAGCGAGGGGCAGAATAGGGCCCCCCCACAACTCAGATTCCCCTCTCCTCAAGCAGTTTCTCAGCCCTTGCCCTCTGCTGCTAGTGGTGGGGGTGATTACAAGAGCTCTCCTGGGCTTCCACACTCAGAGGCCCCCACCTGAATGCTGGGTACCTTTAACCCTCGGGGTCCCTGAGCAAGGCTCGAGTCCCCCTGCCCACCATTCCCTCCTGAAGAAGGTCCCAGTATGGCTCAAAAAAGCTGAAGGTGGAGTTCTGCGTCTTCAGGCAACACAGGTGGAGGAGCAACCAGCCCAGGAAGCTTCCTTGGGGTCCCTCTCTTGTCGCCTTGGGGTCCATGCTGCCAGTCTGAGGAGTTGTGTCCAGGTTGTGGGCTCCAGAGTACCGAGGCCTGAAAGGCTGAAGGTGCGTCTCAAGGTCCATCTAGGTGGCCCAGAGCCGGGAATTCTCAGGCTGTCTAGTCCTCTTGCGCGGCACCTGGCTCAGGTTGTGATCGCTTCGCGGAGCCTTCTCCAGCCGCAGGTTCCCCTAGGCTCCTCTTGGATGTGGGCGCGGATGGCTGGGAAGAGGGGCCAGCATGGGGGTTAGGGGGCTGGTAGCCCGGTTGGCGCGGATCCAGTGCATCCTTGGAAAGTAGGATGGCGAGGCTGGGCACGTTCTTAACTACACTGAGACTGGTAGCTGGGTCGCCAGGCTTCTGACTCGGCGAGGGCCCAGGTGGCTGGCTCTGCCACACCTCGCGCACACTCCGGTAGCGCAGCCGCGTGACCTGGTGCAGGCCCGCCAGGCGGCGCTTGAGGATCTCCGCGCACGTGACGGTCTTGGTGGTGGCCCGACCGCAGCCGCTGAAGACGATGGCGCGCGTGGCTGGCTGCGCCATGCTGGCGGTGGCGAAGGCCAGCAGGTTCCGGATCTTGCTGCCCTCTTTGACCCGCATGTGCACCGCTCCCGGCGCCAGGTCCGCGAAGGGGCCAGAGCCCGGGCCGCCCCCATCGGCCCCGCCCCCCACCGGCGCCTCCTCGGAGCGCACCTTACGGAAGTTCTCCATGCGCCGTCGTTGCCAGGACCGCGGGGACGCGAGCTTCGCCATGGGGCCGCCTCAACCCCGGGGCTGCATGGCCGCCAGTCGCGTCCGGCAAGGGCCGGGAAGGGGTAAAGATGCAGGAGACGCGTGGACGCTGGCAGGCGGGCTAGGACGGCGCGATCCTTGTCTCCCACTTCTCCCCAGTGGGCGCTGCTCTACTCCGCGCTCTCGGCACCCTGAGCTCCGCACCTTCAGCGGAGGCCCCGCCTGGGAGCCTGGGAGCCCCCGCCCCTTCCGCCAGGCCCCGCCCTTAACTCGGCCCAGCCTGCCCGGGTCCCAGCCTCGCCATCCTCTCGGATTCAGTCGGGTCCTCAGCTACGGGGGCGTGGGAGCGGTGCACACGCTGGGGCGCAAGGGCAACGCCAGGCCGTGGGTTGTCAAGCGAAGTTCCCTTATGATCTCCATCAGTCGTCTCCGAGCCAACCCTCATAAACGGGCAACCTAAATAAGAACTGCGTTTGTGATGCAAATGCCGCCACAAGTCGGGTCCCCGAGCACTTCCGCGTTCAAATTGAAGGCTACTCCTTGTCCCCTCCCAAGGAGAGATTTCTAAGTAGGCTGCTGGGGCCTCTTTCCTCCAATCCTCCAGAGAACTCCCCTACTCTGTCCCTTCCGCTCCCGAGCCAGTATTCTCGCCTCAAGGACAGCCTGTGCACGGTCAGCAGAGTGCGGGAGGCGCTGGCTCCGGCTGCGCTCCGCGCCTACCCTCGGACGACTATTCACGGCGTGGTCCTCGCAGGGCAGCCAAAAACCGAGATGTCAGCCTCGGTGCGCCTGACCGGAGCTGGAGGCTCCTGGACCCCCGTACACCCCTGCGTGTGGGGAGTGAGGCTCTGCGTCAAGCTGTTCCCTGAGGTGAATGGGAAAAGGAGACCCCTTCTCCAGGGGAGTTAAGCTCCCTCCACCCATGCCTGAAAGCACACCATTAGAGCTGCATGCTTTAGGGTGAGCCGAGCATGCTTCCCTGCTAACGTGAGTCCCTTCTTCCCAAGTGGAATTCGTTGTCAGTCAGCCTTGGCCCCCTGAGACTCAGTGGGATCCTTTTTTTCAAAAAGGAGACGATGAAGGCAGGTTTTGAGAGAGAGAATGGCGGAAGGTGGGAAGTTGAAGCTTTGGGGGTATTATGAAGCTACTGGGTGCCCCTCTCAGGGAACTCCAAGGGATGAGGAAAGTGGCCCTGGATCTCCTCCCAAGAGAGATGAGCAGTGAAGGGAGGGGTGAGGTTGGGATTGAAGGACTGCTGATGAGAGGGAGGGGGTTTGAGAAGGAGCTGGCCCCTCTTTAGAACTGCCCTGGGGCATTGCCCTTCATCCTTCCACCCCTCTCACACACACGCACAGTCAGAAACGAGAGAGTGGGGCGCCTGATCCAGATGGGGCAGACTAGAACTGGGTGTAGCGGGGAGGCGCACGGAGAGCTGCCTTGGGCGGGAAACTCTGAAAGTGCTGGGGGCATACCAGTGCTTGGGGGTGCTGGGCCCCACTCATGAGACAGGGCTGTCACGGTCCCCCTCTCCATCTTCAGGCTCTTCTCGCCTCCTCAGCATCTTGTATCTTCTAGTTCTCGGCCCTTGCTGTTCAGAACCTGGGGCTGACCCCATTACCGCCCCTTGGGAGTTGCTGGAACAGGTGGATCTTTGCGCCCCAACGTATGAGCGACCGCCCCTTCTCCGATCTCTTGCTCGCGCGTTGGGATTAAGGGCCCTCGAGGTCGCAGTCCACCCCAAATATGGACTTTAGCCGCTGCCCTTCTCCCGCGGGCCCCCTGAGGAACAGCCATAGAAGCTGGAGGTACAGCGGCCTTGAGAAGACACAAAGATTGTCTGCAGCGCGTAGTGGGGCGCGGGGAACCTCAGGCTCTGCAAGACCCAGGCAGTTGTGGGACTTAAAGGTGGCAGTTTCGGCTAGGCCCGAGAAAAAGTGCCTGAATGGCTGGAATCTACGGTAGAATAGGCTGGTTAGGGAAGAAGCGAGCTCTCCATCCAAGGGGGGGATGCAAGCCTAGGCTGAACGTTCACTTGGAGGGGATATAAGCAGGAGTCTGTAGTTTGGAGGCAAAGGCCTAGAAGATCCAGGTTTGGCGAGGGTAGGGTAAGGATGGGGCTGTTCTGCGTCCGCTTGGGTTGGCCCTCGAAGGCACCTACCCTCAACCCTCCTCCAACTGCCGCCAGCGGTAAAAGACTCGGATTCACTTCGCTCCCCAGTCAGTGAAGGGAGAGCGTGGAAAAGGCCTGCATGCCCTCCCGCCGATTCCCTCCCTTTCCCCCCTCCCTCTGCAGCACTTAAAATGTAAATGTACTTCGTGATTAGCCGCCGGGTCGCTAATTACCGCTGTAGCCATTCATTACACTGTCAGCGCGCGTCGTAGCCCGCCGGCTGTGCACCCCTGCCGGGCCGCGGAGTGGCAGGGCTGGCTGGGAGGGTGGGGGGAACGCGTGGATGGGGGGTACTGAGAATGAGGGTAATGAGGTTGGCTGGGAGAAAGTGGAGGCGGGAGAGGGGCGGGTACGGCAGAAAACCGGGTGGGCGGTGAAGTACCGGGGCGGGGCAGGGAGGGGGCAGAAATGCCGGAGGCAGCTAGGAATGCGGGCGGAGGAGAGAGAGAAAATGCCAGGGGAAGGGGGCGGTGTGAGGGAGGAAACCCGGTTGAGTGGGGAGACGGGAGAATACCCGGGGAGGCAGCGAGGAACCCCGGCGCCCGGGCGGACGCGGCTGGGAGGGGAGTGGAGGGCTCAACTCTGCGAAGGTGAGTAAATACCTTGGAGCATCTGTGGCGAACACCCTGCGACGGTTAGAAGCGTGGAAAGGCAGTCAAGATTTTCTGTTAAAAGAGCCGGATGCCGGCTATACCCACAGTAGGACCGCAAGTATTCTTTAAAAGGGGGCGAGTCTATTTCCGTGTGTGCGTGTTTATAGATGCAAATATATTTTTTAAATATCTGCAAGAAAACAGCACACTGTCTCTTACCTCTGAGGCCACATCCAGTTTCTGTGGGCGTCCTTAAGAAAAGAACTACTAAATATGAATCCAAAATTAAGCAGAGTCTTGGAACAACCTGTGTACTGAGGTACTGACCTTGAAGCCCGAGCTTCATTAGCTTCTTTTTGCCTCTGTGACCTTGGGCATTTTATGCCTTGGTTTTCTCAGCCATAAAATGGGGCTAACATCAGAACCTACCTCATAAAGTGGTTGTGAGACACATAACAATCTTAGAAACTTGGCTGGTAAGTTCTCAGGAAATATTGACTAATATTATTTTTCATATATTATTTGTGATTAAAATAAATTTTAAAAATTTAAAAAGGGAGGCAAGGGAGAAAAGAAGCTCGTGAAAAGGAAAGGAAATGGACAAAGCCTTGGAAATAGCAATTTTCCTAATATGTTAGGGACTAGTGAGGGGCAAATTAGACTCCTTTTACCCTCAGAGGAGGTGGTGGGGTGGCTAGCCTGGACCCCAAGCCTGGCCAACACGGCATCATCCTCTGCTCTGAAAATGAACCTTTCCAGAAGTATATCCTGTCTCTCGCCTCTAGTGGACAGATCTCCTCTCACCCCAAGACTGGAAGAAAATCCCTGGCGCAGGGCAGGTCTCGTCCTCCTCTGTCTCCAATGGTGGGAAGAGGATGGGAGCTCCTAAAGCACCTGGTCCTGTCCTAGCCTCTCTGGGCAGGGACTTGGGAGCATGCAAAGGAGTCAGGACTGAAAAGTTAGAGGGGACCAGAGGGAGCTCAGATTTATCAGGCATCCACCAGTGCCCAGCACAGGGCCAGTTACTCTCACAGATCTATTATTCTCTTATTTAATCCTCACAATTTTCCTTTCCATCCTTGTTTGACAGATGTGGAAACTGAGTCACACAGAGGCTAAGTAACTTGCCCAATGTACCACAGCTAGAAAGCAGCAACTGTAGATATTTGAATGTATGTGCTCTGACTCATTTTACTACCTTACCTGAGTATAAGAGAAAAAGAAACTTTTAAAGGATTTGAGCTTCCCAGTAAAGGTATGAGTTGGTTTTGCAGAGAGAGGGGGTTCCTACAGTGGGGAAGATTATTGGTTATCTATTACTGCATAAAAAATTTACCCCAGGGGCTGGCCCAGTGGAATAGCAGTTGAGTTTGCTTGCTCTGCTTTGGGGTCCCGGGGTTCGCTGGTTCAGATCCCAGGTGCGGACCTATGCACCGCTTATCAAGCCATGCTGTGGCAGGCGTCCCACATATAAAATAGAGGAAGATGGGCACAGATGTTAGCTCAGGGCTAATCTTCCTTAGCAAAAAGAGGAGGATTGGCAGTGGATGTTAGCTCAGAGCTAATCTTCCTCAAAAAAAAAAAATTTACCCCAAAACTCAGCAGCTTAAAACAAAAACATTTATTATCTTACACCGTTTCTGAGGGCTAGAGATCCAAGAGCACCTTATAGGGGTGGTTCTAACTCAGGGCCTCTCCTGAGGCTGCAGTCAGGATGTTGGCTGAGTCTGGAGGACCCACTCTCAAGCTTATTCACAGGTTGGTCAGAGGCCTCAGTTCACATGGATCTCTCCTAGATCTGCTCATGACATAATAGCTGGCTTCCTGCAGAGTGAGCAATGAGACAGGGAGAGAGAACAAGCAGGGAGCCACAGTGCCTTTTATGGCCCAGCCTCCTCCGAAGGGGAGTATTTGGGGGCAAATTTAGGAGGGGGGGGAATCAGGAATCAACATATTGAAGCAAATATGTGGAAAGACCTTGAATCAGGAGAGCTGAACTTATTTCCTGGCATACAGCAAGCAGTGAATAAATGTTTTTTAAATGGATGCATGAGTGACAACTTTTCTAAGATTATTTTCAAGTCATGGGCATAAGAGCAGTCACCGCTTTATAGGGCTCTCCTGAAGCTTGAGTGGGATTATGGCTCCCAGAGCTCTTTATAAATTTAACACTGCTGGGCAATGATGCCTGGAGGTGAACGTGGCTTAGGAGAGGGGGAGAGCTCTACCATACAGAAGTCCCTGTCCAGGCCAGATACCTCTTCTCTTAGACTGAGTCTCAGGTCCTGGGGTGCTGCTCTGATTGCAGCTCCCCATCTCTGTCTCCACCTCAGTCCAGCCTCCTCACCATATGTCACCTCCAGTCATTGCTTTTCCCCTTGGGCCAGCCAGGACAAGACCCAGGAGTCCCAATACCAGCCAAGCCTCTGCCTTCAGGATGCTCCTCTTCCTGTGCTGGCTTAGCCCCCAAGATGGGGAATGGGGGTTTGCATTGCAGACCCAGTGATGGTGCTATTTAGGGACAAGAGCCATTAACCTTGCATGAAATTCAACTGCTTTCCTAGCAGACAGGCTAGGAGTCACCTATAGACAGCAGACGGCACCTAGCAGACAGTCACCTGAGTCCTGGGAGGGAGAGGAGGAGAGGGGATATGTGGGGCCTAGAATGAGTGAGGAGAGGGGTAGGAGGGGGAAGGGGAGGCAAAAGAAGCCATTGGAGTTCCTTCTCTAGCTCCCCAAGAGTTGGGTGTCTCCCCAACTTCCTTCCAGACTCCAGAGGCGAGTATAGTAAGAAGCCACCACCTGAACAAAGTTAGAGTTCCCAGGAGAGTGCTTGTCCTCAAAAGACTTCCCAAGAGCCTGCTTTGATGCCTGAAATCCCCCATCATTGCTTTCCCCCTTTGGATCAGCTTTGCCATCTAAAGATAAGGTCATACTCCTAATTCCAAAGGCGGAATTGATCAAAAACAAGAGTCAGGATGTTTGAGAACCTTGGGGTGGGAGGAAGGTATAGAGCTGATCAGGTGAGGGAATAGTTGCCAATTACAGCTGACATTTACTCAGCACTTACTATGTGCCAGACACATACTAAGCACTTACATGTACTAACTCAATTAATACAGCAAGCACTATGTGCAACTGCATTTCGTTAGTGAGGTAGAGCCAGATCCAGAGTCAGACAGTCTGGCTCCAGAGTCTGTTGTTAATCATGGTACCAGACCACCCGCAGGAGGAAGGGGAAGCAGGGCAGAGAGCCATCAGTTGTAGGCCTCCCTGGCTGTCCATAATGAAAGTCCTGGAACTCCAGGGTAGAGTTCTGCTTGGCCAGGTGCTTGCCTGGGTGGGGGTGGGGGGATGGGCGGGGGGCACTGGACGACACCAGAGTGGCTCTTCCTCTGGCTTTGACCTGGGGTAGAGGTGGGGTGCTTGGTTTATGCCTTCCCAGAATTATAGCTATCCTTCGGGGGTGCATTGAGTTTTTGTAAACTTACAAAATACTTGCCCATCTATACCCAGAAGCAGCTAGTGGGGTGGTTAAGAGTCCATAGATGCTGGAACCCAGCTGCCTGGGTTTAAGTCCCAGCTCTGCTCCTTGATAGCTGTGCTCTTGGTCAAGCTATGGAATCTCTCTGTGCCTTTCTTCTCCTGTAAAATGGAGATGATGATGATGATGATAGTACTTCTTGGAATTGTCTCAGGTTATCCCCCTAGTATCTCCATGGGGGTCATCACTCCCACTTCGCAGATATAAGCTAAATCCCTTGCCCTAGGACTCAGCTGCTGAGCAGTACAGCTTGAGGCAAACCTGGAGGACAGGGTAAAAAAATAGAAAGGCAGAGCAGGTTGCCAACCTCCACGGTGCACCCAGGGCTCATGGGTCCTAGCTGTTTGTTGACAGGCAGGAATGCCAGCCCAGTGGTTTTTATTTTGCTTGTGTGTGATTTAACATTTCCTGCTTCATTTCAATGGAGAGTGGTTGTATCAGCTTTTTTGAGTGTTGCATATATAGAGCCCTTCTCCCATCACATCCTGCTGGAGTCATGCTTATGATAAACAATGTAATTGTGTTGCTATAGAGGCCCCTAAGGTCTGGAGCACTGGAAAGAAGCCGGGAAATGATTCCCTTTTTTCTGTGTCACCTCTCTACCTGGCAATTATGCCTTCCTCACCTCTCTGTGGTGGTGAGACTGGAAACAGCTCTTTTCACATAACATCTCTGTAACCCCCATCCCACACCCTACTGGCCCAGAACAGAGCCCCCAAATCAAGCTGAATAAATTGGGGTTCTTCCCAGTTCAGAGAGCTACTTGGTCAAATGCTCTTTATGGCCATGATGGTCCTCTGTCACCACCAGATAATTAATTGTCTTCCCTTCTCTTGAGCAAAAGATGAAGTTACCCAAGTGTGTCTCCTGTCTATTGTTCTGAAGTAAATCACAAGGTGCCCTGTACATAATGTCCCAGAAGATAAAAGTTATATATTTCAACAAGCGAAAAAGAGCGTATTTTGTTTGCAAAAATCCTGGGAGGACTCTCTCTTTGCCCAGAAATTATGTGTACTTGCTGATTAATGATCTGCCTGGTGAACTTGCCTCAGGAAAGATAATAAAGTTATGATTGGGTGTCACTAGTTCCCATCCTTTCCACCCCTGGAGAAGTCATGGGAGCAGGCGGAACTCCTCCTTTCTCTGAAGCAGTTGTTTTGTTGTACCCACAGATTTTCACTGTGGGTTGTGGGCACACCTCTCAGATTCTGCCCTGAAGTCCAAGTGAGCAATGCAGATCCAGTGTTTTCAAAAAAGAAGCCAATAATTTCTTGTTTTTGTGACAGTTTCAGGTTGTTAAATGTTGTCAACTGTTTCAGCGACCTATTGCTGGTAACAAATCACCTTAAAACTTAGTGGCTGGGGCCAGCCTGGTGGCGTAGTGGTTAAGTTTGTGTGCTCCACTTTGGTGGCCCAGGTTCGCTGGTTCAGATTCTGGGTGTGGACCTACGCACAGCTCATGAAGCCATGCTGTGGCAGCACCCCACGCAGAAGAACTAGGACTCACAACTAGGATATACAACTATGTACTGGGGCTTTGGGGGAAAAAAAAAGAGGAAGATTGGCAACAGATGTTAGCTCAGGGCCAATCTTCCTCACCAAAAAGCATACCTTTAAAAAACAAAAACAATCAAAACCAAAAAATTTAAAAAAACCCCTTATGGCTAAAAATAACAATGATTTGTTATTTCCAATTAATTAAATTATCCAGCCCCTGTGGTTTGACTGGACTCCACTGGGCAGCTTTTCTGCTCCATGTGGTGTCTGCTGGGATCACTCATTCATCTGCATTCAGCTGAGAGCTTTACTGGGGCTGGAACACCAAAGATGGCTTCACTCACATGTCTGGTGCCTTAGCTGGTGTTGTTGAAATGGCTGGGGTTCTGGCTGGGCCTCTCTCCACGTGGTCTCTAATAAGTTCAAGATTATTTCTTGGAGTGGCTTGATCCCAAAAAGATGAGAATGGGGGCTGCAAGGCCTCATAAGGTCTAGGTGTAGAAGTCACACATTATTTCTTCCTCTGTATTCTATTGGTCAAACCAAGATACATGTCCAGCCCAAATTCATGATGCAGGGAAATAAACTCTGCCTCTTGGGGGAAGGCCTGACATGCATATATAGGCATGAGAACCTGTAGAGAGATGGCAGCCATCACTATGGACAGTCCAGTATGTCAACCAACTCATATCTTTAAAACACATGTATCTGCAAGTCAGTGTGGCCCATGGTTGCAACTTCTATGTGAAACTTTTAAGGATTTCACCTGGAAATCCGTCATGACCAGGGACTTTTTATGGCAGGAGGAAGGGGTAGGCAGTAGCAGGGCAAGGAGACCATGGGCTTTCTCTGGGGTTTATGTGAACTCTGTTCATTGGAGGAAAAGCATCAGGAACTAGGCACTGCCCATGCCTGACTATTATTTCCTTCTTATTAACTTACTTTGGGACTACTTCTGTCCATCAGCCTGAATCCCAAAGCTACCCAATCATAACCTGGAGGAGAGAAGGCCAAGTGATTGCTGAGATCTCTTTTAATACCCTGGTGGGCTGACCAGGTTTGACTTTAGCCTATGAAATCATTGCAGGATTTTAGTCAGGCCTGTCTTGATTAGATTAGTACTTCAGAAAGCTCACATAAGATGCTAAGAGGCCTCTCTTCCAGTTATCAACTGCTGCATAACACATTATCCAGGATTTAGGTGTGTAAAGCAATCATTTATTATGCTCACAGATTCTGTGGGTCAGCAATTTAGGTAGGGCACAGCGAGGATGGTTTGTCTCTTCTCCGCCATATCTGTGGTTCCAGCCGGAAGGCTCAAAGGCTGGGGCTGGAATAATCTGAAAGTTTGTTCACTTATGTGTCTGTTGGTTCTTGCTGGCCATCAGCTGGAAGCCTCAGATCTCCACGTGGACCTTTCCATGTGATCTTTCTGCTTGGATTAGTTTGGGCTTCCTCACAGCATGGTGGCTGGATTCTAGGGCAAGCATCCAATGGCAGCAAGAGAGCCAGGCATAAACCACATTGCCTTTTATGATCCAGCCTTGGGTGTCGCATAATGTCACTTCTGCCACATTCTGTTTATCAAGGAAGTTACTAAACCCTGCCCAAGTTCAAGGAGAAAGGAAGCAGATTCCATTTCTTGATGGGGAATGGCAAGGTTCCGGGAGAGCATGTGGGACTAGAAATATTGCTATGGCCATTTTTTGGAGAATATAATCTGCTGCAGCCTCAAAGAGGGGCATGAATCCAGTGAAATCATCATTATCCCTTCAAAGTGTATCCAGAATCTGAGCACTCCTCTGACCTCATCTCCCACCAACCTCCCCTCACTCATTCCATTCAAGCCTCACTGGCTTCCTTGCTTTTCCTGAAACACGATGAACACACTTCTGCATCAGGGCCTTTGCACTTGCTGCTCCTTTTGCGAACTGATATCCTCTGTCCCTCTAATGTGCCCCCAGCTCTCTCCCTCATATCCTTCAGGCTCTGCTCAAATGTCACCTTCTCCAGAGGCCTCCCTGACCACCCTAAAATAACAGTCCCCCTCCTTTAATCTCTATTCCCTTCTCTGGCTTTATTTTTCTTTGTGGAACTTATTATCACCTGACATAACTGTATTTTTTTATTGTTTATTACCAGTCTCCTCCCACTAGAATGGAGGCTCCATGAGGGCAAGGACTTTGTTTTGTTCCTGGCTGCATCTCCAGCTTGCAGCATGGTATCTGATACTCAGTAGGTGCACAATATTTGTTGAGGGAATGAATGACGGGCTTCTTTAGGTGTGAAGAGTCAGCAACCCACCCCCAGGACATGGTTTAGAACAGTGGTTCTTAAAGTGTGATCCAGGGATCTTTGGGAGTCCCCAAGACTCTTTCTTGAGGAGGGAGATTGTATGAGATAAAAACTATTTTTGTAACAATACTAAGACATTATTTGCCTTTTTCATTCTTATTCTCTTATGAATGTACAGTGGAATTTTCCAAAGATTGCACTGACATGTGATATTGCAACAGATTGAATGCAGAAGTAGATATGAGACTCCAGCTGTCTTCTATTAAGCCAGCTATTAAAGAGATCTGCAAAATTGTAAACAATGCCAATCTTCTCGCTACTTTTTTGTGTTTTTTTATTTCTTTATTTTTCCTTTTTCTCCTCAAAGCCCCCCCCCCGTACATAGTTGTATATTTTTAGTTGTGAGTCCTTCTAGTTGTGGCATGGGGGATGCCGCCTCAGTGTGGCCTGATGAGCAGTGCCATGTCCGCGCCCAGGATCCAAACCAGCGAAACCCTGGGCCATGGCAGCAGAGCGCGCGAACTTAACCACTCGGCCACGGGGCCAGCCCCCCTTTGTGTGTTTTTTGTTTTGGAGAATATAATTGCTTTAAATTAATATGTATATATATATTTCTTTTTTGGTGAGGAAGATTGGTCCAGGGCTAACATCCATTGCCAATCTCCCTCTTTGTTTGAGGAAGATTGTCCCTGAGCTACCTAACATCTGTGCCAATCTCCCTCTATTTTTTGTACATTGGTTGCTCCCACAGCATGGCTTGATGAGCTGTGTGTAGGTCCACACCCAGGCTCCGAACCAGCAAACCATGGGCCGCCAAAGTGGAGTGTACGAACTTAAGCACTATGCCACCGGGCCAGCCCCCCCAAAATATATTTTTTATGTTAACATGTAATGAGTTTATTATTGTTAAATGAATCAATGCATAAATATTTTTTTAATTTATTGGTTTTAATTTATAATACAGTAAATATTGGTAAACAACTGCATTTAAAATATTCCATGGGGTTGGGGCTGGCCCCATGGCCGAGTGGTTAAGTTCGCGCGCTCTGCTGCAGGCGGCCCAGTGTTTCGTTGGTTCGAATCCTGGGCGTGGACACGGCACTGCTCATCAAACCATGCTGAGGCAGCGTCCCACATGCCACAGCTAGAAGGACCCACAACGAAGAATGTACAACTATGTACCGGGGGGCTTTGGGGAGAAAAAGGAAAAATAAAATCTGAAAAAAAAAAAATATTCCATGGGGTTAAAAATTTTTAAGAATGTAAAGTAGTTCTGAGAATAAGAAGTTTGAGAGGGTAGGAAATAGAGAGGCTAAATTGTTCTCCATGTTACAGGATTGGGAAGCTGATTGTCAGCAGTTCCAGAGAAAGATAAGAATTAGGAGGAGGCTGAGGGGCCTGGACCCAGGGAGGAGTTGAGGTGCACAAAAGAGCCCAGTGTCACAGTGGTCCATGCACTCATGGAGGAACAAGGCCAGGGCAACAATCTCTGAGATCAGGGAAGACCAGAAATGTTCTGGGGACAGTCATGTATGATATTGACTGTTTATTGTTTTAATTGATCCAAAAAGATTTCATTTGTTTGGGAGAATATGCATAACAATGTTTTTATTTTTGTAGTAAGTTGCATATAGTAACAAAAGAATAAAGCAGCTGCCAGATCCTTGAAATCAAAAGTGACAAGCATAATACTGGTACAAATTGCTTCAGTTTCTAAAATTAAAAGTCAAGCAGGGAAAGTAGTATTTTTCTTCTTATTAAATAGTGAATAGCCACAAAATTACCAATTCATGAAAATGAGGCTGTCTTATAGCAAACTAGCTCACAAGAGTCTGATCAATAAACTAGATACAAACTGGTAAAGAGGCCGGCGGTCACAGCCTCTGAGTAATCACACCCCTAAAAAAGGGAGGCCAGATAATGACAAGAATTATGATTGATGGGTCTTGAGTTAGAGCAAGAGAGTTAGTTATATGACTTACCTGATACCCTTCCAGTAAATATCCTGTCTGCTCACGTTAGCCAGAGTTGTCTTCTTCACACTTACAGCTGAGAAACGTTGGCTGATCAGGGAGTCTTCAGCACACGAGGGATATTTGCTGCCCTGGAAGTGGCTGAAATCATCCAGGGATGGGAGTTAGACAATAGCTTGAATGGGCTGTGGACAGAGGAATAATGGTTTTGCTTTTTATTTTGGGAGATGTTGGAAGAATGAATAGAAGAAAGAAGGAGAAGTTGAAAGCACTGAGGAAAGAGGATAACTGATGGATCAGACTCCCTGAGGAGATAAGAAGGGGTGGGAATCAGAGCACAATTCGGGGACTGGTGTTAGCCTGGGAGAGGGAGGAGAGACAGCTGCCTTGGTCCATTTGGGCTGCTATAAAAAACATACCACAGGGGTCGGCCCTGTAGCCGAATGGTTAAGTTCGCATGTTCTGCTGCTGCGGCCCAGGGTTCAGATCCTGGGCGCGGACATGGCACTGCTCATCAGGTCACGTTGTGGCAGTGTCCCACATGCCACAACTAGAAGGACCCACAACTAAGATATACAACTATGTATGGGGAGGGGAGGGTTTGGGGAGATAAAGCAGAAAAAAAAAAAAAGATTGGCAACAGTTGTTAGCTCTGGTGCCAATCTTTAAAAAAAAAAAATACCACAAACTGGGTGACTTATAAACAACAGAAATTTATTTTTCATGGTTCTGAAGGCTTGCGATCACGGTGCCAGCATGGTCGGGTGAGGGCCCTCTTCCCAGCTGCAGACTTCTCCTTGTATACTCACTTGGCAGAAAGGGGTAGGGAGCTCTGTGGGGTCTCTTTTACAAGAGTACTAATCCCATTCATGAGGGCAGAGCCATCCAGTCACTCCCCAAAGGCCCCGTCTCCTAATACCTTCACCTTGGGGTTAGGATTTCGACGTGTGAGTTTTAGGAGGACACAAACATTCAGCTTACAGCAATATCTCTTCCTCTGAGACAAGAAGTTTGAAAGGATACACAGGGAAGTTGGTTAATTTTTCCCACTGATAGAGTTGAGATTACCTGCTGAGAATGAATGGAATGGGCAATATTGACGAAGAATTATCCCCAAAGGGCTTTTGCAGGTTTCACATTCCACGTCAGGTGACAGAGTTTATTGAAAAAAGAAGCAACACTGTTATTAATCATTCATTCATTCAAAATATCATTGGATCTCTATTATGTAACAGGCACTATTGTGGGTGCTAGGGATACAGCAGTGAACAACACAAGACCAGTTCCTGCTCAGTGGAGCTCACACTCTAGTGAAACAAAAATAACCCAGTAGATGTGCTCATCACCACCTCCACGGCACTGAGTCATCGGATGAACTGAACTCCCTATTGCCTCTGCAGACAACATGCAGAATGAAGCCCACAGTCCCCTGAATGTGCTCAGTTGGTAGCAGGCTGCTCTCTAGTGTGTTTGTGCTCACCAAGTGTGGCAGACAAGGCTGGCAGCCTCCTCAGTAGCCATTCTCCCCTTCTTCCTTAGTAATACAACTCTGATTTTATTGGCAGAGACAACGTGCTCAGCTAAAAAGCTAAAGTGTGTCACGTTGTCACTTCCTTGCCAAATGGGAGTGACTATGTGACAGTTGAGGCTAATGAGAGATAAATGGGAATTGTTGCATAGAGCTTTCTGGAAAGATGATTAAATGGGGGTGCAGACTCAGCTGGCATGCACTTTGGCCCTCTGCTCTTCCTCCTTCCAGCTGCCTGCAGTATACCCATGATGGCTGCAGGTGAGAAGCCATCTCAAAAGTGTGAGGGAAAGACTGAGAGAATTGCAGAGACTTCTACCCTGAATCTTTTTTTCTTTTTAGTAAGGAAGATTGGTCCTGAGCTGACGTCTGTTGCCAATCCTCCTCTTTTTGCTTGAGGAAGATTGTCCCTGAGCTAACATCTGGGCCAGTCTTCCTCCAGTTTGCATGTGGGACACTGCCACAGCGTGGCTTGAGGAGCAATGTGTAGGTCTGCACCTGGGATCTGAACCTGTGAACCTTAGGCCATGGAAGCTGAGTGTGTGAAGTTAACCACTACACTCCCAGGCTGGCCCCTACCCTGAATCTTAAAGTCACTGAACCAACTCGCTTATTCCTGGACTTCTCATTATGTGAGAAGAAGAAGACCTGTCTTGTTTAAGCCACTGTCATTTAAGTTTTCTGTTACATGTAGCCAAGCTAAATCCATACCTAATACACCAAGAAGCAGCTGTTTGTTACCTATGGTGGCCATGAGAATGGCTTTTCACTTTTTTCTTTTTTTTGAGGAAGATTAGCCCTGAGCTAACATCTGCCACCAATCCACCTCTTTTTGCTGAGGAAGACTGGCCCTGAGCTAACATCCATGCCCATCTTCCCCTATTTTATGTGGGACTCCTACCACAGCATGGCTTGACAATTGGTGCATAGGTCCGCACCTGGGATTCGAATTGGTGAACCCCTGGCCACTGAAGCGGAACTTGCGAACTTAACTGCTGTGCCACTGGGCCGGCCCTGCTTTTCACGTTTTTTATTGCAGGGAGCATAATTAGTCAAAGGACCCAGCTGCTGCACTCTGAAATCCATCACTGCATTTGTGCCAAGGCCAAATTTCCCATGGGCTGCTCCCAGCTAATAAATGAGTGCAGGTGGGATATTAAAGCAGGTCCACTCCTGGGAGACAGACAAAGGATGGGTGGCTTTGGCTGGAGGTCTCCCCAGTGGCCTTGCCGAACTTTCCTTAGAACTGTACTACAGTCTAAGATGCTTCTACCCAACTTCCTTCCTTCCCTCTTTCCTTCACTCAGGTCAGACTTGTAGCATGGTTTGATGACTCTACCAGGTTCTCCTGGCTCCCTCCTCACTTTCTCTAATAGATGGTTTCCCCTAATAAATGTGTATATTTAATCCTGTCTTGGTGTCAGCTTCTCTGAGGACCCTGAGTAACACATTCCTAAACATGTTAGTGCGTTTTGTGCTCGTTATTGTAAGTACAAAATTTAATTAAGTGTAACTAAACCATAGAAATATGAGTGCAAAAGGAAAGTAAATTGTTATTTCTATGAAAACTAACTTTACTGCTTTGGAAAGTTTTGAAAAAGATGGTCGCTAAAAAAAAATAGCTGTTCACAAAAAGAGAAATACTGTATGATTCCACTTATCAGAGATATCTAAAGTAATACATTCATAGAAATAGAAAGTAGAATGGTGGTTACCAGGGACTGAGGGGAAGGGAGAAATGAGGAGTTGTTGTTTAATGGATATAGAGTTTCAGTTTTGCAAAATGAAAAAGTTCCGGTGATCTGTTGCATAACAATATGAATATACTTAACACTACTGAATTGTACACTTAAAAATGGTTAAGATTGTAAATTTTATGTTATGTGCTTTTTTACCACAATTAAAACTAAATTTTTTGGGGGGGCCAGCCTGGTGGCTGAGTGGTTACGTTCGCACGCTCCACTTCAGCAACCCAGGGTTTCGCCAGTTCGAATCCTGGGTGCGGACATGGCACCGCTCATCAGGCCATGCTGAGGTGTCATCCCACATGCCACAACTAGAAGGACCCACAACTAAAAAATATACAATTATGTACCGGGGGGCTTTGGGAGAAAAAGGAAAAAAAATAAAATCTTAAAATAAATAAATAAATAAGTATATTTTAAAAAAGCTGTTGAGAGGCCGGCCCTGTGGCTGAGTGGTTAAGTTCGAGTGCTCTGCTTTGGTGGCCCAGGGTTTCGCTGGTTCGGATCCTGGGCATGACATGGCACCGCTCATCAGGCCATGCTGAGGCAGCATCCCACATGCCACAACTAGAAGGACCCACAACTGAAAATACACAATTATGTACCTGGGGACTTCGGGAGAAAAAGAAAAAAAAATCTTAAACAAAAAAAAAAAGCTGTTGAGTTTGGCTTGGCTAGAACACTGTAAAAGATTTAGAAAACTCTGTAGAAAACCAATAGTCTGCACTTAGATTGCTTTGCAAGTATCCTTAAGCTCTTATCCACTTTACAGAATCGGGAAGTCTAAACAATTTGTTATGGGTATTGTTATGCAGGAAAAGAAATGTGGAATTCCAATCAGCAGAGCCATAAAAGAAAAAGCCTTGGCATTACAGCAAAAGATTGGCAAGTTAATACGCATTTGTATGTTTTAAGTTAAAACAAAATGTCCAGATATGTATCATTTTTTATGATACTCCTTTTTTGTTTAATTGACCAACTTCTGGCATCAATTGCATCAGATAAAAGGGCTTCTACTGAAACAATAATATTAAATGTGAATTGCTGTATTGTGCAGTTACTATATATCCAGAGTGAAAGGCTTAAGTATAGATCCAGCAGAAGGATGGGCAGAAAGGAGAAATGTTCCAGGGATCAGGATTTGGCTAAAAAACACGGCTCAGGGAACGATGTCCTTCAAGGTTGAAGGACACGTGTGGGGGTGCAGAGAGTACTGGAAGGAGAGAAGGCTACAGTCCAGAGGCAAGAGGGTAGGGTGTGATTCCTGGGTAAAACCATTCCACATGATGACAAGGCCTATGGTGAGGCCACGGGAACAGGTGGGTGGCTGAAGGAGAGACAAAGGTCACTGGAGTGAGGAGGAGTCAAAAGTCCAAGGCACTGGGTGGGTCATCCAAGGAGCCCAAAAGCCTAGACTGGCTGCAAGATTGGGCCTGGAGAAAAAATTGAGGGCTAGTGATGTGCTAGAAGCAGCTCATACTGGCTCATGAGAGCCAATTTTTAAATTTTCAATTTTGTGTTCTGGTTGTTAAACACTACCATTATTAAAAATTTAATTATATTAACTTGCAACTAAGTAACTTATATTAAAACCAAGGTAATAAATATTTAAAACTCATCACTTTCTAATAATTTTATGACATTTTACTATTGTACTCTTGAAGCTTTTACGTTTCTTGCATCTGTGTGGTGGAAATACTAAATCATGGTGTGCTGTGGTGCATCTTTGCCCAACTTAGCCTTCAGCGACATCGTTTTGGTAGCTCAAAATAAGCCAGAGCGGAAGTACTTGCATCACAAAAATTAGCAAACACTACAAAAGAACTTGACTTATTGTTTTGTTAATTATGTACACTCATTCATCAATTGTAACTGTAGGTGGCTATGGATATAAGAGTTAAGGAAAAACCAACGAAAGCATTCTGTGAGAATCAATTGGCTATGTGGAATTTACAATAAAGAGTATGGTATATTTTGTGAGGTGTAAGTTGTATGTTACACATCCTTTATATCAGCAAAACTTATACTAAATGTATGTGTACATTTATGTATACATTTTTCCCTGAAGAGCTGGTTTTTAAACATTTACCAAACACACCACTTAACCCTGGTCTCCTTTCCTTGAGACTGGCAGCGGGGTGATGGTGAGCAATACAGATGTGCGCTTGCTCCCTCATCCCTGCCCCAAACTCACAGCCTCATGGGGAGTCAGGCACTTAAGTAACAACACAGCAGTGGGTGGCAAAGAGGGAAGATGCTGAGCACCAAGTAGAGCATCTAGGCCAGGGAGGCATCCAGAGGATGTGAGACTCATGTGGGCACTCAAAGGATGAGTGGGAATCAGCCAGCCAGAGGAACAATGTGCGCAAAGCCTAGTTGTTGACAGAAACAATAGGGACAGAGGTGGGAAGTTGAGGGACACAGGGTGTGGTATGCTTGCAGGCAGAAGAGAAACCAGCAGGCCACGGGGTGCTCCTCTTGGCCCTGTGATACCTGGAGGGTGAGGAAAGAGCAGTTTTTACTCGAGAGGGTTTTTGGGACCCCAGACCTAAGAAGAGTAAGAATTTCTGGGCAAAGGAATAAGGACGGGAGTTAGGTGAGGGGAAGAGAGGATGGAACAGCATGTACAAAAGCACGGAGGTGAAAGAGAATCTGAATTCTTAGACCTGCAAGCAGTTCTGAGTGGCTGGAATGCCTGAAGGGGAGGGCATGCAAAAAATGAGGCTGGAGAAGTGGCCAGGGGTGAGGTCAGGGGTGCTATGAGCCAAACTAGGGAGAGGGTATGTATCAACAGGAGCAGTGGGGAGCCTCAGGAGGGCCCTAAGTAGAAGAGTGGCATGATTAAGATCTTTGTGGCTGCTTAGAAGAGAATGGCTTGAGGGGTGTCAGGTGGGGAGAGACTAGAGGAGATGATGTCTTTGGGGAGACTATTGCAGAGATGATGGAATAGGGCAGTGGTTGTGGGGATACAAAGAGGAGGATTCGTTCTAAAGATATGGGGAGGCAGAATTAATAGGACTTAACTTCCAGGGATCTGGCTTAGGTGACTGGGTTGACACAATCATTTTTGAAGAGTACTGGTCGGTTATTTTGTAGAATGAACCTCAATTTGGGTTTGTCTGATGTTTCCTTGTGACTAGACTGAAGTTATACATTTTTTGGCAAGAATATCACAGAAGTCTGTGAATCATTTCAGGAAGTATATGGTGTCAATACGTCTTATTACTGATAACAGGGCCATTTTGGAGGCAGGGTCACAGGGGGAGGAACAAAAATAGGGAAAGGATCTGGGGTTCCAGTTTAGGATGGGGCTTGAGGGCAGAAGAGAATTTGGACCAGCAGCAGAGCTCTGGGAGCGCCAGGCACCTCAGAGGTAGCTGAGGACTTGGGAGGGGTGAGGTTGCTAGGGGAGAAGGTGTTTGGCTGAGGAGGAGGATAGGAGACAGTGGAGGTAAAAGACTGGCTTTGCAATACATCCAAGTGATCGGGCAGGTGAGGACTGGAATGTGTCCTGTGGATTTGGCATCCAGGGGCTCAGCCAATGCCCAAGGCTGTGACTTGTGAAGGGCATTTTTCTCTCTGGACAGTTAGTGAGAGCCAGTTTGAGTGGGCTCTCCTGTTCTAACTCGACAAGTGAGCAGTGGGTGGTGCATGTTCAGAGCTCATGGCTGGGCTGCAAGAGGTGGCATCGTGACCATGAGCTGTGTGTAGGCCAGTAAGCTACCCAGGGCCCAGCACTTCCAGCTGCCAGCAGAGCAACCTCACTGGTGGAGAATTAGCTTTACCAGTGTAAGTCACTGCAGACGTGGGTGCTGCCCAGTGGTCTATTGGAGGCACTGACAGTAGAAGGGAAAGTGAGGGGTGGCCATTGACCCCGGCGTCCTATATAGGCAAGAGGTTGGAGGTCTGGAATCATCTTGTTCCCTAGACTCAAGCTGCCCCAGGAATCCTCATTTTCTTTATGCTAACAATACTTTACTGACTTATAGTTTACATGCAATCAAATACACAGATCTTGGGTTTTCAGTTTGACAAGTTTTGATAATTTTATACCTTTTAACTACCACTCAAAACAAGATCTAGAATATTTTCATCACCCTAGAAATTTCTTTTTTTTTTTTAAAGATTTTATTTTTTTTCCCCAAAGCCCCCCAGTACATAGTTGTGTATTCTTCGTTGTGGGTCCTTTTAGTTGTGGCATGTGGGATGCTGACTCAGCGTGGTTTGATGAGCAGTGCCATGTCCGCGCCCAGGATTCGAACCAACGAAACACTGGGCCGCCTGCAGTGGAGCGCGTGAACTCAACCACTTGGCCACGGGGACAGCCCCTAGAAATTTCTTTTCTGTTCCTTTCCAGTCAATCTACCTCTCTCCCCAACCAGCAACCCCTGTTCTGATTCCTATCATATTAATTTTCCTGTTTTTGAATTTCATATAAATGGAGTTATATAGTATATATTTTTGGTCTGGCTTATTTTGCTCAACATATTTTTGAGATTCATCCATATTGTTGTATATATCGGTTTCTCATTCATTTTTTATCACTGAGTCATATTTCATTGTATGAATATACGATAATTTGTTTATCCATTCTCTTGTTCATGGCTGTTTCCAGTTTTTAGCTACTATGAATAAAGCGGCAATGGATTTGTAAGACTTTTGTGAACATATGTTTTCATTTCTCTTGGGTATATACTAGAAGTAGAATTGCAAGGTCAAATAGTAACTCTATGTTAAACTTTTTGAGGAACTGTCAGACTGTCTTCCAAAGTGACTATACCATTTAACATTCCTACCAGCAGGGTATGATGGTTCCAATTTCTCCACCTCCCCAGCAATACTTATTATTTTCTATCTTTTTGATTATAGCCATTCTAGCAGATGTGAAGTGGCATCCCACTGTGGTTTTGATTTGTATTTCCTGGATGACTAATGATGTTGAGTATGTTTTCCTGTGCTTATCGGCCATCTGTGTATCTTCTTTTTTTTTTGAGGAAGACTAGCCCTGAGCTAACATCTGCCACCAATCCTCCTCTTTTTGCTGAGGAAGACTGGCCCTGAGCTAACATCCGTGCCCATCTTCCTCTACTTTATATGTAGGATGCGTACCACAACATGACTTGCCAAGCGGTGCCATGTCCACACCCAGGATCTGAACCAGTGACCCCGGGCTGCCGAAGTGGAACATGCGAACTTAACCACTGCGCCACTGGGCCAGCCCTCTGTATCTTCTTTGGAGAAATTTCTATTCAGATCCTTTGCCCTTAAAGTGGGTTATTTGCCTTTTTCTTACTGAGTTGTAGGAGTTCTTCATATAGTCTATATGCAAGTCTCTTATCAGATATATGGTTTGCAAGTACTTTCTCCAGTTCTCTGTGTTGCCTGGCCTGGTTAGGGAGAGAAGACAAACAGAGAGTGGGGTGGTGGGGAGGAGGTGTGGAGGAGAGAGGCACTGTACAGGGAGGTCTAGGAGGAACTCTTTGAGCTTCAGGATTGCCCACCTGGGTAGTGAGAGAGGACTGGATGAGCTGCTCTAACATCACCATGGCTCTGCCGGCAAGAATGTGTGTCACTGTACACTCAGTGCTGTGCAATCAGTCATACATACTAAGTGTCAGGGACTTGGCATCTCATAAGACCAGGAGCATGGAGCGGGGTTGGGGGAGCAGGACACTCTTTTTAAAGAAAGGAAGCTCCATATTGCAAACTTTCACAGGACTAATGGGTTACCTTGGAGGCAACATTTTGTGGCTTGAGAGCCAGACAGACTTGGGTTTTGATCTTGGTTGTTAGTAAATGCCACTACATAGTGCCCTCCTCATACCCCTGTAGCTATTCCTGATGGCTTCTTACTGCAAGCCCCTGGGATTTTCTGCCTGAGGGCTTTCTCTGCTCAGAAGGCACACAAGGAACTCTGGAAGTGCCAGCAGCAGCCCTCAACACTTAGTTTCCTCCTTCCTTTGGTGGGACAACTGCATTGTATTCTACACTGTGTCCCAGGGGTCCCCAGTAGGATTGACCACTATTGCCCACAGTGGTAACCTGCTCATGATTGCACCTTGAATTGGTTTCCTTTCATTTCTTTATTTTAACTCCTTCCACTCCTCCACTAGTGCTTCCTGGGATCATCTCTCAAATAGACCATTTGTACTCACATCCTTATCTCAGTGTCTGCTTCTAGGGAAACCCAATCTAAAGATACTGGTTCTTCCATTTCTTGGATACATCATTCTATTTCCTTGGGCAGATCACTTTACTTCTCTGAACCTCACTTTCTGTTGGTTTGTAAACTGACCCCTGTGCACAGAGGGCAAGGAGAAACTAAAGAAAGAGGCAGACCACTCCACATTGGTAGGTGGTAGTTTTAACAAGCCAGGGAACTTATGAGGCATGTCTTGGGCAGCAACAAGACCGGTAGATGTCTGCACTCATCCACCAGAATCTTAAAAGTTTATACAGAGATCTTAACTGCGTTCAGTCACATGCACTATCCAGACGGTCTCAACAACATTTTAATCTCTCAAGGCTATGTCCTTAGAACAGTTACCACAACGGTAGGCAGAAAGTACATTCCAAGGACAAAGGAGTGAATGAGGAGCCTCTGATTGCCCGGGTCCAGTTCTCAGGTCAACCGGTGGTCACATACTCTCAATTGCCTCCTCCAACACTTTCCTCATCTACAAAATGGGGATAAAAGCACTTACTTCATTGGATAGTCATGAGGCTTAGCATCTCATTCAGACATACTAAGGGTTCAGTAAATGCTAGTCCTCTTTTCTTTTCAGTTGTTTACTGGCCTGTAACATACATACTCTTCCAGAGACCCTTGGGTGTACATGCCTCATTCAGCCATAGCTGGGCAGGAAAAGACAAACAGCCTGGAGCTGGCCCTGTGGGTGATTTGGATTACTGCTCTCACTTACTTGCTCCCTCCCTGCAATAGGATTAAACATCCCCACTATTTGTTATGCCTTGCATCCTCTAGAGGGAGCATGTATCCCTGTCATGCCTTAGTCATAAGACATGCTTTGGTGAATAGCATGTGATGTTCACCACATTTGAGAAAAAGCTTTAAATGTGTTATTGCATGGTTTGGCTTGGGCTTTCTCACTCCTGCCCTCCACCATGAGATAGACATGTCCTCAGAGCCTAGCACACACTATGAACTAGCACTTATTAAATACTTATTGTGTACCAGGCACTGTCCCATGTGTTACATGTGTCTACATGTGTTAATTCATTTCACTCTCATAGGAACTCTAAGATATTGGTCCTGTTATCATCATCCTTATTTACATATGCGGAAAACTAAGGTTTAGTAATGAGTACCTTGCTCAAACTTACATAGCTGGGAAGGGGCAGGCAGTCTGCTTTCTAGGTCCATATTCTTAACCACTTCACTATACTATTTCACATAATAGGTGATCAGCAAGTGCTTGTTAAATAAAACTTTATTTAAATGACTGTCACTACTGAAGCATTGTTCTTTTCCATTTACCCAAATTCCGAAGGCACAATCCATTGGGACAAAGATGGGCTTCTGACTTTGGACCTGGGCACTTTTCCTGCCTCAGTTGTTAGCCAGATAGGAGGCCATTCTGATTCTCTGGATTGGGGGAAAAGTCATCTGTGGTCATGAGATGGGAACTCAAACATTTCTCCTGTAGGACTCACATGAACCACAAGATATCTCCTGTAAATTCCATGTGTATCCCATACATCTCCCCTGTAGACTTTAATGTGGACCTCAGACCCCTCTCCTGAAGGCTCATGTGAACCCCTATATCTTTCCTGAGGCCCACATGGACTCCCAACATCTCTCCCATAGGAGCCATGCTTGATAACCTCCTCAGGTTCCCATTCGTCAACTCACTGGGTCCTCCCCACAGCTCTGTAAATCAGCCAAAGCTTGCATTATAGCAGGGATAGAGCGCAGTGACCATGTGGGTGAACCAGGGCCAGGACTAACAGCAGAACTCCGTTGTCCTGCCTATAGTCCCTGATTCTTCACTCCTGATTGGCCCAGTGGTTAGGTTATGCTTCCTGCTCAAACTTCCACAGCCTCTGTGGCTGCCCCCTTCTCTTCCCTCTCTCATGCTAGTTCTTGTTTGTCTTTCTTCATTCCTGCCCCCTTTCTATCCCAGCTGTGGGAGTGAGGCCTTACTCCCAGCAGGCTGGAGCCAGACAATGGGCCCTTATTCTGGGCAAAGAATCCCTGCAGTGTCTCCCACCCAGTTAGGCCCCCTTCCAGGCCCAGGATGGTGTGGGCGGAGGGCACAGTGGAGGGCAGGAGCCAGTGTCTGGCAGGATAGAGGGTGTCCCTGCTGTAAAGATCCCACAGGAGGTTTACAATGTAAACACACTGACAATAAAAGCTTATCTTTCACTCCCAGCCCCATCTCTCCAAGTGGGTCTCACTCAACAGTCATTAGTCCTGGGTTTTTAAACATTTACTCTGGTCTCTACTCTCTTTAGGTGTTCATCTCTGCATATCACAATCTCTTTCATTCTTTTTTCTGTGTCTCTTTCTCTTTCTAAGTCTGTCTTTCTATTCCTTTGTGTAGCTTGCTGGTCCCTATTTCTTATCTCTTTCTCACTTCATCATGCTCTCTTTCTCTCTCTCCTCTTTTTTTTTTTTAAAGATTTTATTTTTTTCCTTTTTCTCCCCAAAGCCCCCCAGTACATAGTTGTATATTCTTAGTTTTGGGTCCTTCTAGTTGTGGCACGTGGGACGCTGCCTCAGCGTGGCTTGATGAGCAGTGCCATGTCTGCGCCTAGGATTCGAACTGACGAAACACTGGGCCGCCTGCAGCGGGGCGTGCAAACTTAACCACTTGGCCACGGGGCCAGGCCCTCTCTCTCCTCTTTTTTTCCATGTTTTTTTCTCTCCAAATCTTGATCTCTCCATGTCTCCATATCTCTGTCTCTCCATGTTTCTATGTCTATGTTTGTGGCTCTCCTCTCTTGTCTTTCTATGTCTATCTTTCCTTGGATCCGTGTGTCTATGTCACTCTCTGTCTCCTCTCTCTCTTCTTGTCTCATCTCTGATCTTCCATCCTCCATCCCCTCTCTGTCACTTTGGGCCTGTGGATCTGAAAGATCTTCATCAAACACCATGTTCTCCTGCTCACAAATCTCTTTCTCACTCCTTTCTGGTACATCCCAGTGGCCCCTGGGACCGCATGGGTAGTTATTCTCCCCAATTTACAGATTTGGAAGCTGAGGCTCTGGCTGTTGGCACCAGACTCCCATCTCTGAGTCTCTTCTTCCACGTCCTCGCGGCGCTCTTGTCCCAGCAGTGCCCATCAGCCACCTGATCAGGCCAGGGCCCAGGAACGTAGCACCTCGGACAGCTCCTCTGAGGCGCGGGGGCGGCCAGGCCTTCCTTCTCGCGAGCGCAGGAAGAGAAGCCCTAGAGGTGGCCCAGGAGTCTCGCGAGAGCGGTTGCTACAGGCTGGGGCGGCGCGCGCACGCGAAGAGCCGGCTCCAGGTGCGCGCGCGCGCTCCCCGCCTCCAGCCCCGGAGCGGCTCGCCGCCGGCTCCGCGCTGCAACGCTGGGTGCAGCTCAGGGCAGCGCAGCGCGGCGGCCTTTCGGCAGCCGAGCGGTAGCGGCGGGTAAGTCCCGGGCCTCAAGTCCCGGAGAAGGGCTTTGCAGGGAAGATGGGCGAAGGGCGGTCACCCCCTCCCCAGCTCTGTTCCCCCTACGCTTCACCTTTGAATGCAGGGAGCAGACCACGCTGCTGGAGAGGTAGAGAGTCGAGGTGACTTTCTCTGTTTGGGCTGGGAGAAGAGCGCCCGGGGTGCCCCTAGGCCCCCAACCCCCAACATCCCCATCCCCGGCTGCCTCAGAGGGAACCCGGGTCTTGGGTGACGTCAGACTCCTGGATGCTGGAGCCTGGGCCTTGGGCCCTCCATCCCCACCTGGCGTTCCCTGGAAACTGGCTTCCTCTTCTGCGGATGGCGCTCGTGGACAGGGATGGGGGCGACTGGAGGCGGGTTAACTGTGGCCTTCTTTGGGTCCTTCCTCACAAGAGGCGCCTGCAAATGGACACATGTTGTACAGCTCCAACCCCCCACTCCCACCCCCCACCCTCCACCCCCGCCCCCTCCCGGAGACGGCCGACCTTTGGACGGCGGTCTGAGCCGCCTCAGGGTTGTAGGGGATGGGTGCATTGGCTTGCGCCTGGGGTCCACCAGGACTTTGGGGTGGTGTGTTGGCAGTGCCGGATGTAGCACATTCCAGCGCTGGCAGGGGTCGGTCATGAGGATGACAGTGAGGTGTCTGGGAAACCGTCCCTGTCCCTGCCTCCAGGAGCTCCTGGTCTGGGGGTTGGGGGAACCAAGTAGAGACTCAGACTGAGAATTCACCGTCTCAGGCGGTTCAAACTGGTAATGCTCCAGCTCTGGGATCTGGCGATCATGGAGGGCCAGGCAGACTTTCCTGCGGAAACAAGGAGAAAGGGAGGCAAGAGCCAGTTAATGAGAGACTTCCTGGAGGAGGTGAAATTTGCATGGGAGGAGAGGCAGGGGAGGGCATTCCCTGGGAATGGTCTGGGCAAAGGCACAGAGGTGGGAGTTAAGCACAGCTATTGGAGAACCTGGCCTGTGAGCCCAGCCACGTGGCTGTGGTCATGGAGTGGGGGAGTCTGGAGAATTTTGCAGCCTGTGCCCTACCTGTTCTAACTCCGCTGGGCAGGGCTCTGAAAGAGGGAGATGGTTCTTGCAGGTGCATGACTGGCAGAGAGGTTTTGTTTGGGCTACACAAGTCTTGCTAGTTTAGATTTGATCTAGGCTTGGTGAGCCTGAAGGTGGAAGCCCCAGAGCTGAGAGAGGACTGTCTCTAGTGAGTCGGCCACAGCAAGAGGGTCTTCTTAGGTCTAGCAAACTCCATGGAAAATGAATGGGCTCCTGGGAGGGGAGCTCTGGATAGGGCCCTTGGGCTCTGTAGCTGTTTCTTTAAGCCTTTCCCTGGCTGGCTGGCTATCTCTGAACAAGTTGATTTCCTTCTTGAGCGTCTCTTTGCCAGCACCTTTCTCTAAGGATGAAATAATAGGACTAAGTACTGATTTCTCCTGAGGAAGCTGCTTGTTCTAGTTTAGAACATCCCTCCCAGTTCTCCCTCTTCCTTTTTCTTTCCTCCGCTCCCTTCCCCCTTTTCCCCCCCCCCCCCCCCCCCCCCAATAGCATTTCCTCTACAGGCTGCACTTCCTTCCTTGCTGCCAGTGTGGAGTCTCTGCAGGTTTCCTGGAGGAAGTGTGGTACAGCAGGCTTGACAGAAGCTGTGGGCTTAGCCTGATTGGGAGAGGGCATCAGTTGCTCCACTCCCACCCCTTGGGAGGGTGTCCAAGTCTAAAGCAATTCATTGTGCTCTGTGCCCTGCTCTGTTCTGGATCCCTCCTAGAAGCCCATCCATGAGGGAGCAAGGAAGAGATTGGATGAGAATGAATGAGCACTTGGTGCCCAATAACTGGTTTAGAATTTTTTTTTTTTTTGAGGAAGATTAGCCCAGAGCTAACTGCTGCCAATCGTTCTTCTTTTTGCTGAGGAAGACTGGCCCTGAGCTAACATCGTGCCCATCCTCCTCCACTTTATATGTGGGACGCCTACCACAGCATGGCGTGCCAAGTGGTGCCACGTCCACACCCGGGATCCAAACTGGCAAACCCTGGGCCGCCAAAGCAGAACATGCGAACTTAACCACTGTGCCACCGGGCTGGCCCCCTGGTTTAGAATTTAATGAGTGGGATGCATAGCAGGGATGGCTGGAAAGGTTTCCCAGAAGAGGTAGGATGTGAGAAAATGGTAGGACTTAGAGGAGCTGACAGGGCTCTGGTGTAGGGGCACTGGAAGCAAAGGGGGTGGCTAGATGTGATCTCCTGCATGAAGCTGGGTTGAGTGGGAAACAAATCATCCTATGGTACAGAAGCAAAGGGTGCCAGATGGGAATTTGTAGCTGATTGACACAAGGCCTTGAATGCCAGGCACAAGATCAGTAGGGGCTACTGAAGAGTCATCATAGGACAGTGATAGCAATGCCAGGAAAGTGCTGTTTTTTGAGGATGGTTCATAGTTCTGGGACTTCAGGGGTGGGGATGGGATAAGAGGACCAGAGGTAGAGCAAGAGGGGAAACTTCCATCTTACCAGATAGCTGCTCTGGGCAGGAAGGGAAAAAATGACTATTTCTATGCCAAGGATGAGGGGCTCATGATAGGGATGAGGGGCTCATGATAGGGACGAGGGAGGTTGGAGGTCTGGTGAGCAGGGAGCCTTGGAACTAACCCCAGGTCTCTGTCCTGATCTGAGGCCTGGCTTGGCTCCTTTCTCTCTGCCATGGACCTCACTCTCTCCACTGTGAGAGCTTCTGTCCTCCCAACTTCACAGTAAGAAATGGAATAAATTTTATCTGGGTTTTTGGAACAAAATTCAGGTAGTATTTGCTATTTTATTGATAACTAAAGAGGTGCTTCCTTAGGCCTGCATCTTTGGTGGGATATGTAGTGCTCCCCCAAACCCCCGAATATTATGAAAGACTCAATTGAGGAACAAATTGCTAATTCTCCCATTTTGCAGCCTAAGAACTTTGGTTTGTAGAGGCCAGTCGTTGCTCTCCCCTGCCCCCCGCTGCCCTCCCCCCACCCCCACCCCCGCCTCCATCCCTCTCCCTCTCTCTCACCGCCTCTCCCTTTCTCTCTCACATACATACAAGTATAAAGGCTAGCCCTGAAATAAGAGCATCAGAGCCTGGAGGCTTCCATTCCTGTGACCTCAGCCTCCTGCAGCCCTCCCAAGCCTAAATTCCCTCTGGCCTAACCTTCATATACAAGTCTGGCCCTGAGCTCTGGTTTCTCCCACCACCCACACTTTGACTTCTCTGTAACCATGGGCACACTCTTGGGAGATAGCCTGGGACCAGAACAGGGGTCAGGCTGGACCCAGCTTCCTCTTTTGAGGCTCCTACAATCTAGTTATTACCTACCCTTCCCCTGCCTCTCTTCCTTGTTTTTCTGGAGAACTTTGGTGCTGGACTACAGTCTTCCACTTCACATCCATTGTCTCATGGGAGGCAGTGCCTCCTTCAGCTACCCTTTCTGCCAGCCACACCTCAGTCTGGTCATCATTGGCATGTGGCCACCTCTGAAATCTTAACCTCCAGTATCCTTCTCTGACCACAGTCAAACTTCTACTTTACCTGCTTTGTGACCTCATGGAGATGTCTAGTTCTCTGACACCTCCATTTTCTCTATTCCATGAGCATAACACCTTCCTTGTCCTTCCTGGACCCCATGGTCCAGGATTTTCACCATTCTCTGGCCCATGCCCTCAATGACCATGCCACTTTGCCTATGTGTCCCGCTCCAGCAGCAGACCCCTCTATTCTGGATTCCACCCTCAGAATGTGGAAAGCTTCTGGGGGCTATCACATACCGGGGCAGTCTGGTTCTGCTTCCAAATAGGGTCTCCAACCTCAGCTGTTCTTCCATCACTTCTAGAAACCCTTCCCCTCTTCTCATCAGCTCCCCATTCCATTCCATGGGAGGAGTATTCCAAACTGGACTACTCTCCCGAAGCCCTTGACTCTCAGAGAGAGTGGTTGAGGGGTGTGTGGGTGGTGGACCCACGCATGTTTCCTCACTTCTCAAATCCCTGTAGGAGCGTTCCTAACCTAAGGCACCCACCCCGTGCTATGAATGCTGGTCCTTACTGTCTCCTGAGGTTCCAATGTCCATCAGCTATTCCCCCTCTGCTTTATCTTCAGCCCCACCACTATCTTCTCCAATACCTTCCTCCCAGCTTATGAATATGCTCAAGTCTCCTATCTGGAAAAACCTTTCTAACCCCATGTCCTCTAGCTGCTGCTGTTTTAAACTATGGCTTTGTCTTACTACAAAAGGGATATAAAACCACTGTAGAAATTTTTGGAAAATTATCTTTTTAAGATTATAAGAAAATTATCTAAAAGAAAAGAACCAATTTATAATCTCACTTTCAAGAGATGGCTACAATTCATCCTTTGGTGTGTGGTGTTACAGTGTTGTCACTGATAGTCTTTGTGTGTGTGTGTGTATTAAAATTTCAGCCAAGTTTTTTGAAAGGCTAGTCTGCTAGACTTGTCCCTTCTTCCTCCTCCTCATCTCTTGGCAGCCTGGCCTCTACCCCACCACTCCCTGAAGCTGTGACCTCTTAACTGCCAAATCAGCCCATGTCACACATGACTGCTCCATGGCTAGGGACGTTGACCCGATTGGCCAGTCATTAAAAAGATTGAGATAATCTGTATTTATTGACATGAAAAATTTCGATGAGATATTGTTGAGTAGAAAAAAACAGGTTATAAGACAGCACGTATAAAACGATCTCATTTTTGTCATATATGCTTATATATACATTAAAAATCAAAACCAAAAACCTGAAGGTCAAACTGGTTAAAGGAGTGGTCTCTGAGAAGGTGGTGTTTGGAAGAACTTTTATTTTCTTCTTTATGCACTTTGATTTTTTTAGCTTGCAGGTATTTTTATACATAGCTAAAAAGCAACATATTTTCACTTTATTTTACAGAACTTTGAGGCTGTATTTTTTAAAAGAAGAAGAACAGAATCCTTCAATGGTTCCCAAGGCTCTGAGGATAAAGCCCAAATCCTGCCCACGGCCTTCAAGGCCAGGATGACCCAGCCAGTCCCACCTTTCAGCCCTGTTTTTGCCTTTCCTTCCCTCCGCTTTGAGCTTCATCCTTGCTCTGCTTCTTTCTATTCCTTGAATATGCCATGCTGTTGCTTTCCTGACCTTCACACCTGCTTCCCCGACTCTCTCTTTCTCTGGCCAACTCTTATTCACCCTTCAGAATTCAGCTCCGATATTGCTTCCTCTATGGAGCCCTCCCTGGCTCCTCCCGGACAGACCAGGGAGGTGCTCCTCTGTGTTCCCACAGCTCTTTGTACTTCTCCCAGATCACTTCTCAGGCTGTGTTGTAATTGTCTGTTGACTTAACTGGGCCCTCTGCTCTTACCTCCTCCCTCTCAGTTCCAGCCTGTCTCCTGTATTACAGAGAAAATGGAAGCAGATACCCAGGACTCTCTCTGTCCTTTCCAAGGCCTCGAACCTGCCTGCATCTGCTCGCATCCACGTTCTGCTTCTCACCTTTTAGGATCGAGGCTTGTCCCACCTCCTTGCCATGGGACTCCATGCTTCTCCCCTTCTCAGGGGCTTCCTCTGTCAACCTCTGTCTCTATTGTAATTACAGCTGTTCTCTGGATCCTTCACATCTCTAGCTTATTTCCATCTTAAACAAACAACTCTCAGCTGCAGCCCTCCCTGGAGCTCCCCTTGTATCCCACCTGTAGTACCCTATCTCTATTCTCTTCCTAGGAAGGCTTCTTCAAAGAGCTGTCTATACCTGCCCTCGGCTTACCTGCTCAATTATAGCTCTAATTTGGCTGCTCTTCCCACCCACCCTCCCAACCCCTCCATGGCCAACAAAATAATTCTTGCTGGGGTCACAGATGACTTGCTATTGCTGAGTGTAATTAATCTTTTTAGTCCAGCCCTTTTCATGCTGGTCTGCTCAGTGCCATCTGTCACATTTGTCCACTCTCTACTCCTGGATTTGGAGACTTCACACTCTCCTGGATTCCCTCCTGCCTCATTCGCTGCTCCTTCTCGTTCTTTGCCAGCTCGTCCTCTTCTGCCTTTTTTTCATTTATTTTTTTGAATAGGTAATACATTTGCATGATTCATAATTCAAAAAGATGTCCCAAATTTCATCAATTCTAAGATGAACATTTTGATATTTCTGAAAACATTTTAATGTCTGTCTTAAGATTTTTGGCATCTTACGATTACAAGTTGGCAGTGTTTTTTCTGTCTTTTGGTATATAAAATAATGATCTATCTTAAAATTGATGGTATCTTGGATTAGATGATATAAAGATACATAGTGAAAATTTTTCCTCCCACCTATTCCACATTTATTCAGTTTCTCTGTCCGCAGTGATTCACAATTATTATTATTATTATTGTTATTATTATTTTTTTGAGGAAGATTAGCCCTGAGCTAACATCTGCTGCTAATCCTCCTCTTTTTGCTGAGCTAACATCCATGCCTGTCTTCCTCCACTTTATATGTGGGACGCCTACCACATGGCTTGCCAAGCGGTGCCATGTCTGCACCTGGGATCCGAACCAGTGAACCCCGGGCCGCCAAAGTGGAACGTGCGCACTTAACTGCTATGCCACCAGGCCAGCCCTTGCAATTATTTTTTCCTTGATATCTTACTAGAGATTCTTTGTATATTGTATATATTACCAAAGAAAAAAATATGTATTTCCCCTTTTTATTTTGAAAATTTTCAGCGCTAAAGAAGTTTAAAAAAAAAAGTGCAATGGACACCTGTACTAGGGTACTTCACATAGGTTCACCAATTATTAATATTTTGTGACATTTGCTTTATCTATCTAATTCTTTTTGCAGGACCACTTGAAAGTTGCAGACAAGACACAGTATCTGTAAATACTTGAGCATGCATCTCCTAGAAACAAAGATATTCTCCTGTGTACCCACAACACCTAGGAAATTTAACATTGAACAATGATATCTACTATGCAATCCATATTCAAATTTCTCTACTTCTCCTGAAAATGTCCTTTATAGCTGTGATTTAAAATCCAGGATCCACTAGAGGATCGCTTGTTGCATTTGGTTGCATGTTTCTTTAGTTTCCTTTAATTTAGATGAGTCCCATACCAATTTTTGTCTTTCATGACATTCACATTTGTCTTGGAGAATTTCCCACAATCTGGATTTGTCAGATTGTTTTTTCATAATTATTTTCAGATTAAACATTTTGGCAACAATACTACATAGATGATCTTGTGTCCTTCTGTGTGTATCTCATCAGGAGGCACGTAATTTCCTTTCATCCCATTATCAGAAATGCTGGGTTTGGTCACTTGGTTTGCCAGATCCTCTCATTATAGAAGTTCTTTTCTCTGTTATGATTACTAAGTAATCTGGGGGGGGCGGGGTGACACTCAGATTGTGTGACTCTCCTCTTCCCCAGCCACCTCTCACTCAGTGGTTTTGGCAGCCACTGATGATCCTTGCCTGTATCAGTTCTTATAAAGGGATTGCAAATGGTGATTTAAAAAAATTCTGTCATTCTTTCTATATTTATTAGGACTTCCCCTTTCTCCCCTCACTTTCTTTTGTATATCATCATGGACTTGTGCATTCTTTTCATTCAGTGTGTTATAATTCGTTACTGACATTATTCATGTTTTTCTCCAACTTTTTATCTTGAAAACTTTTACACTAAACTAAAGTTGAAAGAATAGTACAAGAGACACTCATACAGCTTCACCGGTTGTTAACATTTTCCACATTTGCTTTGATTCTGTCTGTGTCTATCCATCCATCATTTCTTATTTTATGAACTATTTGAAGCAAGTTTCAAACTTCATGACACTTGACCCCTCAGCACTTGAGCACATGTTTCCCAAGAACAAGGACATGCTCCTGCATTACCTCAATACCCTTATCACACCCAAGAAATGTAACCTTGATGCAATAATACTATCTAGTTTAGATTCCATGTTTAAGCTTGCTCTGTTATCCCAGTGATGTTCTTTATAGTGTTTCCCCCTTGAACCAGGATCCAATCAAGGTTTACATAGTGGATTTGGTTGCCATGTATCTTTAGTTTCCATTAGTTTAGAGAATCCCTTATCTTTTTATTTTTTAAATATTTTTGTCTTTTAGAATGTTGGCAATTTGTGTGTGTGTGTGTGTGTGTGTGTGTGTGTGTGTGTGTGTGCTGAGGAAGATTAGCCCTGAGCTAACATCTGTGCCAGTCTTCCTCCACCTTATACGTGGGTCACCACCACAGCATGGCTGATGAGTGGTGTAGGTCCATGCCCAGGATCTGAACTCACAAACCTGGGCTGCCAAAGCAGACCATGTCAAACTTAACCACTACCCCATGGGCCAGCCCCTAGAATGTTGGCAAATTTTGACAATCTAGACCAGTTTTTAGAATGCTCCACAACTTGGATTTGTCTGATTGTTTCTCATGATTTGATTCAGGTTAAACATTTTGGGGCAGGCATGCTACAAAGGAGATGTTGTGCCCCTCTTGGTGCATCACTTTGGGAGTCCCGTTATTGGTGAGGTTAAGTTTGATCACCTGGTTAAGGTGGTGTCTGCTAGCTTTCTTCACAGTAAAAGTGCCTGTTCCCCTTTGTAATTAGTAACTCATCTTTGGGCTGGTACTTTGACACTCTGATTCTTTCTCCCCAGTGATCTTTCACCCAATGGTTTTAGCAGCCATTGACAATCCTTGCCTGAATCAGCTATTATGTTAGTGATTGCAAAATTGGGAAATTTTCTTTCATTTTTTTAGGAAGATTGGCCCTGAGCTAACATCTATGCCCATCTTCCTCTACTTTATATGTCAGACGCCTGCCACATCATGGCTTGATAGGCAGTGCATAGGTCCGCACCCGGGATCCAAACCAGGAAACCCTGGGCTGCTGAAACGGAATGCACGAACTTAACCGCTATGCCACCAGGCCGGCCCTGGGAAATTTTCTAATTTTGTCACTCCTTCTACACTTATAGCCAGCATTCTTCTGCAAAGAAAAACTTTCTTGCTTCCTTCCTCTTTCTCTTTTTTAAAATAAGATTTGTTACTTTAGACTCATGGATTATTTTTTAAGTTCAGTATGTTATAATATATCACTGTCATTATTATTTTTGATACTTTTTCTTTTTGAGGAAGATTAGTCCTGAGCTAGCTGCTGCCAATCCTCCTCTTTTTGCTGAGGAAGACTGGCCCTGAGCTAATATCCGTGCCCATCTTCCTCTACTTTATATGTGGGACGCCTACCACAGCATGGTGTGCCAAACAGTGCCATGTCCCCACCCGGGATCCGAACTGGCAAACCCCAGGCTGCTGAGAAGCAGAACGTGAGAACTTAACTGCTGCGCCACCAGGCCGGCCCCTGCTTTTGGTACTCTTAATTGTCCAGATATGGCTGGTGGTAGCCCCTTCAAACTGGTGTCCTTTTGACATGCCCCCATTAGTTGAATACCTGCTTGTTTCTGGCACCACAAGATGTTCTCGGCTAACCTTGTATTTCCTTGTCCTGGCTTGGGACCAGCCACATATATTTTTTAAGTCATGAGTTCATACAGATACCTCCAATTCAAATTCAGCATCGAGGGGCTCTTTCTCACCTCACACTCCATATTCTGTCTCCAAACTCTAACAGTGAGAACCCAGGTTCCCAAAAACAGCACATTTACTCATATGCTCTCTCCTGCAGTTACACGTGACAAAGTTTCAGAACCACCATACTAGTACCAAGAGTAACAATAAACCTGCTAATATTTAAGATTTCTTTCCACTTAGTTTTTTCCTTGAGATATATCCTTCTAGGAGAACACAGAGTACTCTGATCAAGTTATTTGGCCAGTTCCTTTCTCTGTATGATTGTTACCAATTTGCTCTACAGCAAGCTTTATGAGCTTTATTATTATTTTTTGTTTGTTTATTTCATTTTTAGGGTTTTCTTTTCTTTCTGGTGTAAGTTTTTGAATGTGTAAGATATTATATGTATAGAAGTATGTAAAAATCTTTACCCAGAGAAGTCTCACTACTCATCCTAGTCCTTCCATCATGTAGGAAGTCATTTTATTAGTTTCTGGTTTACTCTTCCTGCATTTCTTTTGCAAAAATAAGCAAATTTATATGCATGTTCTTGTTTCTCCTTCCTTCTTACATAAAAGGTAGGATACTATTTATACTCATCTGTAGTTTGTTTTTTTCACTTAGTATATCCTGGAAATCATTCCATGGCAGTTCACAGAGATCATCTTCATTCTTTTTTGCATCTATGCAGTAGTCCATTTGAATAAACCATATAGTTTATTCAAACAGTTGCATTTAAGTTGCTTCCAATGTTTTGCTATTGCAAAATAGTGTCACGTTGAATAATGTGTATTTGTTGTTTCTTATTTGTGAGTAAATAACCAGAAGTAGGTTTATTGGGTCAAAAGGAAAAAATATTTTTATTCTCCTCTCCCCTCCTTCTTTTTTTAATATGAAAGGTAGCATATTATATATAGACTGTTCTCCATCTGTCATTTTTTTCAATGACTAATAGTTGTGGAGATCTTTCAATATCAGTATTTTTTAAATAGCTGCAGAGCATTTTTAAAAAGAGCTTTGGAGCAGTCCATGGTCTGATTGTACCATTTGTTTAATCAGTCCCCTGTTATGGACATGTTGATTGTCTCTAATCTTTTGGTATTACAAACAATGCTACAATGAATGCAACCATGTATGGATATCATTTCATGTGGGTCTCTGTCATGCCTGTCTTTTTTCCTTTTGTGGTAAATGTTGTTGGGTTTTTATATCTGTGTTTGATTTCATATCACAAAATTATAACCACAAAGATTATAATTGCCCAGACTTTTAATGGCTCCAATGGAATTTAACTGGAACTCTAGGAGGGTTTTTTTAAGCACACTTTCTTTTTTTCCCTAGGGGAATTATTGGGGGTTTTTGTTTGTTTGTTTTTTGTTTTATTTTATTATTATTATTTTTTTTTGCTGGGGAAGATTCTCCCTGAGCTAATATCTGTGCCAGTCTGCCTCTATTTTGTATGTGGGACATGGCCACAGCATGGCCACCAATGAGTGGTGTAGGTCCACGCCCGGCAACTGAACCTGGGTTGCTGAAGTGGAGTGTGCTGAACTTAACCACTAGGCCATGGGGCCGGCCTGTTATTATTTTTTTCATTGAGGTAACATTGGTTTATAACATTATATAAGTTTCAGGTGTACATCATTATATTTCAATTTCCGTGTAGATTACATCATTTTCACCACCCAGAGGCTAATCACCCCTTTTGTCTTCCTCCCTCTCCTCTTCCCCTCTGGTAACCACCAGTCCAATCTATTCTCTATGTGTGTGTTTGTTGTTGTTATTATCTTCTATTTATGAGTGAGATCATATGGTATTTGACTTTCTCCCTCTGACTGACTTCACTTAATATAGTACCCTCAAGATCCATCCATGTTCTTGCAAATGGCAAGATTTCACCTTTTTTTGTGGCTGAGTAGTATTCCACTGTGTATCTATACCACATTTTCTTTATCCATTCGTCCCTTGACTGGCACCTAGGTTGCTTCCAAGTCTTGGCTATTTTGAATAATGCTGCAATGAACATGAGGGCGTATTGACATGCTTTTGTGTTTTCATGTTCTTTGGATAAATACCCAGCAGTGGGATAGCTGGAACGTATGCTAGTGCTATTCTTAATTTTTTGAGGAATCTCCATACTATTTTCCATAGTGGCTGTACTGGGTTTAAGTAAATTCTTTTTTTTTTTTTTTTAAAGATTGGCACCTGAGCTAACAACTGTTGCCAATCTTCTTTTTTTTTTCTTTCTGCTTTTTCTCCCCAAATCCCCCCAGTATATAGTTGTATATTTTAGTTGTGGGTCCTTCTAGTTGTAGTACATGGGACACCTCCTCAACGTGGCCTGATGAGCAGTGCCATGTCCGTGCCCAGGATCCGAACCAGAGAAACCCTGGGCTGCCATAGTGGAGCACGTGAACTTAACCACTCGGCCACAGGGCCGGCCCCATAAGCAAATTTTAATTGAAGTATAACACATAGGAAAGTGCACACATCATAATTGTATGCTTGATGAATTTTCACAAAGTCAACACCTCTGTGTAACCAGCACCCAGACCAGGGACAGACCATTACCAGATGCTTCTGCCCCCTCAAGGGTAATACTCTCCTGACTTCTAGTTGTTTTTGCCTGGTTTGAAACTTTATAGAAATCTCTGCTCAATGTATAAGTGTTGCATTGCTTTAGCGCTTGGTTGTAGACCATCTTCTGTTTTTTATTTTGCATATACATATATTTATATACACCAAAGTTACCGTTCTAGCAAGATGATTGCCCATTCGCTTCCTTGCCATATGTCACCAACCATTACTTAATGTATGTCTTAGCCCAGGCCTCTCACTGAACTCCTGACTGGAATATTCCCAATGCCTACAAGGCGGCTGCAGCCCTGTCTGGGGGTCTCACAGCACCTCAGACTTGGCATGTCTGTAACGCAGCTTCTTGTCTTCTGCAAGGACCCTGAGCCTCTTCTCATGGTGTTTCCCACGATGGGGTTCTCAGTAAATAGCCCCACCGTCCATTCAGTGGTTTAAGTTGGCAAGGAGGCTTCTTGATGGCCTCCCTCCCCCTACTCCCAAAATCCATCTCAGGACCACTTCAAACTTGCCTTATAAGGGCCTCAAGATTCACTCCCTGCCCACCTCAGCTCTCCAGCCTCCTCTCTAGCTGCTTCTGCATTTACACTCCTTGCTTTGGCCACTGTGGCTTTCTTTCCCTTACTCAGAAGTGTGAAGCTCCTTCCTGCATCAGGGTCTGTGCCTGCTTTCCCCTCTGCCTAGAAGGCTGCCCTGCCCCAGGAAACTCCTCTGTATTCTTCAGGTTTTTCACTTACTGCTTACATTTAATTTCCATGACTGCCTAGACTGGGTTAGATCACCTTGATATATTCTGTGCATGTTTTAATAGCAGCCATCCTTCCCTTTTATATTATTTACTGCACAGGTTATTGACTCTTTCATGCAGAAGGCAGGGACTACATCTGTCTTACTCGTGCTGTCTCCCCACTGCCTGGCAGATAGTAAATCCCCAATAAGTGAACAAATGACTGAAGGCAAAAGCAGGAGGGGAGGGGAGCCCAGCCTGTGAGAGAGGCCAGGGCTCTGCCATGTTCAGAGTTGAGGAATAAATTTCTTCTTACAGAGGTCTGTGGTACCCTTGGGCTTTCTCTGTCACTTGGCTTTCCCTGCATGAGGTCCCCCCCCAGGTTCCTTTCCCACCCTTGGATGGAGTTTTCTGAAGGCAAAGGGCAGGAGTCCCTGGCAGGATGTAGCTGGTAGAATGGTGGCTCTGTGAAGTAGGAACTGCCTCAACGGAGTTCATCTCACCATGGAAGTATGAGGTGGGTCCTGCCCCAGGGAGCTTCCAGCCCACCTGGGGATGAGAGAGAGGCTGGGTTGGGCTGGGTCATGATCCTCATCCTTCTTTGGCTTTTCTTTCCTTCCAGTTCAGGACAAAGAGGCATAGGCAGGCTGCTGGGCCGGCTGGTGCCATCATGGCAGGTAAGGAGAGGGTGGGTCTTGTCGGTAGGATATGGTAGTAAGCATAGGGTGGGTGACCCTCTTCTGGGTCCTTTTATGTCCCCTAGTTTTTGGAGGGCAGGGTCTTTCTGTTCTCTAGTCCCCAGGTTTTCCCTGGTTCCCCACTGAGGCCTGTCTATCCGAGACCCTCACCAAGACAGTGTCTAGCCCTCTGTCAGACCTCTGACCCTGGGGACCAGGGATGGAACATCTTGATGCCCTGGTCCTACTCTCCATCTGACTGTTGAGTGGCACGGGTGGCTCACTCCTTGTCTCCTCTGTCACCATTGCTCTCTAATGGTTTCTGAATTGTCTGGTTTCCAAAGGCTCAGGTGTACAATGCCAGAGCTGGAGGGACCTTTAGGGACTCTCTAGCTCAGCCTCCACCCTAGTGGATAAACTGAGGTCCCAGGGGTGGTGACTTGCCCAAAGCATGAATATTGGAATGCAGGCTGGAGCCCCCCCAGACTCGCACATCTTGCTTCCTCTGCCCAGAACTGTCTCCCAGCTGAAGAGGGTTCCGCAGCCCTGATGGATAGCATTTATTGTTTTTATTCTTCTGAGAGACAGTGACACTGCCTCAGGGCCTTTAATTACTTTGGGAACCTCACAGCAGACCCAAGGAAGCAGGGATGGCTAGGTGGGGATAGTAAAGTAGCCTGTGGCCACAGGGGCTGAGAAGGCAGCTCAGGCCAGGGAAAGAATGATCATATTGGATTGTCGGGGAGGGGAACATTCAAAGTGATACCATGCAATGTGCCTTGCCCACAGAGAAAGTGAACAACTTCCCACCGTTGCCCAAATTCATCCCGCTGAAGCCATGTTTCTACCAAGACTTCGAGGCAGACATTCCTCCCCAGCATCTGAGCATGACCAAGCGCCTCTACTACCTGTGGATGTGTGAGTGCTGTGGGATGGGGGTGGGCCAGGGTGGGTGGGGTGGAGGAGGGAGGAAGGCTGGTGGGTGCTGGGCATTGGGGTAGGATACCTGCAGGCCCGGCTGTCCTTCAGCCCCACTTGCCGCATCTGCATGGGCCACTAGGCCTTTCCCTCCCTGACTCCTAGTAGGCTCCTCTCATTGCCTGACTCCCCAGCTGGGCGTCAGCAGGCCTCTCCTCATCTATTCACAGAACATCTAGATAGGTCTCTGCCTGCAGTGTAATTCCTCTCTTCTTTCTCTCCCTTCCCCTTCCCACTGGAGTAGTTTTCAGGGGAATCTCTGGTGACTGCCTCAGGATTCTGGAGAGGAATACTTCCCTCAAAGCCTCATTTTTCTTGCTTTCTCTGGAAAATTGCTCACAAAGGATAGCATTCAACTGGGAGTTGGGAGATATGGGAGCAAGCTGTGCTGGTCACTCCACTTCCCAAGCAGCAGGTTCCTCATTCGTAGAAAGAAGGTGTTAGCTTATTGACTGCTGTGGTTCCATGCAGCTCTGTGTTGTGTGGTCTGCACTTCTAAGAGTCTAGAGTTCTAATGTTCTAAGATTTTGAAGTCAGGAATTTCAAGGCTCAGGTTTCTGATGGTGTATGGCAGGTTGGTGGGAAAGGTGTCGTCTTAGAGGGATGGGACTTAGCGTGCCCGGGCTGGTCAAAGGTACCTCTTAGGCATGTGCAAGGAGGGTAGCCTGGCTGTCCAATGCTGGGTCTTGGCCCCGAGGTACCCCAGACACCTGCAGTGTGACCATCTCCAGGGTCTGACACGTGTGCTGTTGCCGTGAGTCAGGCCAGCACTTAGCTGCTTACCTGGGGAGATGATTGGTTGTGCCAGGAACATGGTAAAGAAAACTGTCTTTGTAGCAGGTCCTTCATGGAATGGGAGAAAGAGTATGGGGACAGATGGACTCAGTTTCAAGTCCTGGCTTGGCCTTTGGATGGGTAGAGAAGGGATATTTCCCCTTCTAACATGAGAGAAGGAAAGGATGGGGCAGGTGTGGGTAGGTCTGTAGATGTTGAGAAGAGAATGAGGAGGTTGCCTCTGATGGCTTCCATTTTTTTCCAACAAATATGATGTAGAAGTGGGGATGGGAGCTTTGAGGAGAGTAGGATTAGAATGAGAGCACGTTTGTGGACAGAGAGTGAGGACATTATCCAAAGAAACATGACCCCTAAGATTTCTGGGCCATGCACAGGGTCCATTTGAGGTTGGCTGCCATGAGTTTATAGTCCTGCCAGGCTTCTCTGTCGGGCTCCTTTTTTCCTAGCAACATTCAGCTCAGGTACAAATGGGAGTTGTGTTCATCCAGGGTGAATGTGACCAGAAGACAGGGCAGGGGAAGGAATAAGAAAATGAGTGTAACGAATTGTGGACTCTAAGTTGGACAAAGACAGTAGTGGAGCCAGAAAAACACTGATGGCTAAAGAGGAAGTGGCCAAGTCCATGGATGTCCGTTCCAAAGAGGTGGCAGAATAATTGCAGTAGAGGCGCTAGGTCAAGTGAGCTGGAGAGAGATGGGACTGGGAAGAGAGATGTGAACCAACGTAAAAACAGGTTAATGTCTGTTCTGTGTAAAGAGCAAATAGAATCAGTAACAGCACCAAGGTTCCAGGAAATTTGGGGGCAGTAAACAGAGATGGAGGAAATACAGCTGAAGAGCATGGGAAGAAATGCTCACTCTCATTAAGAGGGGCCCCGGGATGGGTGTACCTGCACAGGTGACTGTGTTATCCGGCCAGACTTGGAAAGCACTTCACCTGACCCTGGGCTCTGGGAACTCTGCCCCTGAGAAGATCTCATCCAGGAGCTGGATTTAACGGCTATATATATCCTCCTAAGTCCTCACTAGGCACCTGCCAGATGCTTTGCTCCCAAGGAAATGTGTATAACCCTTGAGATGCTTAAGGGTTCTATTCAGAAGCCAAGGCCATGAATGCCCGGCCCGTTTGAGGCCAAGATTGAGCCCACCTTTCTCTGTTTATTCAGCAGGTCTTTTTGGAGCCTTAAAGGGACTCAGCCTAATGTTTGAGGAAGGGAGTACCGTGATGTCAGAAGACCTGGGTGTGTGTTAGGGCCAGCATCAGAGGAGGAGTCTTTGAGGTCCCTGCTGGCTGTGACTCAGTGATACCATGATTTGGAGGTTCAGCTAGATTATGTGGGCACAGAGGAGAGGGCGCCTGGGTCCTGCTCTTGGGAGCTTCTAGTCTGGTTGATGGGCTGAGATTTGTACTTGGGGAACCTTGAGAACAGTCCAAGGATGGGAGATGAATAAGGTTGCAGTAATAAAGGGAAAGACTTCTTGGGGGAGGTGGCATGATAGTTTTCTAAGAAATGGATTAGATAAAGACTGAGATCCCAGCCACTGCTGCCTGCCCCATTTACCTGCAGGGCAGATCGTAAGACGGCTTGAAGAGATGTTTCCACAAGGCCTTTTACTTTCCCCTTTTCATGCCCCTACCTCACAAGAGAAGATGTAAGGAGGCCATTCATAGAAGGGGAAGGTCATTTCTACCACTCTGAGTCTTTGGAGCACTTCAACGGGGCTTGCTGGGCTGAGGCTCTGGGTTCCTGCTCTGGAGACTCTTTGTTCTCTGAATTTCTCAGATCCCAGGAGCAGGTGTGGGGAGGGGAGTTGGTCTAAGCTCCCAGCTTTCTTTCTTACAGTCTGTACTCCCTCTGTGTGTATATGTGTGTGTGTATCTCATGTATCTGTGTGTGTATATTCACTGATGTGGGTTGTTGACGTGAATCTGTATGAATGCGGTTTGCATGTGTGTTTGTGTGTGTCTGCATCTCTCCACTTACACCGTTTGCATGTGTTTGATTGTTTGTCTGTGTTGAGTTATGGGTGTGTGTGTCCATGTCTGGGTGTTTATGTATCTCTGCATGGGCCTGGGTGTCTGTGTGCATGTCTGGTGTCTGTCTCTGTGTGTGCTTCTGTCTGCAGTGAACAGTGTCACGCTGGCCGTGAACCTGGTGGGCTGTCTCGCGTGGCTGATCGGAGGCGGGGGAGCCACCAACTTTGGCCTCGCCTTTCTCTGGCTCATCCTCTTCACACCCTGCTCCTACGTCTGCTGGTTTCGGCCCATTTACAAGGCCTTCAAGTAAGTGGTTGGTGCTGACCCTGGCTCCTAACCCTGTCTCTGCCCATCTCCCCTGTCTCTTCTCTACATATTTTCTCACTGTTTTTTTTTTCCGTTCCCCAAACTCACTTTCACTTGTTCAGCCTCAGCTCAGACTGCCAGGTAGGATTTGGGCTTCCTGGGAGCTCTAGGCCAGGGTGAGGGGGCTGGGAGTCAGAGCCTTCCTGTTAGTTCCTTCCTTCCTTACTCTCCCTTTGGGTGGGGGCAACATAGAGACCAGGCCCGTTTTTGTTTTGTTTTCTCTAGGCAGCTTCATGTTAAATTTTGCCAATGTGACCACCTGTCTGGATGGAACTGTCCATCTTTGTACCTGTGGGGCTAGCAGATTTGGTGCCAAATGGACCATCTATCCATGTGCCAGTGGAACCAGCCATCCATGTACCACTGACACTATTTATGTGCTAATGAGGTCATACAACTCTGTGCCAAAGGGACTACCCATCTATGTATCACTGGGCTTAGCTATCTTGGTGCCAATGGGTGTCTACCTTGTGTCAAATGGGATTTTCAGTCTTTATGCCGATGGGACTATTCATCCATGTACCAATAGGCTGTCTGTCTTGGTGCCAATGGAGTATCCATCCCAGTGCCAATGGGGCCTTAAATGTCTTTGCCAATCCATCTATGTGCCAATGAGGCTATTATCTTGGTGCCAATAGGGTGTCCATTCTTGTGCCAATGGGACCGTCCATCCATGTACCTGTGGAACTAGATGTTTCGGTGCCAGTGGGGTAGTCCATCCTGTGGACAATGGGATTGTTTATTCCTGCCACAATGGACCCATCTATTTCTGTGCCAGTGGGACCAACCATCCATGTACCACCGAGTGGTCCATATGTGAGGAGATCTCTCCCTATGTAATTATGCACACACAGGACTACCACGTGGAAACTTGCAAGGATCAAACGTTGTCCCATTTTGGCCTCTCAGTTAAGGCCTTTAAATGTCTTCTGTCCATTGTGTACTCACTTAAATTTGGAAGGGTTTGGGAGTCTTGATGGCAGGGAAGCCCTGGCTCTCTGCCCAGTGACAGGAGCCATCTCCTCTGCTGCAGGACTGACAGCTCCTTCAGCTTCATGGCATTCTTCTTCACCTTTATGGCTCAGCTGGTCATCAGCATCATCCAGGCTGTAGGCATCCCAGGCTGGGGTGTCTGGTAAGAAACTGGGGTGTCCGTGACTGACCCAGGGCTCGCATGGGTGGCACCTTGGCTGTGTCTTTTGCTTACCTCTGTGTGCTAAGCTGTATAGCCTGTGGGGACACCATAAGTTATTGGAAGTGTGAGGATTCAGGATAGTGTAGTAGACACAGCCATAGAATCAGAGGGGAAGGAGAACCTTGCAGTGGTTTTTGGGGGTACTGAGGGGCGTCAAGCATCATGAGAGAACCTAAGGCAAAGAAGCCTTATGTCTGAGGAGCTTGTCTCCTGAGCCATGGGAAAGGGTTCTTCCTGAACCACTGACATAGGCCCTTTGGATATCAATAAGGTGGTCCCTTTGCATCCAGTGGTATGGTCCCTCCCTGTGACAATGAGATGGTCCCTTGCTCTAGTGGGGCAGCTACCCCTCACCATGGTGGGTAGCCCCACAGCTGGCCTCTTCCTGCAGTGGCTGGATCGCTACCATCTCCTTCTTCGGAACAAACATTGGCTCAGCGGTGGTGATGCTCATTCCCACCATCATGTTCACGGTCGTGGCTGTCTTTTCCTTCATCGCCCTCAGCATGGTACGTGGTCACCTCAAGGGTGAGAGGGTGGCTTTGGGAAGGGTCTGTGATCTGTCCAAGTTGTAGGAGGACCCAGAGGTCTTCCAAAGGACTCACTCTAGAATGGCTTGGTGGGCTTTGCTCCTGGTGTACAGGGCATGGGTGGGGTGGGGGGGGGATTGGCTTTTACAGTGACTTGTTTCTGGCTCCCATGTCTTTCCTTGGTGGGCTGCCTCTTCCCTTTGATTAACCCTTCCTTGTGCTCCTCCTCCTACAGGTTCATAAATTCTACCGGGGCAGTGGGGGGAGTTTCAGCAAAGCTCAGGAGGAGTGGACCACAGGGGCATGGAAGAACCCACACGTGCAGCAGGCAGCCCAGAATGCAGCCATGGGGGCGGCCCAGGGTGCCATGAATCAGCCGCAGACTCAGTATTCCACCACCCCCAACTACACATACTCCAATGAGATGTGAGCCAGCTGAGCCTACTGGAAGGCAGGGCTGGGAGCCAGTGGGATGGGGGCTGAAGCCACATTGTCTGTTGTGGTGACCAAGCAGGGTTCCCCCTTCCCTTTTCTCCTCCCCAACTTTGTACAAAGAATCAGAGTTATATATATATATATATATATATATGTATATGTCCACCCCTGGCCCCAAACACCCTTTGGATTCTGCTCTTGGCATTCTTAGAGCTGTGGGCTGCAAGGGGAGCTGTCCTGTGCGGTAGTAGCTGTGTCTGTGTCCCCTTGTGAAATAGTGTGCAGTGAAGGTCTCTGTTGTTGTGGTGCTAGATGTATGTTTAGAACTAAGCCAGCCCCCCATCCTCCACCAGGCTGCCCCATCTAACCTTGACCCAGGGACCCCTCATGGGAAGGAGGGAGGCACAGCAGAGAGCCTGGCCCCCTCCCCAGGGTTATGAACTGAAACTGTTTCCACTTCTGGTCTTCCTGGGAAGCAACAGTATTTAGCATTCATGGGGGTGGTAGGTTGGCGGGGGGCGCAGACAGGCAGGGGATCTTCCCTTGCTCCTTCTGATCCGGGTCTGCTCCCCCTCAACTTCCTCCTCCTCTCCTCTATTCCTGCTCTCATATTCCCTGTGGTCTCTTCTCTCACCCAGGGTCTCTCTCTTCCCCATGTGGCTTTTCTTTGTTTTCCCCAAGGCTGAGTATCCCTGTTGTATCTGCTCCTGAGACTGAGCCCATTCCCATATCAAGGAAGCAGGCTGGGGAGCTGAGCCTTAGCCCTGATGTGGGAAGGCACATAGCCGGAGACACAGAGCCCATCTGGGTACCTGCCTCCCAGGGAATGGAAATGTTGGGTTGTCTCCTTGACTCTCAGAGCTTGGCCTGCCAGGGCAGGCTCCTGTTTTCCCTGCCTTGCTTCCCCTTTCTCTTCCCAGAGCTCCCTCAAGCCCCTCTGCTTATGTCCCTCCCTGCACCCACAGCTGCTGTGGCCTGATCCTTCTACCTTCCCCCTCCATGTGCCAGGTGGTGTCTGCCATCCACAAGGGTAGATTCCACTGCCTTCCCTGAAGAGCTGGATGGTGTCCAGGCAATTTTCAGGTGTAAAGGTACAGCTGGAGCAGAGGGTATGTAAATAATTATTGGTTCCTGGGTGGAATTATTGGCCCAAGCCCACTGGGCAGGTGCTAGGTGTCTCTGAATGACCATTGGATTCCTGGGAGCAGTAGCTGTTCTGTTTGGGTCTGGTAGAAGGGACAGGCTCAGAGGCCTAGGCCTGGAGGGGAAAGCAGAGGAGAAGGCAGGCAGGACCCAGTGAGAGGGGAGCATGCCCCACACCCCCACCCCAGCTTGCTCTTGGTCACAGGACAGTTCTGGGCATTTGAACTCAGGGCCTAGCAAGAAGCACAGGCCCAATCCTATCCACAAGCACAAGGGCCGGGATGGATTTCAGGGTAGGCAGGGTGGGAGGGGAGGCTCTCTGGCTTTTTCTTTTAATGAAGATTACTTGCTCCCTCTGCCTACCAGACTTGATTCTTGCCCTCCCTCATCCTGTCAGAACCCCCTTTCCCTTCCAGGACAGTGATTTCAGGTCTGGGGGGCTGTTACATGCCAAGCATTGTGAGAATGTTGCTGGTGGAGGCCCTTGCTCTCTCTGAGGCTTGTAGGGAAGTGGGTTCCCACCTAAGGAGCAGTTGCCTGTTTCCCACCCCAACTTCTGCCTGGGCTGTTTGGCCTGAAAAACCAAACCCCGCTTGGCCACTCAGGGCTGGCTCCAGCTTGGAACCCAACACCTGGAATTTCAGGTGCCATCCTGAGCTTTGGGCTCCAGGCATACCATTTTTCTGTAAGAGGATCCAGGACCTCTGGAAAGTTCTCTTCTTAATGGTCCCTTAGGCTTGGGCCAGAGTGTGATTGGCTGTCTCCTCTATCACTTTCTCTCTGGAAAGCAATTACAGCCCTTAGTACCTGAAAAGAGATCTTAGGTTTAGGCTCTTTCTCCCCTTCCCTCTCCCCCACCAGAGACCCCTGGCTCCCTTTCTCTTAGTCTGTCTGGTCACTCTAGGAGGCCTGTGGTCCAGCTGCCAGCCCAACATCCACGACCTGTTGGATGCCACTTCCAGTCGATCTCCTATCCTATCTGCCTTTCCTCTTTCCTGGCTCAGACCTATATGGCCATGCCCTGGCTCTGCCCTTGGGAAGGCCTGCTAGCTGTGTGTGGCCTGGCTTGTCCAGGCCCTGGGATGCTGCATCTCCAGGCAACTATGCACTTTGAGGGGAGGAACCAGTATAAAAAGTGGGGACTGGGCACAGATTTATCTTTGCTAGATGGTCTGGCTTGGGGGTTGGGTGGAGGAAGGCCCAGGTCAGTTCTGGGAATCTTCAGGTCTGCAGCCAGCCAGTGACCTGCCTTTGCATTCTGTGGTGCCCACTGCTCCTCCTTGTTTCTGGGAGACACAGACCATTCTCCAATTGGCAGTTGACCTGCCTGAGCCAGTGTGTCTGTCTGTGGTAACTGAGTGAACCATAATAAAGGGGAACATTTGGCCCTGTGTGTCCTGCTGCGTCATGTGTCTTCATGTGGGCCTGTGTGGAGCTTCACCGTGGGCTGTGGGGCATGGAGGTAGGAGTGGTCAAATGGGTCTGGGGCCTGTCATTCCCAGGGGCCAAAAGTTACACACCTCTGTGTGGTTCTTTCTCTGAGGCAGCCCTGAGTAAGCCTTGAAATTGTCACAAAGGCCTCCTGCCTATCAGGAGGAGGAGTTCAGAGCTCCCTGAGGAGGAAGTAGAAGGCTGGATCAGTGGGTGGGGGTCAGTTTGGCCCAGACGGCTCCTGCAGGCAAGGGCAGGGGCAGAGCACAGAAGGCCCCACCTCAGCTCTCATCAGTAGAGACTGGCAGCTGATTGAGCAGCCTCACAGAACACAAGGGGACCAGTGGCCTGTGGATGCTGAAGAATGAAGAAGGCAGGGAAGCATACCCAACGTGCTTTCTCCTGCTGCTTTCCCTTTGCCCAATGCCTGTCCTCCATTTGGTGTGCTGTCCTGGTACTCTAAGTTCCTGGTCATCCTTCAAGATTCACCTTGAGTGACTCCTTCTCTGAGAGTCTGTGCTTCCCTGCCTCTAGTTGCATAGTCCCCACTGCTTCCTCAGGGACCTCAGTCCGTAGTTTTCTGTGTCTCTGCTTGTCTCAAGAGCAGAGAAGAGTCCGATTTATCTCTGTATCCTGTGCACTTAAAACATAGAAAAGGCTCAGTAAATATTCAGTATGAAGTGCCGCAGTGATGAGCACTGTGTCTGTGTGGGATGGGGGTGGAGGGTGAGGGGTCGCACGGTTACACCAGACCCAGGCTACAGCACAGCAGACACCAAGAACGCGAAGCCAGGGTTCGCAGCAGGATTCTCCCCAGTGGACTACAACTACCAGGAGGCAGAGAAATGGACTACAACTCCCAGAAGGCTGCACGAGCGCGTAGGCTGCCAGGGCCTCTCGTGACGTTGCGTACCAGTAGGAATCACCGGGAGGAGTGACCGAGCTACCGCGATATTTGGGGGCCGCCCCGAGACGCGCCTGGCGCGGGTGAGGAGGCAATGGGGGTATCCTAGGCTATGTCCTCCTGGCGGGAGGGAGCCTGGAGAATCACTGTTTGCGAGTTTGGGTCAGCCCGACTGTGTGTGTATGTGACGTCACTTTCCGTGGGTTGGGGTGTGTGTGTGTGAGTGACCTGACTTTCCCATGTGTGCCCACGAAGCTGTGCTCGCGACTGTGGGTCGACCGCTGTGTGTGTGTGTGTGCGTGTGGTCTGCTCCAGACCGTTTGTGTGTGTGTGTGTGGCGGGGGACCTCCCTTTCCTACCTGTGTCCGTGGGGCTGGAGCATTCGGGAGCCCTTCCTTGCTGGAGCCTGAAGCGAGGGATTTGCATCTGTGCGCTGCCATCCCTGCTTTGTGATGCTCTGAGACTGTCCGGTGCTGTTTCATCTCGTATAAAAGGTGGCCCTGTCAATTCCCCACACCTACTGCTTGTCTTTTAAAAACAGAAACCATCAGCCTGCTTCCAAAAAGGAATAGGGGCTCCCCAAAGTACAAACTATGTTTTTAAAGTTGGTAAAATAGAAAAAGGAAAGCCCTGGAGCGCTAGAATTATCCCTTAGATCCGCCGAAATGTGCTAAACGGCATTTAAAAATTAGCGAGGCCAAATTTTGTCAGAGGAAAACTTTGTACTGACCTTTGAAGTATTGGAGGGCTGTGCCAGATGATGGGCAGGAGAGATTCCCAGGTTGGGGAGGTGGTGGGTGTCTTGGGAGCAGGGGTTTTCTACATCTTTCCCAGTGGTTGAGGTGGCAGTACTCAGTCACTCCCTCGCTAGTAGCCGGTGTGTGTGAATATAATATATATATATTCCCAACATGTGGCTGTGAGGAGGGAGGGTGCCTGTTGGGATTACAGGAGCATCAGAGTCAAGCATGTCTGCCTCTGGTTTGAGAGGAGAGCAGTCTTAGCAGAATGCCAAGGCCTTGAGCTCTCCTGAAGAGTTCCTTGCCTTTCCTTGGGGGAAGGGGTTTAAAGTGCCCCTGTGGCCACGAGACTCCTTTTAATGACTTTGAGTTTGGGGGCAGAGTGACACTTTGGGAGGCTACAAGTGGTTCATTATTACTGAGGCAGAGAGTAGACTGTGTTGATGGGTAGGAGATAAGGCCAGAGCAGAAGCCTGGGGCCTGTAGTGAGGGCCTTTGACATCAGGCTAAAGGATTCAAGCTCTTAATGGATCCTGGATCCTGGATCCCTGCTCATCTCCTCACACCCACCCCAGTGCTGGAGTTTGATTCTGCTTTGTCCTAGGCTCCACCCCCCTCCTTCCTGTGTTTCGCTGGGCTCATACCACTTCTGGCGCTTTTTAGCTCTCATTCTCCCTTTGCTTGATACCTGCCCATATTGTGACTGGCAAGTATTCCGAAACGTTTACTTAACTCCACCCTAATTAAACTCATCAGGGAAGATTTACTCATCACAAGCCTGCCACAAGCTGAGGCTCTTTATCTAGCCCTGTCTTTCTAAAGGAGAGAAGCTGCCATTTTTTGGCTGTGGCTTACCTGGGTGGCGGGTGCCCTGGGAGCTTGAGGCTCAGTAATCATAGACCTCTAACCTCTCTGGTTGCCAGCTCTTTCTGCTGCACAAGAGTTCCTATGAGTTCAGCAGAGCCCAGGGAAATAACTGAGGTGCTGTCTGTAGCTACCTTGGCTGTGCAAATAGGTGGTTCTAACAGGAACTGGGTAGAGTAACAGACTTCCTAGTTCAGGATTTGATCACTTTTGAAAGTAAACATAGTGAACTCCTGCCAGCTATCACCCTCCATGGGACTGTCTGATTGAAACAATTTGACCTTGCTTTCAAATGTTGGTTAAATTATCCCCTTTCTGTTCCTCAAGTACATATGCCTCCCCACCCACCGACCGTTTTCTAGAAAGGTAAGTAGGCTTTGGCCTTTAGCAATGCTTGCTCAGTAGGCTGAGTAGTAAATCCTGGGCTGTACTATCTACTGTAGGGAAGTAGTTGAAGTTACCAACATGGATTCCTGCCCCAAGTTTAACTGACTGCTTTAAGTAACCTGTTCCTTAAAATGATATCAGCTTGATGTGGAGGAGATTCAGGGGCTGCAGAGGTGAAGTTCAGCTTCTGGTTTTGCAGGAATCTCCTTGTCATAGCGCTAATTGGCTAGGGTGGGGCAGGGTCAAGGTTTGAGATCTGGCAGGTAGGTTTCCCTAGAGAGTCCAGAATGTGCCTCCATCACCAGTGTGGGCGCTGATCAGCATGCTGATTAGTTCTGGGAAGAACCTGGCAATAGGCCCTCTAGACCTTGCCAGTTGCTAACAGGGCTTCCCAGGCCCTGGAATAGACTCAGTTCGGCTCTGGGCAAGCACGGCCCTGGCTGAGGCCCTCATGTAGAGCCGAGATTGAGATCGTGGGCAAATGGAACTTTGGAGGTGTCTTGCTCTAGGGAACTGGCCTGTGCTTAACCCCTGCTGAGAAGGGTCTGGGCCTCTGGGAGACTGAAGTTGGAGTGGGATAATGGACCCCAACATGATCCTCAGCTCATGTGGGTATGTGCCTGAGTCTTAAAGGAAATACTGGGCAAAGAGGCCCTAGGGAACCAAGGGGTCTGTGAAGTGAAAAGGAGGCCTCTGTGAGTGCAGCCACAGAGTTAGCCATTGGGCAATTCACAGGCACTTCCTCCTCGGGGTCTGCCTTGGTGTCCCCTCCCTCTGCTGATTCTGCCCATTTTGAGTGCATCTTCCAGGACCCTCTTGTACAGAGAGCCCTTGCCATTGTCTTTTATGCATTGACTCAGAAGTTTTCTGCTGGAAGGAGCTTCAGAGATCACCTGGTCTTACCTCTGCATTTTTCAGATGAAGAGACAGGTTCAGGGAGGGAAGTACCCTGGGCCAAGGTCACACACCAGGTCAGGAGCACAACCATGGACAGGGCCCAGGGCTCCTGATTCACAGGCCAGGCTTCTGTCCTCTGCCCCATCCTCCTTTAGAGGGTACAGTTTATTATTCATTAAGCAGTTCAGGACCTGGAAGGTGCCTGGCAGTTGGCGATTAGACCTGGTCACAGATTCAGGGAGCTTGTTCGTGGCGGTGGTGATGGTGTTGGGGAAATGGAGAGGGAGAGGCAAGGAAGCTGAGGAACAGATCGAATCAATAATCACCAAAAAGGTGCATCCCAGAGAAGAACCCATCTCAGATGATTTCAGGTGTGACTCTTGTTTTCTCAACTCATCTACAGATTCCCTGAAGGCATTGGCTGTCTTGCACAATTCTTTTGTCCAGGGTTAGATGTAATTGGTCCTCAGAGGTGGTTGCTGATGGAATGAGTACATTTTGCTGGCCCAACCTGCAGAGTGTATATTTTGGTGTGTCCATCAGCCATATTATCATGGACACTCATTCTAGAAATATCTGAGGTCCAGAGGAAGAAACCAAGAAGCTGCTTTCATGGGGTGGCCTATATCCCCTTTATGCTTGTCTCTTCCTGGGCTTGGATTAGTAGGGTGGTGCCCAGTCTGATCCACAGGGACAGAGACAAGGAGGCAAATCTCTCAGCTCCCTGGAGTACCCAAGCCTCCTTGTTGCCTAGGGTTCTATCTCAGGCATCCCTGAAACCTGTTTTGTCCTACCACTCTTTTCAGTCAGTCAGCCAGCCCAGCCCACTGCAGTAGCTCCTTCCCCTGCCCCCTCCAATCTCTCCACCACCAGGGCCCTCTCCACACTGTCTCCAACACCAGCACCATCTTTCTAAAATGAAAACTCACCTGGCCCTCACCACCCTTGACACTCTGCCCTTGACCTGGTTTTGCAGCCTTACCTCCTGCCCCCCATCACACTTTAGCATCACTACTAAGCTACTCCCAGTTCCCCAAACCTGCCACCCTCCTTCAGGCTGCTTCACTTTTGCAAGATTGCTCCTTTTTGCAAAGTGATTTCCTTCTTTCTCTAGAAAACTTACTTGTCCTTCAGGGCTCAACCTATATGTCATTTTTGTGGTATCTGACATCCTCAGACTGTTATTCCTGGGCAGCCACAGCCCCTGGTTATAGACTTTCCTCACAGCACTGGCCACATTACATTGTAACTGACTTGTGTGTGACGAGGTGTCTGACCTTCTTATCAAACGGTCTGCTCCCAGAGTGGGGACTGCTGACCACTTAGGAATCCCAGCATCTCTTCCAGGGTCTAACACAGGGTTCTCAATAATTTCAGTCAAATGTATGAATGAAATGGGTACACCTTGTTCTGCTTTTAGATCCTAAATCCTGACAGAGCTTTATGGAGCCCAGTCCTTGCAGGCTCCCTGAACTTGAAGCCGCCAGACCCCACATGGAAGCAAGGGCCTCATGTCCAGCTGCTGCACCCTTGGTGGAGAGACAGTTCCATGTTCTTGTGGGTGTCACTGGGAGTGTTGCAGCTCTGAAGTTGCCTCTTCTGGTGTCAAGGCTTTTGGACATTCCTGGCGTGAGTATCCTTACTAGACAAACGTGGCAGCCTCTGATATTAGACAGCTGCTGCTCCTGGGGCCAGCCCATTTTTGAGTAGTGCACAGGCTTTTCTTTTTCTTAATCGTAGTGTTTGTGGAAGCCCTCTGTGTGCTTTGGTATGTGGGGGACACAGGAGACAGAGACCAGTGTGACAGTATAACCAGGAGCTAGATTAGATAGTGTGGACAGAGTGTGAAGGGAGATTGGGAAAGGAACACCCTGGTAAATAGAGGGTTTGTGTTCCCATATGTTGACCCTGAGATTCCCTAAGGTCTTGGTGTGGGAAGAGGGCTGGCTGGAGAAATGTAGCAAGTTCTCAGTATTCCCTTGCTACCGTGGGCTCACCACCCCTGCTTTGACTCCATCTTGAACATGGCAGCTCTAGTCTCCCTCCTTGTTAGACACCGTGGCTGTCCTCTCAGTCCAAAAGCACGGGAACCTCAGGGACTCCCTGTTGCCCACAGCTCTGGTTTCAGACTTTGCTCTTCAGGTGTTCAGAGATGCCCATGGGCCACCACAGTGTATTTGGGGTGGAGGGTTTAGCCCCCTGTCCTTGGCCAGACCACCTCAACTTTGATCAGTTGTGTTTATTGGGGTTCTGGTGCAGATTCTTTTGCAGGAAAAGTTCAAGCCTTTAAACAATGTGAAAGCCAGCAGGTGATAACCCCACTTCTTCGTCTGGTATCCAGAGCCCTTCACTCGTCTGTCGATCTACCACTGCCCCATGCTCCACCCTGATGGCCTTTGCTTGGCCGGGCCCCTGCCAGGCTGCACTGTCCTCCCTGCTTCTCTCGGCCTTTGCAAGTTCTGCACACACAGTTCGTGCAAAAGCCTTCCCGACCTGCCTCAGCCAATGCGGTCTTGCTGCCTTCCTTTTAAAACTCACTTGGTGTATTAAAGAAAAACCGGAGCTGGACAGTGAAGTGGTAAAAACAGATTTTATTCAGAAAAACTATTGCAATAAGGGAAAAGATGCTTCCATATAGATAGAATTGAGTTTAATTCCGAATACAGGGAGAAGTGGGGATTTATAGCCAGGAGCACATAGGGGTCAGCGGATGAAAAATTCCAGAGGGAACATCACGAGTCGGGGGATTCTGGCTAAACCGTCCTGGCAGGATTCCTGCTGAAGGCAGGCCAGGTGATCAGACACTATCTGGGGAGTGCTGGGGGATGAGGAGTCTGATGAGATATCCAACCTGATCAGATATTGAGGGTGGGGGATTCTGGTTAAATTGACTTAGCAGAAATTGCTCTTGAGGACAAGGTTCAAGGAGAGGCCTTGTTGACAAAGTGTCTCAGAGGAGCCTGACTAGAGTTTGGTCAAGGAGAGAATCTTGACCAAGATGTAGAAGCATGGGTTGCCTTCGACACTGCTTGTGTTGTCGGACGCTGGTTTTGTGGGGTGTTGTTAAGCTGCTGGGACTCAGGCGGTGCTTTTCCCTTGCTTTTTTCTGCACAGCACCCAACACAGGGTAGCACAGGTGGATGTTCCCAGCATGTCCAGCAGGGGGCAGTGCTCACTTGCAGATGACCATGTCGAGACTACAGGCAGAGGCGGGAAATCTTTCATTTTTTTACTTTCTACAAACTTCTACCCAGTAAGTCACCCCCTCACCCTACCCCCCAGGCTAGGACAAGCAGTGAAGCAGGCAGCCAGGGATGCCAGCCAGACCAGCAGGGTAAAGGGAGGAGAGTCTCCTGGCTGCTCTGAGGCTAGGCACTGGTGCTGCTGGGGCAGTAGCGCCTGGGGCCTACCACCCCTCATGTGCCCAGAACCGTTGGTAGCAGCTGGCCAGCTGGAGCCGTGAGGGCGGGAGGCCTGGAAGGGGTTGCAGCAGGGACAGCCTTGGCCAGTGCCCCCTGGGGAGGGAGGGAGCCAGGCAGTTCCCTTTTCCCATAGCCCCAGAGCAAGTGAATTTCCGGACTGTGGGTGGTGGGGGCAGGGAGTCCTATCCCAGGAAACAGATGGGCAGCCTCAGAGCGGAGGGAAATGGCAACTCCACCACTTCCTGCCGTCCCACGCAGCCAGCATTATAGGGATGTGAGGAAAGGGTTGCCTGAAGGAGGGAGGCTCTGCAGCCCGCCCCAGGCCTTTTAGCCCCCCTCTTGCAGGGACAGGCCATGTCTGGAACAGGACTTGGCTCTCCCTCCCTGGCTGCAGTTGAACCCTAAAGTCAGGCAGCCACAGGGCACTGACCTGGAGCAGAGGACTCCCTGACTTAGCCTCTGGGAGCCTGCCTTTCTCGTTTTTAAAATAAGTATGATTACTGCCACCCATCACCTCAGGCTCTTGTTAAGGCTGGGGGCAGGGGACACAGATGAAACAGTTTGTTGTCTTGTACCAACAACTGGGTGCAGCACCTGGCATACGGAAGCACTTAATGGTATTTATTTCCTGTCGTTCACCCTCTCCTTTCCCCTTGTTGTCATGTCCTTTGGGCCAGCCACGTGGTGTGAGGTGTTGAGTTGGCGAGACAGCCCCTGTGGAAAGAGCCATGGAGCCACAGTCCGACTGCTCGTGTGGAGGGGCCCGCATCCTTCTCACTTCTCATCCTGCAGGGAGGCAGTTCACCAAAGAACTGGGTTTCCTCGGTAGGGTCATTGTGAGTTTGGTAACCAAGAGGGATCCCTGGATTGCCTTGTGTTGGCCCTGAGGCAGTGGCCTTTCCTCACATTCCCTGATGGTACTGATCTCCCTGTTGCTGCCTTTCTGGCTTACCCTTAGGAGCAGTCTTTGTTCTCTAGAACAGTCATTCTCAGCTCTTTGCCTGCTAAGTCATGGGTTCACATGCTCAGGGCTTTCCGGAGCTCCCTTAGGCATACTGAATTTTGGCTAGCAAACAAGCAGCTGGGGTGTGGGCTGCAGGGAGCTAGGTGATTCTGCAGACCTGGCTCAGAACTAATCGTGGTCCACCAGTGTGTCTGGGCATCCCAGGAGAGCCACTGACCTAGAGCCAGACCAGGGGACTGTGAGGGGGTGATGGAGAGGGGTGGATTTGGCTTCATGCTGCACATAGCAGTTGGGGAGAGTGGCCAACAACAAAGAAATCTTGGAGCCTTTATGTGAGGTGGGGGGAGTTGGACCTCAGGGGCCAGCCCTACCTCAAGAGAGGTAGCCGAGCATAGAGGATTTCTCATGCTGGGATTCTGGGCAAGTCAGTTCTTTATGGCCTCAGTTTTCTTATCTGTGCAATGAAGTGGGGGGTGGGTACTCACATGAGCCATCTCTGAGGCCTCTTTTGGCACTAGTGGTGGAAGATCCTAGATGTGAGGGCAAAAAGGACCAGGACCTGAAGGCAGCCTGGGAGAAGGTCCTGGGGTGCAGGAGCTTCAGGGCATTTTGCAGTGCCGTGACTGTCTTGTAATTGGGTAGCAGTTACAACGGAGCTGTCAGCTCAGTTTCTGCCCTTTGGTTGGCACCCTTCTCACTTGGGAGGAGAAGACAGACACTGCTCTAGCTATTGCCAGAGCAGGTGGCAGCAGGCCTGAGAGCCAGAAGGGGATTTCCAAAGGTGGAGAAAATCTCCCACTCAGGAGGTTGCCAGGCCCTGGGCTTAGAGAAGGATAAGATTCTAGAATGCCTGTCGGGACGTTCAGGGCTGTCATGGGTGAGGGAAAGAGGGCCCCACTCAAACGCAGTAGGAAATAAATTTTGTTTTTCTAGAGGACCATTTGGCAATATCTAAAGAAATCAGAAGTGTTCACAGCCCTTGATTCACCCATAGCATTGAACCCTGTAGGGTACAAAAGTCACCCTATGTACCAGGATGTTCATTATAGCATTATTCATCATTTCAAAACAAAGCTGGAAACAAACAAACGTCCAACAATAGAGAAGCTGTGGTGCAGTTGTGGTCCAGCCTCTCAATGGATTATGAGGCAGTGGTTCAGAAGAATGGATGGATCTCTGTGTGCTGATGTGGGACAATCGTTAAGATAGAAGTGAAATGAGCAAGGCGGAGGAGTCAGTAAACCGTAGCCCACAGGCCAGACCTAGTCTCGTTGCCTGTGTTTGTATGGCCTGCAAGCTAAGGATTGTTTTTACGTTTTTAAGTGGTTAAGAAGAATCAAAAGAAGAATATTTTGTGACACATAAAATTACACGAAATTCAAATTTCAGTGTCCGTAATGTTTAATTGAAACACAACCACACTCACTCATTTAAGTACTACCCGTGCAGTCTTGCTACTACGGAGTTGAGTAGTTGTGACAAAGCCTAAAATAGCACCTGGCCCTTTATAGAAAAAGTTTGCCAACTACTGGTATATGGTATGATTCCTTTTGTCTGTTCACATATCTGAGTTACTGCCTGCAATTCTCCCTGGAGGCAGTTACCCTTGTGGAGAGATGGGGGCAGGAAAGGAGCTTGCATTTTTCATTTTGTATCATTCTATTCAATTTTAACTTTTTAACCTCTGTGTCTATTTATTCTATTATTAAAGTTGGTGGGGCTTTTGGTGGGGATATTATGGAACATTCTGTGTAACTTTGTGCTTTTTTTTTTTTTTTTAATGCTCACCAAGGAAAGGAGAGCAGGAGAAACAAGGGCTGGTTTGAGGTTTTCCTTTCTTTCTGGGCCGGGGCTGCCCACCTACTCTGTGTTCCTGCTGTAGAAACTGGTCTTTTCAACTGTAGTGCTTTGAGGCATTTATTTGGGCTTCTGCTGGCTTGGCTGGCCCCTTCCTTCCCTGGCCTGCTCTTCCAGGGAGTGACCTCTGCAGGCCATTGGTCAGAGGGAGCCAGCCCTGGACTGAGGGGTCCTGTATTGTAGGGTCCCTCCCTGACAGCCCAGAACAGTGTCTCCATGGAGGGCCTCTGCAGTCTGCCTGTCTAGTTCCATCTAGAGAATTTTCTCTAGCTGGGGAAGGGCACAGAGGGATTGGCGGCTTGGTGCTGCTTGAATGGCAGGAAGGGCTGATGTGACCAGAATACCAGCTCCCCTAGGAGGCCCGTTTGGAGGCAGATGAGAGAATGACTTCCCCTACAGAGCCTGGTGGGAAAGGGCAAGGGTCACAACAGGGCTAGATGGCTCATCCAATTCAGAGAGAGCTGGATGGGCCCCTGGAGGCCGTATAGTCTAAATGGCTCATGGCTCAAAAAGGGAAAACCAGGGCCAGAGAGGAAGAGGAATTCACCCAAGGTCCCCCAGCCCTTGAGTTGGCAGAACTGGCACTCGAGGCCAGGTTTCTTGACTCCCATCAGCAGGTGAACTTGAGGAGCTCAGATCTGGAGCATGGGCATTCTCTGCTCAAGCAAACGAAAGCTGTGAGGATCAGAATCCCCAGGAAATTGTGGACTCTTACCTGCTCTGCCTTGCTTTATGGTCAAGGGTCATATATACCTCACCTACTTGTTAGACTGAGACCTTACTGAGGGCAAAGTTCATGTCTTACCAGCTCTGGCCCCCGTGCATATAGTCCTCTCAGTAAGTGTTTGCAGAGTCGAGACATCATTTGGAGGCATTGGGACACCCACTCAGCCAACCAGAACTCCCTCAGGGATTCGTTAATGAGGCCACCTCCTCCACAGCTCCCTGCCCCACGTGCTGACTGCCCTGGGCACCAAGAGTCCTTACCCCCATGTTCAGCTTTGTGTCAGCTTCTTGGCTGGCCCCCAGGCCCTGGGCACTGCCAGTGTCAACACCAATGTCAGGGGCCTCTGCTGCATGTGCCAGCCCAGAGGCCTGAGCCACCAAATCTCTGGGTTCCTTGCCTTGTGGCAAGTTAAGTCATGGTTGGTGCTTCCTCTTTAGAATCTTCATCAGTCTCCTGTGGAGCCATCATCACACGCCCTAGTAGAAACACTTGCTCTTTTCTGGCCACTCAGCTGGGGGTTTCAGCTGGGGCTTTTCTTTATTTGTATATACCAGAGCTGTGCTATCTAATACAGTAGCCACTAGCCACATTCAAATTTAAATTTAAATAATTAAAATTAAATAAAACCAAAAATTCAATTCATTGGTCACACCAGCCACACCTCAAGTGCTCAATAGTTGTGTGTGGCTAGTGGCTGCCGTACTAGACCACACAGGTATGACATATTTCTATCACTGCAGAGAGTTCTATTGGATATTTCTCTAGAGTAGTGGTTCTCAACTGGGGCCGTTTTGCCTCTCAGGGCACATTGGACAATGTCCAGAGACACTTTTGGTTGTCATAATGTGGGGAGGGGGTGCAGGTCTCATGGTTATAGTGGGTAGAGGCCAGAGGGGTTGGAGGTGGAAATTCAGGCCATGGGATTTGTCTCATCCTGTGGGTGTGAAAGTGCTTCTCTACAGGTCCCTTTGATAATCTGCCCCAGAAGCAGCCTGGGTCAGACTAAAAGTAGAAGTGGAGGTATCACCCCAAATTGTGTTTGCATTTCCCCCCCTGACTCTCCAGGAGCTCCAGATGGGATTGCTGATGTATCTTCAGAGAAAAGGAAACCAGACTTGCTAACTGATTTCAGGAAGGAATCTCTATAAATGCCAGGCAAAATGCAGGCAGCTTATATAACAGGGTCTGGCTAAGCCTTGATCACATCACTCAAAGAGGTTCAGGTTAAACATATTAGATATAAAAACTGTTGGCAGGAGTCTCGCCAGGGGACCAAGCACAGAGCTGCCTCTCAGGAACTCTGTAGTGTGTGGGAGATTGTTTATGCCCAGCCCTGCTTCTACCAGCACCCAGGAGGGTGTGAGAAAAAGCCAAGAAGGGCTCTTGCCCTCGGGAGTTTTCGGCCCCACTAGGGCTCCTTAGCATTTGCTGGGGGAAAGGTCAGGGTGAATGAGTAAATAGTCTGAGTTATTTAGTATGTCAGAAGGTAGCACAACATAGTGTGTGTGTGTGTGTGTGTGTGTGTGTGTGTGTGTGTGTGTGTGTATAATGTATGCAAACCCAGGGCCCAGACCTTGGCTCTCAGGACCTTTTGGCATAGTGAATGAAAATGAAAGAACAAAGCCCGTAGGGCTGATGAATCAGATCAAGTGACATCCCTCTAAAACCAGAAAAACTGGCCTGGGCCTGCCAGACAGCACTGGGGTCAGGGTCACTGCTAAGGAGAGGTGGCTGCTTCATCGGGGTCAGGGGAGGGGCATCAGGAAGGATGGCTCATCACATACTCTTTACATTACTCTTTAGGTAAAGACATTGACCCCAGGAAGCGCCCTAACAATGACTAACCTGGGAGAGAAGCCAGAGAGGGATGGCTGAGAGACTGGGGGAGGAGCTTTGAGGGAAGATCTCAAGCAGGGGCTAGTGCCCAGGGTTGGAGGCCTACCTGGACCCCTGGTGGGAACTCCCCAGGGGCCAGGGGAGGCAGTATGAAGGCTGTGAGACCATGAGGTGGATGTAGAAGGAAAGAAAAGGTAGAGCTGGGAGGGAGGAGAGAGCCTCTGAACAGCGCTATTACCAAACTGGCAATGTTTCTGAAGGCTGGCCCTGGGCACAGTCCTCACTTTGAAAACTGGCAGGCAGTTTAGGAGTTGAGGAGAGTAGGGGAACTAGCTCTTCAGGAAGCAGCTTCTAAATTTCAGAATAGAGAGAGGATGAACTGGGACATTCTTAAGTGGTTGGGAAGCTCTTAGAAATGAAGGAAAGCAATCCCTATGAGGAACAGAAGGCAGTGACCGGAGCTGATATGGCTACCTGGGAAGCCCTCTGTTGAAGGAAATTGGAGAGCAGTTAAATGGAAAGGAGGACTTGTAACCACAGAGGAAGGTAGAATATGGTTAGAGGCACCAGGGTGAGCTGAAGCTTGCCATGAAACTCAGGATGACCAAGGGGCTGTTACATACTTTGGAAAAAGAACAATGAAAACATGCTTTGTCCTGGAGGCCAATGGTGTAACATTAGGAGGGGACAGAAAGAAGTGGGAGGGACTCTTGAGTCCCATTTTGTTTTCGTTTTTTCTTTTGAGCTTGAAAAAGTAGGACAAATGGTGGTAGAAGGGACTTGAAGTTGGGTGATTCATGTCCTGCCCTGGGCACGTTCCGTCTTGGGGTACTGAGGTTGTGTTTGGTGACCTACAGGATGTATGGGAAACAGCAGAGGGGCTGGAGGCTGGAGATGACTAGTGTCCATTTATCCAAACGGCAAAGGAGATGGGCTCCACAAATTACCGTAGACCAGGCTTGCAAGCACTTAGAAAACGATGTCACTGGGGCTTGATTGGGAACAAGGCATACCAATTTTAGTTTAGTTTTTGGATATTAGACAAAGTATTTTAGATTTAGGTGAGGCCTTTGATGGAATCTTAGGACACCCCCCTGGACTACCTGGTGATGTTGTCAGTGTGTTTATAACTGGTGAAAGATCCTACTTGGAAAGGGTTCATTCTTGATTCTTTCCCACCTGCCACATCCAGCCTGTGGACCTCATGGGGAGGCTCTGCTCATGACCTTGTTCTGTTCATGATTTGGATTCATGTCTCAGGGTGCTGGGTGAGAACAAGCCAGGAAGAACAGGATTGAGATCTCAGGAGCTCTCTGTAGACCAAGCAAACAGGGACCAACTCCTGGAAAGGTAGAATTTACCAGGGAAGTGTGAGGGAGTGCATTTGGGACCAGAAAGTAACTGGGCAGGTACAGTTGGGGCTTGTAGCTTAGTAGCAACATGGATGAGAAGAACCCTTTTGAGTTTTTGCTGACTGCAAACCCCATGTATAATATCAGCAGGAGAATGTGGCTTCCAGAAGAGTTGATGTGAGCTCAGGCTCCATTGACAGACACTCAGTGGGCCAGGGACTTGGTACTCCAGGTGCCCTGAGCCTAAGGGTGCGACACCTTCTTAGACCCCTACAGGCAGAAGAGATGGCTCCCACCTCTGAGTTCTTCAGTTCTGGGAAATTTCATTTCATTTCTTTCATAATTTTCTCCTCTCTGTTTTTCTGTCCTCTCTTTCTGGAACTCATTATTAGTCAGATTTATTTCTCCAGGGCTGGGTTCTGTGAAGGGAGGGCTTTTTACCAAGGCTTGTTCAGGGCTGTCCTAGAGGGGATCCCTCTAGGACAAACTCAGTGAGAGTTTGGTTTAAATGACCTTTAAAAAGGTCCCTGAGGGCCAGCCCTGGTGGCCTGGTGGTTCAGTTCAGCATGCTGCACTTTGGTGGCCTGGGTTCATTCTTGGGTGTGGACTTACACTGCTCTGTTAGTGGCCATGTTGTGCTGGTGGCCCATATACTAAAAAATAGAGGATGTTAGCTTAGGGCAAATCTTCCTTAGGAAAAAAAAAAGAAAAGGTCTCTGAGTTTTATGTAACTTTTGGGGATGGTAGATTCTAAGGAAGAGTGAGAGGGAGAATGGACAGGTTCAGGAGCTCTCCAGTAGAGCTGGGAACGCCAGACCATCTGCAGTTCTTCTGCAGTCTGCCTCTCTGAGATTTCTACTCCCTTGTCCCAGCTTTGCTCTTGGGTGCAGAGTAGAACACTGTCCTACACAAGGCAGGAAACAAATGAGCAGAGTGGGACTTGGTGAGATGATAGGGAGGGGCAGGGACTAGGTTGAATTATCATGGGTTTGCCCCATCCAAGGGCATCCAAAGAGGCGCCATTACTCAATGCCACCAAGTCATTATCAAGTGGGAATGTGGGCCCAGCAGTGCCAGAGCTTACAGTTTTTCAAGAGAAGCCAAGAAATTGGATTTCCTCTGTGAAATCTGATTTGTATGTATTGGCTCAAAAATGTGTGTAACCCCGTGCAGGCCAAATGGCACTTCTGCAGGCTGGATCTGGCCCAGACACTGCCACCCACGACCCTTGCCCTGGTTAGTCAATGATTGTGTCCTTGTCACTCTGGACTCTTCTCCCTCCTAGATAAATGTCCCCCAAAGGTGTGATTTCCTAGACCCTTCCCCTCCCAGCCACTTCTTCTGGGACCCTCTACTCTGCCAGCTTGTTAGTCTGACCTCTCATTTTACAAATGAAAGCAACCCTTCTAGAGCCATTCACACTACTGGGTACTGTTTCTCACAGCCATTTATTCGTTAAGCACCTTAATCATCCTTCTTGTTTGTATTATTAATTTATCTAGTAAATGACCAATGTGAAGGTAAACTTCATTCTTGCCCCTGAGTGTAGGGCACACAGGTTTGGTTTTCCTGGAGCTTGTCTGCAGCTGGAGCCCATGAAGCCTTGTTCCTAGAAGTACGTGAAGGGATTCTGCCTGCTTTCTTGCTATGATGTGAGTGCAGACACGACGTGCAGGGCTCCAGCTCCCCAGTGCCTTGGCCTGCAGTGGGCAGGGCTGAAGCGTGACCCAGAACTCAGGCCCTCTGCCCTCCTCAGGGTGGCCCCTCGTGCCTGCCATGGCCTCTGTGGCCCTCTTGCCTTGGGTTCCCTTCCCATCACCTGCCTGCATCTGTCTCTCGTCTCACTCTGCCTGAGCAGCGGGAGCCTGCAGCTTTATATGCACTGGGCAGTTGGTGACTCATTCCTCAGCAGGCCCTCAAAAGGGAAGTGAAACGGCTGCACCTGGGGGGCCTGACCTTTGGGTGACAGCGGAAGTAGCTATGCAGACATGTGGCTCACTGCTGCAAAGGGTGAGCCACAACTAGGCTGTGAAGAAAGCCCTTGCCTGGTCTGGCCCTGTGTGGCCTCTAGCCCGGCGGCTCTGGTAACAGTTTTTCTTTCCCTCCCTCCCCCCGCCTCCACTTTTTCTTGGTGACAGCTGGAAGTAGCAGTAGTGACAACTGAGAGAGCCAAACATTTCTACACTCCCCAGGATGTTCCTGTCACCCTCTACAGCGATGCTGATGAATGGGAGGTTAGTGTTGGGGGCCCCTAGGGCTGAGTACCATTGCGTTTCTACCAACAGGACAGGACTGTCCTCCCTGCAGCCTCTAGTCCTGGTGGTGGGAGCAGATAGGCCAGGCTCAAGTCAGTGGTCAGGGCCCTCTGGGCAGAGGTGATGAGAAAAACATCTGTCTAGCTTCTGGCCTGTGGGAGGCCTGCTGCTCCTCCCACCCCAGGCGAAGCTCAGCTTTGGCCCTGTGCCTGAGGTTGAGTGTCCTTGTACTTATCTGGGCTGATGAAACCACAGAGGAGCTCTGTTCCCACCACCCTTGTCCACGTGGCTCCCAGTGTCAGGGCTGTCCAGAACGCCTCACTTCCCACGGCCACTGGGCTCTGCATCTGCTCTCCCGCAGAGGGGCGGGCATGGGCCGATTCACCAGACATCGAGTGTGGGCCTCACAGGGGTGCCCTGCCAGGCATTTTTAAACATTCTCAGCCTAGAACATTTCTGGCTGGCCTGTCTTCCTCGCCCCACCCCCTCCATTTCTCACCGCTCCAGAGCCCTTCCACTGGCTTAGACAATCCAAGCATCCGCCTCAAGCAGACAGGCCAGGAGTTCCCTGCCAGATGTCAGTTCTCTTGAAAACCAAACCATAAAGGGAATAGCTTGGAGAGACAAGGGGCGTTTGTTTCCTCAGGCCTGGTTTCTCTCAGGCTGTTGGCTCCACAGTCAATGCTCACCAGCTTAGCTGTGAGAGGCAACTGCAAGTGGATTGATGCAGGGTCACCCTCGGGTTCCTGACTTAGTGTACCTGGCCTGCGTTGGCCCTCCACCTCCCCCTTCCTCCTTCTACACTGAAAGAGTGGCTGGCCCAGTGACCCCCTTCCCTTCTCTCTCCCAGATGTGGAAACGCCGATCTGATCCAGTTCTCCACATTGACCTGCGGAAGTGGGCAGATCTGATGCTGGTGGCCCCTCTTGATGCCAATACTCTGGGGAAGGTGGCTAGTGGCATCTGTGACAACTTGCTTGTGAGTGACTCCCTGTGCCCTCCTCCCTCCCTCGGCCTCACTCGCAGTTTGCTAAAGTACAGACTGCCTTTGTACAAGGTTCTCACCTTGGAATTCTTTTATAGTGGGGCTGGTTTGCTTAGAACACAGTCGCCCTGGACCGCCCCCACCCTGACCTTGGTCTCACCTACGCTCTGGCAAGTGGGCAGAAGACCTGGTCCTGATGGAGTGACTTGACTTGTGGATGCTCTCTGAGGGTGTCTGCCTCTCACCTGCCACACAACGCTCAGCTCCTCCTCCGTTGTCCTTCATTCATGGGTTGCCCTTGACGTGCTCTTCTATTGGTCTCCCTACCCAGCCCCATTGCCTGCCCTCTCATCAGAATCTGCATATCCACATGGACAATCTGATAAGAGTATTTACTTCCTCATGGATCCCTCAGGCTCACTTATCTCTCCTGTAGCATTAGCCACAAGGCTGAGATGTGGTTTTCCTGTATATTATGGAAAGCTTAGAGGGGAAGAGAGGAGAAAGACAAAGTGAGAGGTGCAAGCTGATGGATGTGGAAGAGAGGAACAGAAGTCCAGCTGTACAAAGTAGGGATTGTCTTAGGCCTAAGGGACCTCTAGGGAGCTGTTGTCCTTAAAGAACCTTTGTTTATATGATCATCCTGGGAAGGTTTAAGCATGATCTCTCTTCTCTCTCCCTCTCCCTCTCGCCCCTCTTCCCTCATTCATTGAGCTTTTACCTACCCTAAACCAGGCCCCAGGCAGAGGGACACACAAGACACACAGTCTGGAAGGGGAGGGTTTTTGGTCACCCATGCAGGTGAGAAGGGAATGTGCTCTGGTTTGTGGTACAGTCTTAAATGACCCCAGTTGACAATGGAGTCACCACCTTGCACAGAGCTGGGCATATAGTAGGCATTCAATAAATACTTATTATGTGTATGAGGTAATTAGTAATTTGACTTTGGCAAACAACCAGGAGTTTTTCAGAGTTTAATATGGTGAAGAAGTGAATAGCAAAGCGGGGTCATGATTTTTGGAGGTCAGATAAGAGGTTAGTCTCCTCATATGTTTATTGATGGGTGCTTAAGGTACTTCTTGAAGAGTCTCCTGGTGATTTAAGCATCGTTTGAGTAAGAGCACAGGTGACCAGGAGGAGAGCAACACCCAGATTGTGTGGTCAGGAGCAGGGTAGGGAGTGCAGAGAAGGGCAAGCCTTGGGGCAGTGTTACCAAGAAGGCTTCCCCGTGGAGCTGGTACCAGGCTGACAGGGCAGCTGGAACAGGTGAGGCTCCTGGCCGCTGTTGCCTAAGAGGGTCAGAGTTGTGTGTAACAGTACCATCTCACCAAACCTCCAGGCTTCCCACTGGCTGGTCAGCAGCCAGCTGATGTGGCAAAGCACACTGACCTCTAGGAGGTGACGCCTGGCCTGGAACGGCTCTCTGAGGGCTCCTTCCTTCTCGAAAGCTCTGCTTCCCTTTTTTCTTCAAAGCTGCCATCCTTCCATGAAATCTTTGGGGTTCCCTCCTCTTGAGTCGGCTGAGCAGTGGGGTATGTTCCCAAGACCAGGCCCTAGGCCATTTGCCTCAAAGGGTTTCACTTGAAAGCACAAATATTTCAAGGAATTGCAAATCTTATAAAGTTTAATCTGTCATCATCTTTGGTTTGTGGCTCTGTCCTCTCTCAAAACATGCTTATATCCCTGAAAAGAAGCTCACCCTGCTGCCTCCCTCTTTCTGATCTTTCCCTCTCCAGTGTCCAGAACTTGGGGTGCAGTTAGAGCAGCATGCTAGGTGTGAACCTGTGCACCCAGCCTCTGGGACCTTGGCCTAGGTGATGTGCATCTCCTCTGCCCTCTGCCCACTCGGGCCCTGCCCCTTCTTTGTGCCAAATAGCCAAGCAGATCCAGAAAGAGGAGGTGACTTCCCTGGGTCATAGTCTAGTTGGGAGCTGGTCTCCTCACAGGGATCCAGGCCTTTTCTCCGCAAAGCAGATTCCCAGGGCCAGAGCCTGAGGTGCTGAACACCACATTGGCTAAACAGAAGTGACCATGGGAACTGGTGCCTCCTCTCATCCCTCCTGCTGCTGGACGGTTCGGAAGAGCTGTGGTTTGTCTAGGAAGTGCTGAGCTGAGGTGGGAAGAGCTAGAGAGGTGTAGAACATGGATGTGTTGGGTTTCTGCTCTAATTGGTGTGCTTTGCTTTGAGGACACTTGGAAACCCCAACCCAGCCCCCACCCCACCCCGCACGTAGTCCAGGGGCTCTTCTAGGTACGCTCATGACTTCTACAGAAGCAGCAGGTGGCACAGGACCAAGAGGAAGCATGACTGAAACCATCCACTCATAGCCTGGTTGCCAAATTAGGAGGACTTGTGGGAAATAAACGCTGGTGTCTGAAACTACGCAAGCAGCCAGATCCTGAGGCTGTGTGCTGTCTCGCTTCCTTCCTGTCCCCAGGAGAGGGCAAGGGCACCAAGGGGAGGCATTGGCCCTAGCCTGTTTGTGGCATTGTTCTCTGGACTCCCCCATCATTTCCTAGACCGGCTCCACGTCAGGGAAGGGGTGTGCCAGCTACTGTCTCCCTGAGAGGCCTACGGCCCAGGAGGAGGTGCTGGAGCAGTTAGAGCACGGGGGAGCTCACTCCTGTGGACCCCAGAGTTTATTTCTCCCCATGGCAGCCCCTGGCCCAGGGAGTCTATGCCTGTGACCATAACAGGGGCTACTGTTTCTGGAGGCTGTATTTTGTGCCAGGCCCTGTGAGACGAGCTTTAAGCATTTTTACCCTCTGTCCTCATGACCACCCAGTGAGCAGGAGCTTTTGCAGAGAGAAAGCTGAGGCTCCAAGCATTAAATAACTTGTCCAAGTTCTCACAGCCAGTAATAGTAGATAGCACAGCCGGGATTTGAACCCCAGTCTATGTGATTTCACAGCCCACAGCACTAAGGACTCTGTGAGCTGGTCAGTCCCTTTCACAGCTGCGTTGGTCTGTGACTCAGTGGATGACCTGAAAATTAGGAGGTAGTGAGGCTGCACGGTGTGGTGGAGGATCACATGGGTGGTGTGCAAAGCCTCAAGCCCCAGATGATTGTCTCTGTGTGAGCTTGGATAACTGCTTACCTCCAGGGAGTGCAGCTTACAGTGTCGCAGCGAGGGTTCATGGGATAATATATGCAAGAGGGTTTTTGTCATGCGTAAGATGTTATTTTCATTGCCAAGCTTTAATTGGCCTCAAAGTAGAGCCAGTATTAGGGTAGATGGGCCCCACCTGATGAGCATTCTGGTCCTTAGCTTTGTGAGGATCTGCAAAGCCTGCTTTCTGCTCTCCAGGGTTGCTTCTCTGTGAGGTGTGGCCCACTGTGAAGAAGCCTTATGCTTGGGCACAAGGAGACCTTTCTGCACAGGACGGAAGGTCTGCTTGGAGGTGGCTGGGCCATTGTGTGCATTGGTGGAGCATCTTCTCTGTATAGGGCTCCATGCAAGAGCCTTGGGAAGGTGGAGAGGGGCCAGGAGACACATCCCTACCTCCTGAGGGACATGAGACAGCTCCCTGCAGATAGCAGTCATCCCGAGTCCATGGCTGGCTACGGCCCAGAGGACGGTGCATAGGATTTGGAAGGGCTGGGGAGGGGTGGCAAGCAAAGCAGCAGACCCACCTATTCCCTACCTCTGGCCCTTCTTCACAGACCTGTGTCATCCGGGCCTGGGACCGCAGCAAGCCTCTGCTCTTCTGCCCAGCGATGAACACCGCCATGTGGGAGCACCCCATCACTGCTCAGCAGGTGGGCCAGCTCAGGGCCTTCGGCTATGTTGAGATTCCCTGTGTGGCCAAGAAGCTGGTGTGTGGAGACCAAGGTGGGCATCTGGTCAGGCTCAAAGCCTGTTCTCACAGCCCAGGGCTGCGGAAGGGCTCAGCTTTGGAGTCGGCTCTGGGTTCAGATCCTAGCCTATTGTGACCTCGGGCAAAACCATTTACCTCCGATATTATCTTTCTCATCTGGGAAATAGAAGTCCTAATTCCTCCCTCTTAGAGGTGTTAGGATTAAATGAGATAATGTATGTAAAGTGCCTGGTATCATCCCTGGCACACAGCCCATATACAGTTCATGACGGCTACTATAAGTATTCCTGGGGTCTGTCCTGGGGGTGTCTCTGAGGGGAATTGATGGGTCTGGCTCAGGCTGAGACGGTCCTGGCCTTCTCAGGCACTGGGCTCTGGGTGGAGCACTGAGCACTGGGGAAGTACTGAGCAGGGTCGGGGAGGGATGATCCCCTGCCTCAGTCTGCAGGGCCACAGCAGAACTTTGCTCCTAGGTCTGGGGGCCATGGCTGAGGTGGGCACCATTGTGGACAAAGTGAAAGAGATTCTCTCCCTGCACGGTGGCTTCCAGCAGAGTTGAACCCAGGATTTCTGTCGTGTGTGTCCCTCTGCACTCAGCGTGTTTTCAGGCCAAGTTGGTGAAGAAGATGGATGTTGGCAAAATATGATGAAGAGTCCTGCATTTGCTGAGTAGGGGTCCAGCCTGGGCCTGCTCTGGAGCCTCCGGAGGGGTCTGACTTGCCCCAGGTTAAACTAGACCAAAGGCCCAGGTCTCAATTCCTTCCCACTTAGAAGACACTCACTTTCTGGAGCCCCTCCCCACCTTGTCCTGGGATGGGCATAGCAAGCAAGAGGAGCAAGCTGCTGTATTGTCCCTGTGCTCTGGGAGAGGGACCGAGGAGTGACTGAAAAACCTTGATTCTACGTTGTGCCCAAGAGCTGCTTTTAGAAACAGCCAAAGCTGAAGATCCCCAGCATGGTGGGCCCCTGGCCAGGCCTTTGGAGCTTCAGCTCCTTGGTAGGGTGCCCAAGTACCACGCAGAGTCAGGGAAGCCTGTGAGTTGGCAAGTCCCTGAGATTCCCCAGAGACCATGCCGTGAGATCAGGGGTACTGGAGAATAAAGTGACCATTTAGGAGACTCTGTCCTTCCTTTATAGCCCCTCTGTGGTCTCAGAGATTGGAGGCATTGCTAGGTATGGCTGGGGAAGGGTCTGGGCTGATGACTGACTGGCACTCCTTAGTCCCCATATCATGTGGTGGTTAAGGCCAAAGGACTCTGAAGCCAGACAGCCCCTAGTTCAAGTCCCAGCTCTGCCACATACTAGCAGTGGGACCTTGGCTCAGAGCTCAGCCTTTCAGACCCTCACTTTCCTCATATGTGTTATCATCCAACTCTCATGGAGTGTTGAAAGGATTAACACCCCACTGAGTGCCTCGATGTCAAATAAACAGAAGTTAAAGCTAGATATGTATACATACCAGTGAGCTTTCTCAACATTTACTGAAATAGACTGTCTCATTTTAGGAAAAATAAAATCCTGACCCTAGCTGATGTGGCCTTTATGCAAGTGATAGGTGCCCAGCCAGCAACGTTGGAATCTGCCCTAGAACCCAGGCCCCTTGCTTCCTGGTGTTGTCCTCAGCAGCTTTGCTGTGCCTGAGATGGGGCCTGGGTGTCTGTCTCTCCCCTCCCCCCATGTGAACTGGGGAAGTAGATTCCAGAGAGACACGTGCTCTGTCCTAGAAACCCTCCACTGCCCTGCCTTTGACCCAGTTGCTGTTTGGTGGCTGCGGTGGGGAGGGGCTTCTTTGCTTGTTTGGTGCTGAGGTTGAAGCTGGCTTCCTGCCCTCCTGCCTTCTGGGCCAGGGGTGAGTGGGCACCCCATGCATACCTGTGGACCACTGAGGGTAGAGGTGCCTTTGAGGGGCACCAGGAAGCCTGCTTGCTGGAACCTAGGTCTCCAGCAGCCTCCAAGAGCCTTTATCTCTACAGCACTTGACTTAATCAAATGATCCTTTGGGATAAAATAGCCTTAGGTCACTAAAGAAAATATAGCTAAAATAGTAGCATCAAGAACCAACCTCTTTGGCTGGTTGGGGGTCAGGCATGGGGAGGGCCTGGTAACTGAAATCCAGAGACAATCCCAAAGTTCCATTTAAATGGTTTCCAGCTTCCCTCCTCGTGTCCACATCACCCTTCCTCTCAGCAAACTGCTAGTGAATGGTGAGGCTTTCCAGTGTTCACAGAAAGTGCTACCATTTACTGAGTGTTTATCGTGTGCAAGGCTCTGTGCTGGGCACCTTAGGGAAGACAGTTGCTCGGGAGACCTGCTACAAAATACCTGGTTTAAAAGGCCACAGAGGCAGACAAGTTCACAGGCGTCTGCCTGGTACCTCTGCAAATGGCTGTGGCAGGACTGAGCCTTGCTGGCTGGAAGGAAAGAGATGTCCCCGAAGACGAGGGTCAGCTGGAGGCCCCATCCCTAGGGGTCTGCCATTCCAGTCCTGCATCCCTGTTGCCCATTTTGAATGGGGGTCTGGATGAATTGTCTGGGGCTGAAGAGCCCAATTGTTCCCTGAGCCAGGCTGGAGCTAAGAGGAGAAGGCAGTTAGTGTCTGAGCAGCATTTACCTGGCCCCATCTGCCAGAGAGGCACTGCGGTGGGAGTGATAACCATGGCCTTCCCCACCAAGAGTCAGAGCTCTTAAAGTTGTCATCTTGGGTAGGAGTGTTTCTCAGAGAAGATGCTAGCTTCTCTGATGATTTTTATAGAATTCTGGAATTTTGACAGAATAGAACATTTGGGTCTGAAATCTGCACTCTTGTTTAGCACCCTGGAGCCTCTTTAGGCTGTTGTGGCTGCTGCTGGGCTAGAGGCAGAAGTCTTCGAGCCCCAGCCCAGCCTGCACACTGGGCTGTCTCCAGCTCTTCCTCCACGCTGCTCATGTGTCCCTCTGCTGCCTCCTCACTGCCTCAGGGTAAGGCCCTGGCTCCTGGGCAGTACACACTTGGCATTCGTGATCTGTCCCTGCCTACCTTTGTAACTCCACCTCTAACCACACACCAACCCTGCAGGGCTCCCTGTCTTCTTGCACGACTGGACAACCTTGACTGAGCCCTGTTGCTTCTCGCTTCTTGCCTTTGCACATGCTGCCACTTTTACGGGAAGGACGTTCTTCACCTGGCTGACTCCTACTCATGCCTCTGATGTACCTGGGGCCACCTCCTTTGGAAAGCCTTCCCTGGCCAACCCAGGCTGGATTAGGTAGTCCTTGCCCAGGTTCCCATTGTGCCTCCTCTTATTTATTATAACACAGAATTGTAACCATCAGTTTACTTTGTGTCCCCCTAAAATTGGGATCTCCTGGGGGGCAGGAGTTATCCTGTTCCTCACAAAACCTAGCAAGTCATTCCAAGCTCCTTGTACTGAAAAAATTTTTAAAAAGTGTGTATGGGGGGGCAGTCCTGCTCATTTCTGAGCAAGACACACAACCTGGGAGCCATAAGAGCAAAGACTGATCAATTTGACTACAGAAAAATAAGCAATTCCACCTAGCAATAGCCCAAAGGCAAGGCCAAAAGACAAACAACAAATGGGAAATTATCTGCAGCTGGTACAACAAAGAGCTGATTCCTCTCATATATAAAGAGCTCCTATACATCGATTAGAAAAAAACTAAGAACACAAAAAAATGAGCAGAGAATAAAAACAGTCCACACACACACACACACACATACGCAAATGTCCTTGAAACATAAAAAGCTACTAAGCCACATTCATGAGGAGAGCAGTGCAAATCAAACTACACTGAAATGAAAGTTTTCACCTAGGAGATTGGCGAGGTGTGGGGAACTGCACCCTCATACATTGCTGGTGGGAGTGCAAATGGATACAACTTCTTTGGAGAACAATCTAGAAATGTCTTTCAAAATTACATATGCACCCTACCCCTTGACCCAGCAATTCTGCTTGTAAGGTTTGTCCCACAAATACACTCATGTATGTGACATGTCTGAACAAGGCTATTCGTTGCGGGATTGTATATGGTAGTAAAAGACTGGAAACACCCTCACTGTCTCACAGTAAGGAGTTGATTAAATAAATTAGAGTTGTTCCTACGCTGGAACACTGCATAGCCACAAGACAGTGTGAGGAAGCTCTCTAGGAACTGATATGGGATGATGTCTGAGACACATTGTTAAACAGAAAATGCAAGATGCAGAATAATGTGTATTGCATGCTAGCTTGTGTATAAAAAAAGGAGAAAAGGAGGATGTATTCATATTTGCTTGCATATCATCAAATACCTACTGAAAAATAAACAAGAAACCAGTCTACTGTTTGCCTTTTGGCAGGGAAACTGGGTGGTTGAGAAACAAAGGTGGGAGGCCAACTTCATTTTATGTTTTGAGCCAGATGAATACATTATCTACCACAAAAGCAATAATTACATACATTTTTAAAAGGGTTCCTTCTGCCCTTTATCCAGAGGTTCTTAAAAATGACTTGGCAGGGGCATCTGGAGAGTTCCATCAAAGCCTTTGGAGTAGAAACAGGTCTGTTTTTCTTGTCATGAGCTAGTAGAGGAAGATGACTTCTGAATACCCCTGGGTGCTCCTTATAAGCCGTTGAGGTCCCTGATCTCAGGGAGCTAATGGTCTTATGGGAATAAGACTCAAGGCTTTAAAACAATTAAAAAAATGAAAGAGAAAATCAAAAGCGAGACCGTGTAGCACAGACTCTAAGTGCCATCGTTCAGAATTGAGAGGCAGTCAGGGTGGGCTTTTGGAGGGAGCAGAACTGGGGCTGGTGCTTACTGGAAGACCAGCGCAGTTAAAGGTGGGTACCATGGGTGAAGACGCGCTGCCACACACTTGATGTGGGACACCTGGATGGGGACTTAGACTCCATGTGTTAGGGAAGTTGGGAGCTATTCAGCAGGAGAGGCACACGGTGAGTGTGGAGTGTGGTAAAGCTCAGCTGCGTGGTGTATGCAGGACAGATTGGAAAACTGAGAAGCTGGAGTCAGGGAGGAAGCCAGATGCTAAGCCAGGGCAGCCAGGTTGTGCTGAAGGCCTTGGCCACACCCATGGTTCTGGAAGGGGAGGGGTGCAAAAGTGGGGGATGAAGTGAAGGAGAATCAGCATGATTAGCAAGTGTAAAAACCACTATCCTGTGGCTAGTGGGGGGGATGGGAACTTCATGACCATTGTGTGCCTGCCTGTTGGTGCAAGACTTATTAACAGCCCCTAGTCCCACCCACTAAAAAGAATTTTGCTTTGCTTACCACAGTGTTTTCTCTCAGGATCGCTAAGTCTTCCCTCATGGTTCCCAGGCATTTTGTGGTGTGGAATTAGAGAAAACAGATTGAGATACAGAACTGAGAAGATAGGAGGAAAAAGGAAAGGAGTTTTACTTTTGGGGTTGTTGTGGCAAATTCTGGTAATGGGTGAAGGGGGTGAGGGATTAAAGCAAGGAGCAGAGACTCAGTTAACTCCTTAATGACTCCTGAGAGGAGCCTGGGTGGAGGTGTGGCAGCAGAGCTATGCAGGCTGGCCACGAGTTGGGGTACAGTTTGGGGGTTGGCTTAAAAGAGTCTCTGAACTGCTAAGGGGTACAGGAAGATGAGGGTGGGAAATAAAGGGATTTTGAGGAATGTTGCTGAAGATTGTGACTTGGACACACTTTCATGTTCTTCAAGAGTCCCAAAGAAAGATTGAGGTTCCTTTTAAACTTCTTTGCCAGTGTGTGCTTCTCTGAGTTGACTCTCTGCAGGGTTGAGCCATAGGGAGCCCCAGATTATATTCAGGTTATGTGTATGTGTTGTGTTCCCTACACTGCTAAGAGTTTCTTTGATCTCAATTCACCCTCCTAACAGGACAGCTTCATGATAGAGTCAACTAGTATATTTAATTCCATTTTATAGATGGGAAGGTGAGGGTCCCCCAGCCAGTTTCTCTTTTTTTTGGAGGAAGATTAGCCCTGAGCTAACTGCTGCCAATCCTCCTCTTTTTGCTGAGGAAGGCTAGCCCTGAGCTAACATCCATGCCCGTCTTCCTCTACTTTATATGTGGGACACCTACCACAGCATGGCTTTTGCCAAGTGGTGCCATGTCTGCTCCCGGAGTCTGAACTGGTGAACCCCGGGCCGCCAAGAAGCGGAACATGTGAACTTAACCGCTGTGCCACCGGGCCGGCCCCGCAGTTTCTCTTTTTGCCCTACAGCCACCTCCAAACAAGCTGCTGCCCTCATTAGCATTCACTTCCCTGGGATCCGTGGAAACATCCCATCCACCGCATACCACCACCACCACCAAATACCACTTTTTTTAGTCCCAATTTAGTAGCTGCTTCATTACCTTTTTCTTCCCATAGCTTCCTTCATACATATATTGTGGTTTCTAGGGCAGCACGAAAATCTGAAATGTCACACAGCTGCCTCTGAACAAAGAGCCCTGGAGTCAGATCCTAGTGACTGACAGGTTGTTTACACTGAGAGCTTCCTGGTGGAGCCAAATATTCTACAGTATTCAAGGCAGGTTTGGTACCACCTGGGGCAAGGCAATGGGAAGGATCAGGTCAGAAGAACTGCCAGTTGTCTAACAGCAAAGGAATGCCGGGAGTAGGCGGGTGTGAGGGCAAGAGGCAGATGGGAGATTTGAGCTTCAGGGACTTTGGAGGACATGCAGCTCTCCAGGTGTGATCTGGGAACATGTCATCCCCCTTGCTGCAACAGGTTGGTCTCATGGTGGCTTTGTCTGCTGAGATTACATGGTTACCGTTTGCCTGCTGGCCCAGATAGCTGGTCCCTGGGGATTGGAGGCCCAGCAGACTCCTTTTCAGGCCTCTGGATTCCTGAAGAGGGGAGAGAGTTCAAAGGTGCCTTCTGTTCATGTGGGCAAGGTAGGTGAGGGCTGAAGGGTTTCCAGCTCTAGCGATGGGCTTGGAAACAGCCAGTGTAGGCAGAAACACACAGATGCATGCAGGAAGGAGAGGCTGGGACGCCCTCAGAGCCTGTAGTGGAGCTTGGGAATGCAGGTGAAGATCGTTTCTTGCTCTCGGGAGAGATCATGGCTTGGGAGCTCATATGTCACCTAGAACTTCTGAAAAACACTCTCATCGTAGGGGAGAAGTTGAGCTCTACAGCCCCACTCTTGGGGGTAAGTTGGCATGACAGGAACGAGGGAGAGAAGGTCATAGAAGGGAACGTGTTTATCTGACATCTGGCCTGTACCAGACATGTGCTTTGTTATACCTTATCTCATTTAATCCTTCTAATCATCCTTCCAGATAGACCATTGCTAACCCTGTTGGAAAAAATAACAACCTGAGGCTCAGAGAGAAGGGTATAAAAATTCTCCTAACTACAAACCAAGACATAGCCTCTTAAAGGGGAGAGTAGAAATGGGTGGTGCTGTTTACACAGGCTGGACCTGAGTTGAGAATAGAAGGAGGTACAGGTTGGCTGACCGTGTATTGTTATCCAAAGTGGGTACTTCTGAGAGTGAAAAGGGGCAATAAATATGCCGGGACAATAGGCATCAACTGGGACTGTCCTGGGCAAACCAGGATGTGTGGTCACCCTACACACAGGGCACGAGAGGGAAGTACTGCTCAGAAGCCACGCCCTGTGAAGTAACAGCTACCGTTTAGAACTTAATCCTCATAGCAATCCTTAAGGTGAATATTATTATCCTCAGTTGACAGATGAGCAAACTGAGGCTCAAAGAGGTTACTTAACTTTCTCAAGGTCCCACAGCTTTTCAGTGGGGAAGCTCTGGCTGGCTCCAAGCCCTTGCTCTTTCTGTGGGTCATGCTGCCTCCCAGGCCCCAGGGCCTTTGAAGGAAGACTGAGGAAGAGACCACCTGGAGAAACAGAGCTAGAAGGCTTGGGTCTTGGAGTGTTAACAGACCATTTAGCAGGCCATCCCCGCAGTCTCTGTGTGGCCTCTCCCAGGACTTGCATGCAAGCAGTGGCTGGGGAAGGTGAGTGAGTGTGTGGTGGGGGGCTGGGGCAGGGTGGAGGCCCCACAGTCTTCTGCAGACTTCTGTGATCTTCCTGGACCTCCAGTGAGGTGACAGCCAAGGCAGGGTATTTCTAGGATAAAAAAGTCTCCACTGAGTTGCCCCATTTCTATGATTGGTGAACAGAAACACTGGGAGATCTACCGGCAGGTATCTGGGAGCCAGGAGAGTCCTCTCTGGTCTACTGTGGTTCTAGCTCCGTCCCTCTGGGGCTCCCTCTGGGTTTATGATACAGGAATACTCTCGGTTAGGGGCAGAAAGTCTGCAAGATCATGCATGTGTGGAGCCTCAGGGCTAGTTCTTCCCACATTGAGCAGCCAGCCTGGCCTTCCAGAAGTGGGTCAGGAACCATAGCACAGACAGTATAGGGCCCAGTCCAAAGCTCAGATGGCTTTTGCAGGCCCCTTGACTTAGCGCATCACAGGTAGATGGGCAGGGAATTGGCTGCCAGTCATCCATCTAGGCAGAGCACACCACCTGTGTGCACCCAGGCCTGGGCAGGTTGCAGGCTGGCAGGACTGACAAGGGAAGGGAATTCCCTGCCTTCAGGGATGACCAGTCTGCCTGGGGCACTTCACACAAGTAGAGTAGCCTGAGGCATCTGCAAGCCAACGTTGCATAATCAAGGGCTGGTGGTGTTTCTTCATCATTCATTAAAAAAAATTTTTTTTTAATTAATAGACTTTGTTATTTTTTTGGTGAGGAAGATTGCCCCTGAGCTAAGATCTGTTGCTAATCTCCCTCTTTTTGCTTGAGGAAGATTGTCCCTGAGCTAACATCTGTGCCAGTCTTCCTCTATTTTGTATGTGGGATGCCTCCACAGCCTGGCTTGATGAGTGGTGTGTATGTCCACAGCTAGGACCTGAACCCGTGAACCCTGGGCCGCTGAAGCGGAGTGCACAAACTTAACCACTATGCCACTGGGCCCGCCCCTAATAGACTGTATTTTTTAGAGCAGTTTTAGGTTCACAGCAAAATTGAGTGGAAAGTACAGAGTTCCCGTATACCCCCATCCCCACACAAGCACAACCTCCTCATATTCATTCGTTTTTCAAATTGTATTCCAGACACTGCCCTGGACCAAGGCCTAGCCCTATTCTCAAGGCACTTCCAGTTCAGTAAAGTAGACAAAAGAGCAGATAGACCAGCCTGAGGAGGGGGTAAGGGATGGAGGTAAGTAAGCTAGGTGCCAAAGGAGCCCTGCAGGGCAGCCCGCCCAGTCTGCAGTGGAGGGCTGAGCAATGAGGAGGGGGCTCCCAGGAGGTTCCAACTGGGCTGAATTCTAAAGGAGGTGTAGGTATTGGCAAAGAGGGCAGGGAGGGAAGGAGTAGGGTGCAGTGTGTGCAAAGGCCTGGGACCAGACAGCGCGTCTGACCCTGGTTCTGGGTCTGGCTTTGAGGTTGGACATGGTAGGTGGAGGCAAGAGGAGCCCAAAGCGAAGGGGTTTAGTTTGAGGAGGGAGGGTCCAGGTGGGCCAGAGCAGGCAGGTGGGGCTTACTGGTGTGGGCGGGGCCAGCACTGGCCCTTGAAAGAGTCTGGGAAAGCTCAGTAATGGATTGTGCAATTTGTGGCTTTAAATATGTCCTAAAGATGCTCCAAGAGTTTTCACTAACACCTCAAGTGTCAGCCCCTTGAGCACAGGGTAATTTTTCTGATGGCACAGGGACCAACACTCCCTTCTCTTCTGCCCAGATACAGCAACAGTCTCACATCTCACAATGAAGTAGATATGGCCCACCTGGTGCAAGTCTGTGCCTGGAAGGGCTTCTCAGTCAGGTCAGGTTTTCTCCATTTATTCATCCCTGGTAGCGGTTCCAGGAAAGCGGTTCCACGAGAAAAAGAAACCCCTTTCTAATAGAGCCAGCTGACCAAGGCATTAGGAGGGCAAGGACTTTGGACGCCTCTCTCCAGCAAGCTGGAGCCAGAGCCAGAGTTAACTGGCCCCCTGAGCCCCCTGTAAGGGGCAGTGGCCAGGCTTGGAGTTGGCGAGGGTGCCCTGGCTAGAAAATGGAGATGTAAAGTGTGCCCTTTTCCTGTGGCTCTGAAAGAGGGACCAGAATCAAGGGGCTCTGGGGCCGTCCAAGAGCAAAGATGGTCCCACACTGGATTAGAGAATTCCCAGAGCAATCCTACCCTCTTCCCCGCCCCCACTGCTCTTGGCCCGCAGCAGAGGACCCTGCCAAGGTGATGAGAACCTCCTTGTTAGAGGTCTTGGGATATGAACACCCTCCTCTCACCAGCATGCTGGAAAGGAGACTCACAGGTTCTGAGCACTGTGTGTCAGGCCCTTCGCATGTGTGACTACTTCATCTGTCATCCTGTGAGGTGAGTACTGTTACCATCCCCATTTTGCTGGTGAGTAGACTGAGGCTCGGAGAGGAGAGGTGAAGTGACTCAGCAAAGGCACAATCTGCTAAGTGGCAGTGCTGGAACGCAGGCCCAGGTCTGCCTGTCTCCAAAGCCCACGCTCTACACTACATCCCCTTGCTCCATCTGTGCAGCGTGGAGTGGTGTGGCCATTGAGAGGCATTGCCTAATCAGGTAAAGATCACCGTGCCTCGTTCATTCTTTCATTCACTTGATCCATCTTTACTGCATATGTACCCCATTGAGGCGCTGTGCTCAGTGTTAGGGATACAGTGAGGTGCAGAAGCAGATGTGCCTCTGTCCTCAGGGGCTAACTATCTAGCGGCAGAGAGAGACTTTTATCAAACAAGGAGGAGGAGACACTCTCATAAGCACCATGAAGGAAAAGTACAGGGTCTTATGAGGGGCTAACCACAGGGTCTAACTTAGTGAAAGGGAGAGGGGAGCTTCGGGGAAGACTTCCTGGAGGAAATGAGCAGAAGAAAGATGAGTGACCAGGAGTTAGCCAGGGGAAGACGAGCGAGAACATTCCAGGCTGAAGCTACTGGATGTGCAAAGGTAGGAAGGAGAGGGCTAGCTGGGAAATCTGAAAGAAAGGTCATGAATAGGGCAGAGCGTAGTGAGTGAAGGGGTGTGGGGTGGGCACAGAGCCAATGAGACAGGCCCTGGGGGGTTAAAGCAAGTGGCTGTGGGAAACCAAGGCAGGTGCTTGTGAAATGAGAGCTTCCTCTCTTTCCCATGAGCTAAATGAGAACACACAACAATGCATATAGCTTCCCCAAAAGTTTGGGCTGCATTAATAGTGGCATAGCATGCAGGTCAAAGGAAGTGATTATTCTTCCTTCTGGATCAGACTGCACCTGAAGCGTTGTGATCCTTTCAGGGCCCCTACTGCCCAACATCAGCAGGAGAAGAGCCAGTATGTTGAACGGCTGTACAAAAACCAGACTGGATGAGTGGGGAAAAGCAGCCTCAGGGGACAGGAGTATGTCCTAGACCTCTGAGGAATCTCCTGGAGGCAAGGTTCAACCCCTTAGAGAGAAAAGCATCCTGGCACTTAGGGCTTAAGAAAAATGGAGTAAGCTACTGTGAGGTAGTGAGCTCTTGCTCTGGGGATGTCTGAGCAGATGCTGGAGGACCAGAGATGTGGCAAGAGACTCTGCTTGTCTTAATGGGTGGTCTAGATTCAATCCTCAGCATGGATTGAGCACATACTGTCTGCCCGCTCCCTTCCACTCTGAGCTGGAGACTCACCACACATGTCCTCAGAATACAGAGTCTTGCGCCATGCAATGGTGGGGCTGACCCTGGCTAGCCTGGGGTGGGCTCTGACTGCTTTGGGGAGACCAGGAATTCTGCTGAGAATGTGTGTCTCCAGGCCTGTGCATATCATCCTGAGGGTGGTAGGTTTGAGACACAGTTGGCAAACTCTACACTGCTTCATTTAATGGGGCTCAAGGGGCACTTCCTATGGGCATTGCATTGTGCTAAGTCAGGTGCGGCGAGGCAAAAACAGCAAGCAGGATGCATCCCTATCCTCCTGCTTGGCTGCTGCTGATCTCATCACCATCTAACATTTCCCAGGGCACCCTTTTCAGAATCCTGAGTGTTTTCTGGTGCCCTGGACCTTCCAGCTGCCTGTCATGTGGTCCGCACTCAATCAGAACCTAAGAGAAGCCAACAGATCTCTCCCCTACTTCCCCATCAACTGTGTGTATACCAAGGCTTCCCAGAACTCCCTGGTTTCCCTAAAGAAAGGGCTTCCCCGTCTCTTGTACCCCAGAACTCTCACTCCTGGTCCCCTCTGTCTCTGATATTCTGTTAGTTCCTGTTAGTCCCTGGGCCTTTGCCTTCTTTCTTGACAAGGGCTCCAACCCATGCTCTCAACTCCTTCCCACTTCCACCTGCAGGCCTCCAGACCTGGCTTCCCCAATGGTCCTGCCAGCTGCCATCTGCTCCCGACTTGGCCTGTCTACTCTCTGCTGAGTTCTGGGGCAGGGGCCAGTTAGAATTTTTTTCTCAATTGAAGTATAACATACACATATATGTATAAACATATCTATATAAAAGTGCACACATCTTAAGTGGACAAGCTTGATGATTTTTGCATGTGCATACACATGTAACCACCACCAAGATCAAGAGAACATTTCCAGGTCCATTCTTTTAAAATGGCTCCATCCTCTAGGTTCCTACAGCTTTATTATTGGACACTTGGCAGGTATTGCCTTTCATTCCAACTAGCTAGAGGAGAGGGATGCATTCTGCTTGCTGTTTTTGCCTCGCCCCACCTGACTTAGCACAATGCAATGCCCATAGGAGGTGCCCCTTGCGCCCCATTAGATAAGGAGTGTAGAGTTTGCCAACTCTGTCTCAGAATATGAGCCCAGTTGCCCCTCAGAAATGCAGGAGAGGTGGCAAAGATGAAAGATGGAGTCACTGGAGTGCAGGAGAAGCCCTGAGCACTGAGTGTCCTGTTTCTTTTTTTTTTTTTAAAGATTTTATTTTTTTCTTTTTCTCCCTAAACCCCCCCCAGAACATAGTTGTATATTCTTAGTTGTGGGTCCTTCCAGTTGTGGCATGTGGGATGCCACCTCAGCATGGCTGGATGAGCGGCGCCATGTCCACGCCCAGGATCTGAACCGATGAAACACTGGGCCGCCTGCAGCGGAGCGCGCTAAATTAACCACTCGGCCACGGGACCGGCCCCTGTGCTATTTCTGCTCAGGTGACCTGCCACCCCCAGGATGATATGCACAAGCCAGAAGACACACATTCTCAGCAGAGGGCTCAGATGTGTGGAACTCCTTGTATAGAATGCCCTTCCCAGAGGGCACTGGCTACAGCGTGGAGTTGGCCAAGCTCCCGTCTGGGCCCAGAGATCCCTGGCTTGAGCACCCACCATGGCAGGTTCAGAGAGCTGAAGGAATAGGGCCAGGCCTGGCTCAGGGGAGCCTTTGAAATCAGAATCCTGGTGCGGAATGCTCTGGGGCAGGGCGGGGCAGATTCTCACTTGGAGACCAAGACCTTACCTGCTGGTTGCCCTTGTCTGAGAGACCCTATCCGTTCCCTCTTTTTGGCTCATGGCCTTGCTTGGGAATGGTACCCTCAAGGAAATAGAGCCTTGGCCTGGGCTTGAGCAGCAAAATAGGGGCAGCAGGGAGTTGGAGGGAGGTGGGGAGGCAGGGCAGTGTGGGTATGTGTTACATGAAGACTAACAGCTGTCCTGGAGAACCATGTCTCCAGGCTTTTGGAAGATTTGAAGATCTGTGCTCTTTGCCCTAAGACACGACCCCCCAATTTCTTTGAAGAGCAGAGAGGGACCCTTTTCTGGGGTCCAGATGCCAGTTGTCAGTGAGGGTCTTCCTCTTGGGTGGGCTCTGAGTCCCTCGGGCCATATTGTTCCCATCTCCTCCCATCTCTTTAGTAAATAGGGGTCTCACCCAAGGCTTGGGGACACTGGGTGAATCTTTGCTGTTATATAATATCTGTTACTTCAGGGCTCAGTGCAGGGCTTGAGTCCCAGATCCACTTGATACCAAGATTTGTCTTGTTAACCACTCTGCTTAAGGCAGCATGGTGGCAAAGTTTTATTATCAGGGCTGATCTGTCCCTCCATGATTTGTAGAGGCATGACCATGAGCATATGGTGTTGAATAGGAAAGGAAAGAGAGAAGGAAAAGAAATGCACATCAGTGGTCAATGCAGATGATAAGGATTGACTAAAGTACCTTAGATCAACTTCTGAATGGGGAAGGGTGGGATGTTAACATTTCCCGAGTATCTGTTCTGTGCTAGGCACTTGCCTAACTGTGATCTGCAAGGGTGTATTATTATCCTTATTTTATTAAGAGGGAAACTGACTCGGGATTTACCCAATCAGCCAAAAAGCTGGAAAATGTGGAGGAGGGTTTTGAGCCAGATGTGTCCAACTTCAATGCTGGCTCTTTCTCCTTCATAGAAAGTGATCTCCAGGTGCCATAAGCATGCCTTCAGGATGGGATGTCTAGCCCCAAGACAAAGGACCAATCTCCAGACATTTGAGAGAAGTCTTCAATATGTAAGAGAGTCCAAAACAACAGAAAAAGGAACTCAGAAACAAAGATCTCAGAAACAAAGATGCTGCAAAGAGCAGAAAAAAACTTCAAAGAAACTATCGATGATAATGTCAGAAAGACTGGAAGAAATACTGCGTCCTGAAACAAGAACAAGATGCCACAAAAGGGGAAAAGTCAAAGAACAAGTAAGAAATTTAAAATGTGATAAACAAGTGGTAGAAAGATAAAGTCAAGGAAACCTTAGGGGCCGGCCCAGTGACGCAGCAGTTAAGTGCACACATTCTGCTTCAGTGGCCCAGGGTTTGCCAGTTCAGGTCCCAGGTGTGGAGATGGCACCACTTGGCAAGCCATGCTGTAGCGGGCATCCCACATATAAAGTGGAGGAAGATGGGCACAGATGTTAGCTCAGACCCAGTCTTCCTCAGCAAAAAGAGGAGAATTGGCAGCACATGTTAGCTCAGGGCTAATCTTCCTCAAAAAAAAAAAGAAGTAAAGGAAGGTATGATGATAATATCTCACCAAATAGATAATATCAATAAAAAGATAGACATTCTAAAAAAAGAACCAAATGGAAATTCTGAAATTGAAAAGTACAGGAACTGAAATGAAAAATCCGCAAAAGGGGGCAACAGTAGATTTGAGCTGGTAGAAGAAAGAATCAGCACATTCGAAGATAGGGTTAGTAGAGAATATGCAATCTGAATAACCAAGAGAAAAAAGAATGAAGAAAAATGAACAGAACTTTAGAGAAAAGTGAGATAATGTTAAGTGCACCAACATAAGCATTATAGGAGTACTGGAAAGAGAAGAGAAAGAGAAAAGAATATAAAAACATTTGAAGAAGTAGTGGCTGAAAACTTCCCAAATTTGATGAGAAACATTAATCTAAACATCTAAGAAGCTTAATAAATTCCAAGTAGGATAAATATGAAAAGACCCACACCCAGACTCATTGTAGTAAACTTTTGAAAGTCAAGGACAAAGAGAAAATCTTGAAAACAGCAAGAGAAAAATGACTTGTCATGTCCAAGGAAACCCTAATAAAAATAACCACTGCCTTCTCATCAGAAACAATGGAAGCCAGAAGACGGAAGGATGACATACTCAAAATACTGAAAGAAAAAAACTGTCAACCAGGAATCTTATATTCAGAAAAACTAGCTTTCAAAAATGAAAGTGAAATAAAGACATTCCCAAATAAACAAAATTGAGAAAGTTCATTGCTGGCAGACCTACCTTCCAAGATATACTAAAGGAAGTTCTTCAGACTAAAAGCAAGTGACCCCAGACTGTAATTCAAAACCACATGAAAAAACAGAATACTGGTAAAGGTAATTAATTATGTTATTATAAAAGACAATATGTGTGTATTTCTTCTTTCTTCTCTTAACTGATTTAAAAAATAATTATATAATACAATATGTCTATAATTGTATTGGTAGGTCTATAACATATAGAAATGTAATATGTATGACAATAACAGCACAGAGGAGGTGGATGGAAACAAAGCTGTATTGGAGTAAGGAAATGACAAAAGATCCTAACTTGGATCCACAGGACTGCAGTTAGAAATCAATAAAAGAAAGAAATTTGAGAACTTCACAAATATGTGGAAAATAGGAACATACTCCTAAAAAAACCAATGAACCAAAGAGGAAGGGAAATTAGAAAATACTTTGAAGTGAATAAAACTGAAGACAGAACATATCAAAACTGATGGGATGAAGCTAAAGCAGTGCTTTGAGGGGAATTTATAGCTTTAAATGCCTATATTGAAAAATAAGAAAGATCACAAATCCATAACTCTACTTCCCACCTTAAGACACTGGAAAAAGGAGAGCAAACTAAACCTAAAGCAAGCAGAGGGAAGGAAATACTGAAGATTAGAGTGGAAATTAATGAAATAGAGAATAGAAAAATAAAGAGAAAAACAATGAAACAAAAAAAGTCAATTCTTTGAAAAGATCAACAAAATTGAACAAATTTTTAGCTAGGCTGACCAAGAAAAAAGGTAAAGAAGACTCACATACTAAAATCAGGGATGAAAGAGAAAACGTCACTACTGACCTTAGAGACAAAAAGGATTGTAAGTGAACGTTATGAACAACTGTATGACAACAAATTAGATAACTTAGATGAGATGGACAAAATTCTAGAAAGACAAAAACTACTGAAACTGATTCAAGGAGAAATAGAAAATATGAATAAACCTATAACAAGTAAAGAGATTGAATTAGTTATTTTGAAACTTCCCATAAGAAGAGCCCAGGCCCACATTCCACTGGTGAGTTCTACCAAACATGTGAAGAATAATTAACACCGGTTCCTCACACTCTTCCAAAAAATAGAAGAGAGAAAACTTCCCAACTCATTCTATGAGGCCAGTATTACCCTGATACCAAACCAAAGACATTACAAGAAAATAAAATTACAAAATATCTCTTATGAATATAGATGCAAAAAATATCATCAAAATACTAGAAAAATAAATCTAGCAACATGAAAAGGATTTTACATCATGACTTGTGGGAATCTTCCCCAGGAATACAAAGTTGGCTCAACATACAAAAATCAGTATACTACACCATATTAATAGAATAAAGGACAAAAACCACACAATCATTTCAATAGATGCAGAAAAAGCATTTGAAAAAATTCAGCACCCCTTCATTATTAAAAAACAACAACAACAACCACTCAGTAAACTAGGAATAGAAGGTAAATGCCTCAACCTGATATAGGGCATCTATGAAAAACCCACTGCCAACATCATACTTAATGGCAAAAGACTGGAAACTTTTCCCTCTGATCAGGAACAAGATGAAAATGTTTACTCTCACCACTTCTATTCAACATGGTACTAAAGTTTTAGCCAGGGCAATTAGCCAATAAAAAGAAAGAAAAGACATTGAAATTGGAAAGGAGTTTCTATTTGCAGAGGACATGATCTTGAATACTGAAAATCCTAAGGAATCCACTAAAAAGCTACTAGAACTAATAAACAAATTCAGCATGTTTGCAGAGTATAATATCAATATACAAAAGTCAACTGTAATTTTACACACTAGCAATGAACAATATAGATATGAAATTGAGAAAATAATTCCATTTACCATAGCATCAGAAAGAATAAAATATTTAGGAGTAAATTTTTAAAAAGAAGTGCTAAATTTATACTCTGAAAACTCAAATATTATTGAAAGAAATGAAAGATGATCTAAATAAATAGACATCTCATGCTTATGAATTGAAAGATTTAATATTAAGACATCAATATTCCCTAATCTAATTTACAGGTTTAATACAGTCTTTGTCAAAATTTCAGCTGGCTTCTTTGCAGAAATTGACAAGCTTATTATAAAATTCATGTGGAAATTCAAGGAATCCAGAATAGCCAAACAATCTTGAAAAAAAAAGAGCAAAATTGGAAAACGCACACTTCCTGATTTCAGAACTTACCACAAATCAATGGTAATCAAGACAGTGTGGTACTGGCTCAATAACAGACATACAGATCAATGGAATAGAATTGACAGTCCAGAATTAAACTCATACATCTATGGTCAACTGATTTTCAACAAGGGTGCCAAGACAATCCAATGGGGGAAAGAATAGCCTTTTCAACAAATGGTTCTGGGACAACTGGGTATCTACATGTAAAGAATGAAGTTGAATCTTTACCTCACCCCATATACGAAAGTTAACTCAAAATGGATCAAGGACCTAAAAAAAGAGCTAAAACTAAAAAATTCTTAGAAGAAGATACAGGGTAAACCTTCATGACTGTGAATTTGATAAAGTATTCTTAGATATGACACTAAAGGCATGAGCAACAAAAGAAAAAAATAGATAAATTAGACTTCATCAGGAGTGATATCAGCAACGTGGTGGAGTGAGCAGTTCCCTTTGTCTCTCCACCTTCAAACTACAACTAAATGGACATTCATTGATCAACGAAGGATACTGACACAGCACCTCAGGATGGCTGAGAGACCTGCACTGCTGTACATCAGAAGGTGGATGGACTACCCCTGGGGAGGAGGTGGAGAAAGGTGAGAACTCTCTGGCCCCCAGACAGTCCAGTACCTGCGAGTGACTGTTCTCTGGCTGAAGTGCTCATAGCACTGCTGCAGCCCTGAGGGTGGGCATGCACCTTGGCATGACTGTGGAAATAGGTGACTGCAGCCCTGAGCCCCCTGTGATTTCTCTTTGGGCCAGTGGGAAAATCCACAGTCCCACCACGGCCCCAGGGAGAGACTTGGCTCTGCCCTGGTGGAGAGGCCCCGCTCACCAAGCACAAAGGCTGATGCAATCTAGGAGCAGATGTGGTGCAGCCGTGAGTCCAGGTAAACAAACCCCCAATTGCCTTAAACGCCCATAGCTCTGCTATGGGCCCTAGGGACAAATGGGACCCAGTTGGGCTATGGGAGCAGGCAGTGACAACCCTGAGCCCTAGCATGATTGCTCCTAGGTCCAGTGGGAAAGTCCACAGTCCGTACAACTGGCAGGAAGCCGTGGAAGCAGATGACAGCTGCCCTGAGCCCCTGTGTGATCACTGTCTCCACCAGTGGGAGAGTCTCCAATCCCACCACAGCCCCAGGGAGTGGCACAGAATCAAACCCAGTGGGGAGGCCCCACCCACCAAGCACAATAGCTGGTACAAGCTAGGACCAGACAGTGGCAGAGGTGCAAGTTTGGGTGAACAAGCTCCTGGCTGCCTTGAAGGCTTATAACACTGCTGCAGTCTCTAAGCAGGGAGCATGTCTAGGTGGTCTGTGGGAGCAGGCAGCAGCAACCTGGAGCTCCCATGTGATAGTTCCCACAGTTGCTGGGAGACCCCACAGGGCCACTGCGATCCCAAGGAGTGGCCCATGCTCAGTCAGGAACAGCTGACAGCGATCCTGCTGGGTGCGGATTACACAGCTCCTGCCCCCTCCCCCCAGTAGCAGCAAGTGGAAGCAGTAACCAAATTCTATCTCTCTGCGGAGGCACAAATACACACCATCAAGCAGTAGGAAAAAATATATTTAATCTCCAGAACAGAAGGGAAATGACAAGTACCCAGAAAACAATCCTGAAGACAAAGAAATCTATAACCTAAATGACAAAGCATTCAAAATAGCAATCATTAAAAAACTCAACGAGTTAAAAGAAAATGCAGATAGACAACTCAATGAGTTCAGGAGCTACATCACAAAAGAGCTTGAAACTATAAAGAAAACCAATCAGAAATGTTGGAGAGAAAAACACAATAGAAGAGATAAAGAAAAATCTGGACTCCCTGAACAGTAGGGCTTATATTATGGAGGACAGAATTAGCAGTCTGGAGGACAGGAATATAGAAATGCTTCAGATAGAGGAGGAGAGAGAACTAAGACTAAAAAGAAATGAAGAAACTCTCTGAGAAACATCTGACTCAGTTAACAAATGCAACATAAGGATTTTAGGATCCCAGAGTGAGAAGAGAAGAAGAATGCAGCAGAAAGCTTGTTCAAAGAAATAATAGCTGAGAACTTCCCAAACCTGAGGAGGAAGGTGAAATCCGTGTGACAGAAACCAATCGATCTCCAAACTTTATCAATGTAAAAAGACCAACTCCGAGGCATATAGTAGTAAAGCTGGTAAAAGGCAATGACAAAGAAAAAATGTTAAGGGCAGCAAGGCAGAAGAAAATAACCTACAGAGGAACCCCTATCAGGCTGTCAGCAGATTTCTCAGCAGAAACTTTACAGGCTAGGAGAGAGTGGAATGATATATTAAAAATTCTGAAAAACAAAATCTTTTATCCAAGAATACTCTATGCAGTGAAAATATCCTTCAGATATGATGGAGAAATAAAAAGTTTCCCACATAAAAGTTAAAGGAGTTCATTGCCACAAGACCCCTGCTACAAGAAATCCTCAGGAAGGCCCCCATACCTGAAAAAAAATGAAAGGGGTTACAAAACCCTGAGCAAGGAGATAAATAGATAGACAAAATCAGAAAATTGCAGCTCTCCATAAGAACAAGTTAGCAAATGCTTAATTATAACATTAAAGATAAAGGGAAGGAAAACACCAAGAATAAGTATAATCTTGTCATTTTAACCACAAGCTCACAACACAAGAAGAAATAAGATGTGACAATAACAGCTTAGAAGGGGGAGAGCAATGGGATGGAACTGGCTTAGTCTAAGGTAATAAGAGGCTATCAGAAAATGGACTGTCTCATCTATGAGATTTTTTATACAAACCACATGGTAACCACTAAACAAATAATTAGAACAGAGACACAAATTATAAATAAGGACAAAACTAAGAAAACCAGTATAGAAAACTACCTAACTGAATTGGTAGTCTGAAATACATGGGACGAGAAACAAAGGAAATGCAGGAGAACTGGAAAACAACTGATAAAATGGCAGCATTAGGCCCCCACATATCAATAATCATGCTAAATGTAAATGGATTGAATTCTTCAATCAAAAGACACAGAGTGGCAGGATAGATTTAAAAACAAGACCCAACAATATGCTGCCTCCAGGAAACACATCTCAGCCCCAAAGACAAACACAGACTCCAGAGTGAAGGGATGGAAGATGATACTCCAAGCTAATAGTGAACAAAATAAAGCAGGAGTTGCCATACTTATATCATACGAAGTAGACTTCAAGACAAAACAGGTAAAGAGAGACAAAGAGGGGCAGTATATGATGATCAAAGGGACTCTCCTCCAAGAAGACATAACACTTATAAATATTTATGCACCAAACACAGGAGCACCAAAGTACATAAAGCAACTATTAACAAACCTAAAAGGAGATATCAACAACAGTACAATAATATTAGGGGCCCTCAACACCCCACTTACACCAATGGATAGATCATCCAGACAAAAAGTCAACAAGGAAATTGTAGAGTTAAATGAAAAGCTAGACCAGATGGACTTAGATATATATAGAACACTCCATCCAAAAACTGCAGGTTACACATTCTTCTCAAGTATGCATGACGTTCTCAAGGATAGACCATATGCTGGGAAACAAAGCAAGCCTCAAAATTTAAGAGGACTGAAATAATATCAAGCATCTTTTCCAACCATAATGCTATGAAACTAGAAATAATTGCAAGAAAAAAGCTTGGAAAGGGGCAAAGATGTAGAGATTAAACAACATGCTACTGGGTCTGGCCCTGTGGCCGAGTGGTTAAGTTCACGTGCTCCGCTGCAGGCGGCCCAGTGTTTCATTGGTTCGAATCCTGGGTGGGGACATGGCACTGCTCATCAAACCACACTGAGGCAGCATCCCACATGCCACATGACAAACCCTTAGCCAGGCTCATTAAGAAAAGAAGAGTGAAGACTCAAATAAATAAAATTAGAAATGAAAGAGGAGAAATTACAATGGATACCATGGAAATACAAAAGATTGTAAGAGAATACTATGAAAAACTATATGCCAACAAATTGGACAACCTAGAAGAAATGGATAAATTCTTAGACTGTTACAACCTCCAAAAAGTGAATCAAGAAGAAATAGAAAATCTGAATAGACCAATCATAAGTAAAGAGATTCAAACAGTAATCAAAAACCACCCCAAAAATAGAAGTCCAGGACCAGACAGCTTCTCTGGAGAATTCTACCAAATATTCAAAGAAGATTTAATACCTATCATTCTAAAACTATTCCAGAAAATTGAGGAAGATGGAGCACTTCCTAACACATTCTATGAAGCCAACATCACCCTGATACCAAAGCCAGACAAGGACAACACAAAGAAGAAAAATTACAGGCCGATATCACTGATGAACATAGATGCAAAAATCTTCAACAAAATATTGACAAACTGAATACAGCAGTACATTAAAACGATCATATACCATGATCAAGTGGGATTTATACCAGAGACACAGGGATGGTTCAACATCTGCAAGTCAGTCAATGTGATACCCCACATTAGCAAAATGAGGAACAAAAACCACGTGATCATCTCAATAGACACAGAGAAAGCATTCAACAAGATCCAATGTCCATTTATGATAAAAATGCTCAATAAAATGGGTATAGAAGGAAAGTACCTTAACATAATAAAGGCCGTATATGAGAGCCAGCATCATACTCAATGGGGAGAAACTGAAAGCCATCCCTCTAAGAATAAGAACAAGACAAGGGTGCCCACTCTCACCACTGTTATTCAACATAGGACTGGAGGTTTGGCCAGAGCAATTAGGCAAGAAAAAGAAAAGGAATCCAAATAGGCAATGAAGAAGTGAAACTCTTGCTGTTTGCAGATAACATGATTTTATATATAGAAAATCCTAAAAAAATCCATTGGAAAGCTACTAGAAATAATCAACAATTACAGCAAAGTTGCAGGGTACAAAATCAGCTTACATAAATCAGTTGCATTTCTATACTCTAATAATAAACTAACAGAAAGAGAACTCAAGAATACAATCCCATTCACAATCGCAACAAAAAGAATAAAATATCTTGGATTAACTTTAATCAAGGAAGTGAAAGACCTATACAATGAAAACTACAAGACTTTTCTGAAAGAAACTGATGACAACATAAAGAGATGGAAAGACAATCCATGCACATGGATTGGAAGAATAAACATAGTTAAAATGTCCATACTACCTAAAGCAATCTACAGATTCAATGCAATCCCAATCAGAATCCCAATGACATTCTTCACAGAAATAGAACAAAGAATCCTAAAATTGATATGGGGCAACCAAAGACCCCAAATTGCTAAAGCAATCCTGAAAAAACAGAACAAAGCTGGAGGCATCACAATCCCTGACTTCAAAATATATTACAAAACTATAGTAAACAAATCAACATGGTACTGGTACAAAAACAGGCACAAGATCCATGGAACAGAATTGAAAGCTCAGAAATAAAACCAAACATCTACAGGCAGCTAATGTTTGACAAAAGAGCTGAGAACATACAATAGAGAAAGGAAAGTCTCTTCAACAAATGGTGTTGGGAAAACTGGACAGCCAAATGTGAAAGAATGAAAGTAGACCATTCTTTTATCCCATTCACAGAAATAAACTCAAAATGGATCAAACACTTGAAGGTAAGACCTGAAACCATAAAACTTCTAGAAGAAAATATAGGCAGTATATTCTTTGACATCAGTCTTAAAAGGATCTTTTCGGACACCATGTCTTCTTGGACAAGGGAAACAAAAGAAAGAATAAACAAGTGGGACTTCATCAAACTAAAGAGCTTCTGCAAGGCAAAGGAAACCAGGAATAAAACAAAAAGACAACCCATCAATTAGGAGAAAATATTTGCAAATCATATATCCAACAAAGAGTTAATCTCCATAATATATAAAGAACTCAAACAACTCAACAGCAAAAAATCAAACCACCCAATTAAAAAATGGGCAGGGGATAGGAACAGACATTTCTCCAAAGAAGGTATACAATGGCCAATAGGTACATGAAAAGATGCTCAGCACCACTGATCATCAGGGAAATGCAAATCAAAACTACACTAAGATATCACCTTACACCCATTAGAATGGTATAATAATCAAGACAAAAAATAATAAATGTTGGAGAGGTTGTGGAGAAAAAGGAACCCTCATACACTGCTTGTGGGAATGCAAACTGGTGCAGCCACTATGGAAGGCAGTATGGAGATTTCTCAAAAAACTAAAAATAGAAATACCATATGACCCAGCCATCCCACTACTGGGTATCTATCCAAAGAACTTCAAACCAGCGATTCAGAGAGACTTATGCAGCCCTATGTTCATTGCAACATTATTAACAATAGCCAAGATGTGGAAGCAACCTAAGTGCCCATTGATTGATGACTGGATAAAGAAGATGTGGTATATATATACAATGGAATACTACTCAGCCATAAAAAAATGACAAAGTCGTCCCATTCGCAACAACATGGATGGACCTTGACAGTATTATGTTAAGCGAAATAAACCAGACAGAGAAAGACAAACACTGTATGATTCCACTCATATGTGGAAGATAAAGACATGGACAAAGAGAACTATTTAGTGGTTACTGGGGGAAGGGGCATGGGGGCTGGGCACAAAGCATGAAGGGGCGCATCTATAAGATGACTGACGAGAGTGTACAAGTGAAATTTCACAATGTTGTAAACTATCATAACTTCCATAAAAAAAGATTAAATATCTAAAAATCTAAAAAAAATTAGACTTTGAGGCCAGCCCAGTGGCGCAGTGGTTAAGTTCTGCTTTGGCGGCCCAGGGTTCACTAGTTCAGATCCCGGGTGTGGACATGGCACCGCTTGGCAAGACATGCTGTGGTAGGCGTCCCACATAGAAAGTAGAGGAAGATGGGCACGGATGTTAGCTCAGGGCCAGTCTTCCTCAGCAAAAAGAGGAGGATTAGCAGCAGATGTTAGCTCAGGGCTAATCTTCCTCAAATCAATCAATCAATCAATCAATAAAATATTTTTTTAAAAATTAGACTTCATCAAAATTAAAATCCTTTTTGCTTCAAAAGACTGTTTCATGTTGGTTTCAGCCTATTGATAGTGATGCTAGTTGACTAGAAATGCCTGAGGCACTTGTCTGGGCCCTTCCTACTTGTGGCAAGCCCCCACAGACATTTCCCCAAATGAAGCCAGTGTTGAGGCTGGATTGGCCCTTGTGGTTCTTGTTATGATTGCAAGATTCATCTCAGTAACAACCATCAGGGAACTTTGAAAAACCGAAGTTTATTACACACAGATCCTGGAGGATGCCCAGCTTCCCTGAGGGTCACACGGTGAGGCCACAGGTAGAGAGAGAAAGAGAGACACAAAGCGCAGATCTGGGGTTCTGCCCTTGGTGTTGAGGGTGGGGTATCTAGGGTTTCATGGGTTCACTCTTTTTTTTTTTTTTTTGAGGAAGATTAGCCCTGAGCTTACTAATGCCAGTCCTCCTCTTTTTGCTGAGGAAGCCTGGCCCTGAGCTAACATGCGTGCCCATCTTCCTCTGCTTTCTATGTGGGATGCCTACCACAGCATGGCGTGCCAAGCGGTGCCGTGTCCACACCCGGGATCCGAACCAGCGAACCCTGGGCCGCCAAGAAGCAGAACATGCACACTTAACTGCTGCGCCACTGGCCGGCCCCCATGGGTTCACTCTTTATTGGCAATTTTAAAATGTAAGAGCAGGAATTAGGGTGTGGGAAGGGGAAAATGGAGTCAATTAAGTGGTCAGTTATCTAGGGTACCCAGGGCTTTCTAAAAGGAGAACTTCGTGGGTGGGGACAGCCTGGCTCCTTATCTATTTGTTTAGTTAGTAGCTGTGTCATACAACTAGTAATGTTTATTCAAGATGGGTGTCTTTGAAATGGATGCCTCAGCAATTGAAAGCTTAATGCCAGGCACTTACACTACAAGGACACTATATTAATTTCCTAGGTCTGCCGTAACAAAGTACCACAAACTGCGTGGCTTAAAACAACAGAAATTATTGTCTTACAGTTCTGGAGGCTGGGAGTCAAGGTGTTGACAGAGCCACTCCCTCTGACACCTGTAGGAGAGAATCCTTCCTTGCCACTTCCTAGCTTCTGGTGGTAGTTGTCAATCCTTGCCATTCTTTGGCTTGCAGCCGCTTAATTCCAATCTCTGCCTCTGTCATGACATGGTGTTCTCTGGCATCACAGTGACTGGTAACGGATACAGGGTTCCCAGGTGTGTCTTCACATCATCTTCTTATAAGGACACTAGTCATATTGAATCAAGGCCCACTCTACTCCAGTTTGACGCCAGCTTAACTCATCACATCTGCAAGGACTCTATTTCCAAATAAGGTCACATTCTGAGATACTAGGGGTGGGATTAGGACTTCAACATATCGTTTTGGGGAACACAATTCAACCCATGACAGACATCATCAAGAAAGTGAAAAAACAATCCATAGAATAAGAGAAAGTACTTATAAATTATGTATCTGATAAGGGACTTGTATCTAACTACAATATATAAAGCATTCTTACAACTCAGTAATAAAAAGACAAATTTAACCCAATTTAAAAATGGGCAAAGTAGTTGAACAGACTTTTCTCCAAGGAAGACATACAGGGCCGGCCCTGTGGCCGAGTGGTTGAAGTTCCACATGCTCTGCTTCAGTGGCCTGGGTTTGCAGGTTTGGATCCCGGGTCTGACCTACTCCACTCGTCAGCTGTGCTGTGGAGGCATCCCACATATAAAATAGAGGAGGATTGGCACAGATGTTAGCTCAGGGCTAATCTTCCTCAACCAAAAAAAGAAAAAAAAGAGGAAGATTGGCAACGTTAGTTCAGGGAGAATCTTCACAGAAACAAAAACAAAAATAGAAGATATACAAATGGCCAATAAGTACATGAAAATGGGCTCAACGTCATTAATCATTAGGAAAATGAAAATCAAAACCACAATGATATACCACTTCACATCCATTATAATAAAAAAGACAGATAATAACAAGTGTTGACAAGGATATGGAGAAATTAGAACCCTCATATATTGCTGGTAGGAATGTAAAATGGTACACTTGCTTTGGAAAACAGTCTTGCTGCTCCTTCAAAGGTTGGACGTAGAATTACCATATAAATGAGTAAATCCACTCCTAGATATGTGCCCAAGATAAATGAAAACATATGTCCACACAAAAACTTGTACACAAATGCCCATAGCAATATTATGCATAATAGCCAAAAAGTTTAAAAACTCAAATGTCCATCAACTGACAAACAGATAAACAAAGTGTGGTATATCCATACAATGCAATATTATTCAGGCACAAAATGGAATGAAGTACTCGTACATGATACAAGATGAATAAAAGTTAAAAATATTGTGCTAAGTGAAAGTTGTCTGTCACAAAAGACCACATATTAAATGATTTCACTTATAAGAATGTCTAGAATAGGCAAATCTATATGTAGAGAAGGTAGATTAGTGGTTGCCTAGGGCTGAGTAATTTTGGCGGAGGTGGTGAGTGACTGTTAATGGATACAAAGTTTCTTTTATGGGCGATGAAAATATTCTAAAATTAATTGGAGTGACAGTTGTATAACTCTATGTATACATGAAAAACCATTGAATTGTACAATTTAAATGAGTGAATTGTATGGTACGTGAATTGTGCCTCAATAAACCTGTTTTTAAAAATGAAGAGAAGATTCCAGAAAGTGACATCAGATCTTATACAAAGGATCAGGAATCAGATCAGCATCAGACCTCTCAATAGCAACATTAGAAGCTACAAGTCTGTGAAGCAATGCCTTAAAAATGCTGAGGGAAAATTATTTTCAACTGAGAACTCTATACCTGGCCAAAGTATCAATACAGTATGAGAGTGAAATGTAGACATTTTCAGGTATGCAAGGTTTGAAAAAATTTATCTTCTGTGGAAGCTACTGGAGCATGTGCTCCACCCATAGAAGGGCACAAGAAAGAAGTAATGGAATCCAGGAAAACCGGAGATCCCTTAAGGGAAGAGAAGAAAGGGTGTTTCAGGATGTTGGCAAAAAGAAGTTCCAAGATGACCGCTGTGTAGCTGATCTAGAGAGCTATTAGTTCAGATGGAGGCAGGAGAACCAAGGGCTCCAGGGGGGGTGTCTCAGAGAAAAAAAAAGGAACTGGAACTGATAGTGAAAATGTGTATTGAGAATCATTTTACAGGGCTTTTGCAGGATGTGAGAAGCTTTAACTATGGGTCAAAAAAAAAATAAGCAAATAAAAAAAATGAGTCAGTGATTAACTCTGAAGGGAAACAGAAGTTTACAAAGAGAAGAAAGGTAGTTATAGCATCTTAGTTGGTTCAGCAATGAACACTACTTACTGATTGTGAATGTAACCAAGAAATGTGATATTATGATATGGAAAGGAGAGGAGAAAGGGTGTAAGTGGACCTCATCTGTCGTGATAGAAAGGCCAAGAGACAGTATCTAAATTGGACCTCTCTGGAGATAACAATCATAGCAATAAATGCTTTATTTAGGAGATGAAAAACAAAAGAAACAACTAAATCCAAGTTGCTTTTGGAGAGCAGGATGGAGTGCGGTGAGAGAGTGCTAATTTTATTATAACCCTTTAGCACAGTTTGACCCTGTAAACAGTTTGCACGGATTACTTTGAGAAAATAAGAGTTAATTGAAAGAGATATGAGGATAAACCATGACAACGATAAGGGTCTTCCTTTTTGAGATTTTCCTGTCCTTTGAAGTAATTTCCCTTTTAAAACTGAGCAAACAGCCCTCTCCATTCTTTCACTTGTCTCATAAAGTGCATTCTTACCCTTAGACGTAGCCCTGGCGGGGGCAGATATTGATAAGGGTCCTTGTGAGGGTCAAAAAAGATGATGTTTTGTAAACTATGAAGTTACATGTAGTTTAGATGGTTGTTATCAGGCAGGACAGAAGTAAATATCCCCATTTTACACACAAGAAAACAGAGACCCCCCCCCCCAAATGGGAAGTAACCCCCCAAATCACACAGCCAGGTAGTGGGAGAGCTGGAGTTCTCACTCCTGTCCTGTGTTCACTCAGCTGGCATCAGACCCAGGTAACTCTTAGCACTCGTGCTTCCCTGTCTCCCTTCTCCTCCAACTGACCCCACCTGTTACACAGTTTCTCTGGTTCCGAGCCCCACCTGGAGGGTCATCCTTAATGTGAGGGCCCTTGATGTCATCATAGACAGAGCTCTCATCCTGGTCACATTCTGAGCCCTCATGCTGACCACAGACTGAGCCCCCTCCCTTTGCCATTAACTCCCTTAATAATGTTTACAACTGAGCATGAGCTGGGCTTGGCCTAGAAGACATGAATGGCTGTGTTCCATCCCTCTCCAGTGCTGTCTCAGGGGCAGAGTTGGTGTAGCTGAGGCCTAGCTAAACTCTGACATGGTTTCCCTCCATCCTGGACTAGACCCAAAGCCACAGCCTGTGCCCACTCCACTTCTGTCCCCTCCCACTGGTCCTCCTTGTGTGGGTGGGGGCTTGTGGGGCCCGTGGTGCACTTTGAGCAGAGATTATCTGTGATGAGTCATCCTGGCTCAAAAGAAAGGAGTTCGCCATGGACCGCACTTTTTCTGGCTTCTCTGCTGCAAGGGAGTAACCTCACTAATCCAAATGTTCAAGTACAACCTTGAAGTGGCTGTTTCCCACCCTGGACTCTTCACTCCCATCTCTCACCAGGTCAGCATTTCTCCAACATGATTTCCAGAACACTAGCTTGTTTCAGCTGCTGCCCTACTCTTAGTGATTGGCACCTCCTCCAGGCAGTCCTCTAGGGTCAGTTGGCAGGCAAGGCCGACTTTTTAACCACTCTTATCTCCTGTCAGCTCCAGGAGTGGTGGAAGGTCAGGGGAGGGGCAGGGGCATATCCTGGTTCTGGGCAACCTAGAGGGGAGAAGACAAGGGGGCAGAAGGGGTCAGGCACAGGATCATGGTCTTGATATACCATTGAGTCATAAAATGACAGGGCATCAGGAAGCTCAAAAACTCCCTCTCTTGACCCTGTACTGGACAGATGGAGAAGTGAGGCCCCCAGCGGAGGAACTTTTCTGAGATCCCACAGTGACTTGGGAGCAGAGTAGGGACCCAAAGTGTGGATTCTTGGTGCTGAAGATCAGCCTTGAGCAGAGGGGGCAAACCCCATGGCCCTCAAGGAAGAAGAGGACTCTTGGGGAAGGCCCGGAGAGACAGAGGGAGGGGCTCCAGGGAAGGAAGACCTTCCTAATTATCTGAGTTGTTCAGCCCTAGGATCTCTGGTTGGAGTGGGCACAGGGTCATGAGTTTCTCATCACCAGATGCATAGCAGGCACAGGTTGGACCATATATGGGGATGTGCCCAGTCTTACAGTGCAGGGATCTTGCTTACTCTCTTGGCCATGTTTCCCTTTGTGGGTTTGGAACTCAGCTGTGTTCCCCACAATCCTGGTTCCTCTGCTTGACCTAAGGGTCTCCTCTCCCTTCTGAGCCCTCTAGATTTAGAACAGCTCCCTTGAGCAGCCCCGGGGCTCTGTAGCTACCTCTGGCTGGCCCCAAGGCACTCGAGATGGAAGAGGCACCTGGACCCATAGTAGGAGTATGTATTTGAGGAGAGAAGTTGGAGAGCGTCCTCCCTGGTGGGGGCTGCTTATGAGAGCAGACTGGGTCTGAGAGAATCATGGTAGACAGGTGGGAATGTGCCCTCCCCCAAGCCACTGGGGCTGGGCTGTAGCTTTAGGGTAGAAAGAGGCACTTGGGCTCTTGCCTCAGTGCCACTCCCCAGATCATCCCTGTCTATGCACCAAAGCCTATTTTGAGGGCCTCTGGTGGCTGTCACCCTGGGCCCAGTCTCCCCAGTTTGGTTGTTTATGTGTCTCTCTGACACCAGGCTGGCAGCTCTTTGAAAGCCAAGTGTTGTAGGGTGGGTTCTCTGGGAAGCAGACTGTGACATGCAGGATGTTTATTAGGGAGAGCTCTTGAGATTAATGCCTGTAGAAGGGAGGGGGATGAGGCAGAACTGGGCAGAAGGAGAAGTCTAACTACAGTGCAGGCCCTACCCCAGCCTCCATTGTCCTACTGGGGGCTCTGGAGCAGGAATGGCCTATCACAGTCCTGCACTGGGTCGAAATAACTGGGCCTTTATACTCCAACTGGATTAGTCTTTGGACATAGATTGCCCAGAGAAAGGCATGACCTAGGATGAGGAAAATGTCTGCAGCTGAGGGAATCCTCAGAGGAGCTGACAGTCCATGGCACTCCTGTTGCTGGGCAACAAGTACTTCCCTGAAGGGGGATATAGGCATTGCGTCTCTGTATCTACTGTCCTGGATTTTAGTGGGCTTTTGAGGAATGCTTGTTGAATGAATGAGTGAATGAATGAATGAATGAATGAATAGGGCTTCTTTCAAGATGTTCTGAAACATCTTGGCCTCACCCTCCCCATCTATTAATTGGGTATATTGTCTACTCTTATGCTGTCAAAGGTAAAGCTCATTATAAAAACCACGTCCCATGGATGCGTGAAGCCTCTCCAGTTCTCTTTCAGTTGATGCCCCAAGGGCACTGAGGGGTGGGGTGGGGAGTGGAGGGTAGGTGAGGTGGGCTTGGGAGTTCGTGGTTGCCGCTTCAGGGGAAACCACAGCCACCTCTTGCTCAGGGCTGTCAGTGAGGCCCAGGGGAGGGGAGAATCACATGCAGGGCAGGCCACAGGCACTGAGTCACCACCCGGAGGAAAACCACAGCTTCAAGAGCCCCAAGGCCCAAGGAAGGGCGGCAGGTGAGCTGGGCAAGAGCCAGCACTCAGGAGTGGGGTTTGACAGCCTCCTCACCTCAAGGGCCAGCCCTGTCCCATCTTGCTGGGCAGCACCTACTATATGCCATGAGAAAGCCTTCCTCAGTCACATATCTCTGTGCAGCAGGACAAAGCAAGAGCTGGGTGACTCTAGAAAAAGAACAATCCCTCTCTGGTCTCCTCCTCCCTGTTCCCTGGGAAAATGGGACAAGTCTTGAATTTGAGAAAATTCATCTAGGATATCCTCATGTGAAGACTCATAGTCTGTGACTTTGCTCTATGATAAGTTTACCATCATCATGATTGTCTAGAGTGCTGCTATCTGTCACATTGAATTCCTCTATTGATTCCTCTAAGAATGTGAAATGCCTTCCTCTGTCAGTCTTCCTCTCTTTCCTCTTTTATTTTTTTTTAAAGATTTTATTTTTCCTTTTTCTCCCCGAAGCCCCCCGGTACATAGTTGTGTATTTCTAGTTGGGGGTCCTTCCAGTTGTGTTATGTGGGACACCGCCTCAGTATGGCTTGATGAATGGCGCCATGTCTGTGCCCAGGCTCTGAACTGGAGAAACCCTGGGCCGCCGAAGCGGAGAGCATGAACTTAACCACTCGGCCATGGGGCCAGCCCCATCTCTTTCCTCTTTATAGGAAAATGAAAAGTTCTGAATTCTCGTCTGTGTGCAATGAAAGATAAAAAAAACAGAAAGGTGATGTCTCCAGACTTCTTTTACACCTTCTTGAAAGGTGGTCTAAGCTTTGGATGAGACAATGGGAAAACCAAGAGATGGTGGAATAGTAATGATTCATGTCACTATTGAGTCACCCTTCCAGCAATTCCATCATTCTCCTGTTTTCTTATTATTTTAGTCTCTTTTTTTAAAGCATAGTTTGGAATAATTGATAAATAATGAAGAAATAACTCCTAGGAGGATGAAATAGCAAAATGTTTTAAGATCTAGGAAAATAAGATCACTACGGTCCCATAATATATTTTAGATTTATAAAGGCTCCAGTGGATGTATGTGGTAATTGTAAGATCGAATAAGCTTCATTCTATTTATTAAAAAAGTGAAATTTCTGTTTGGTTTTTGAAAAACCTCTGTGAAAGAAGAAAAGTTATAAAATATCAATCCTTACAAATAGTTAGAACTGCTCAAAAAAGAAACTTAAAAATTAGGATTGGGTATAATGAACCCTGATGGTATGCTGAAAGTTAAAATGAAATTCCCCAAAGGGGACTTAGCTGAAGGTCCACCTCCCCCTGCACTCAAACAGGGAGAAATAAGTAGAGACTGTGAATTTGGCATAAAATAAGACCCCAAGCAAATGACAAATGTCATGTAAAAAGATGCAGATAAACATAAGTGAGGACAGTATTGAAGGTCCTGGTGCTCCTGATAGACATGGGTACTGGCTCCCTCCCTCTGGGTGAAGGGTAGTCCAAGAGAGCTGCCCCTCCTCCTCCCAGGGTCTCTCGCACAGCTGCTCTGGCTGGGAGACTAAGGCCCAAAGGCTGTTCTTACTTCCTTACTCCCTCTTCCAGCCACCCACAGAGGCACCTGTGGTCCACTGGAGGCCTAAGGCTTGGCACTCCAGCCACTCTGCTCTCCCTGCTGCTTGGATGCTGGGGCTGGAGTGTGGCACTGGGTGCAGGGCCGTATGGGGTTAGGACAACAGGGCATGGTGGATGGTCCTATGGTACTCCCTAACCTCCTTCAGGATCTGTCTCCTTCTCTCATACCCCCCACTCCCACACCATATGTTCAGCTTTTCTCTTCTTCACAGTTACCATAAACTCATTGTTTCTACCTCTTCATCTTTTAGTTTGCTGGGCATGACCTCAGAGTCCAGACATAAGTTTCATGGCCTCTCTGTCACACACCGTTTCAAGTTAGCCTCAATCTCTCAAATCCCTGGGGGAAGCACTTCCAGTCATGGCAGAGTCATTGGTTTTAGACTAAACCCTCCATGGTAAACAACTATAAATACTGAGCAGAATATGTACAACAACGGTTTGCAGACACTGGACAGAAGCCCATGCAGGGCTGTGATCTTTGAGAGAAGGCGTGCACACAAGGTGAGCCCCACAATACTTAGCTTTCTCTTTGAGGTCGTTTTCCAAACTGAGGTGCTCAGAGCTGAACTAAGCAGGAAGTGACAGTCTCACTGGGCCAAGCAGATAGATATCTGCAGTTGGGTTTAGAGTGCAGGATGCAAAAATTTTTGTAAAACTTCTCTTTGGTTCCTTGGCAAACTCCTAACCTGCACATGATCAGGGTAGGACTCTGGAAGACCTAGCAGAGAATAGCCACTGAGAAGCTGAAGAGTTGGCAGACTTCAGAGGCTAAACCTGGAGAGACTTTGGAATTCAGCCCAGACAGAGGGGAGAGATCTTTGTGAATACCCCAGAGCTTCAGTTAGGATCTAGAAGGGTACACCCTAGTAGTAAAGGTTATACACTAGGAGAAAGGGGAAGTCTGAAATGACCCACGCTAACAAAGCCTCAGACCAAGCCTCTATAGATAAAGGTGACCCGCGGGTAATTTAAATGCTTGCCAGAACAAAATCTAATACTCTTTAGAGGAAGATAATATGATTCACAGATTCTAAATGTAGCAACTACAATCAAGAATTACTAGATACATGAAGAAGGAGGAAAACGTGACACAAAATCAAAAGATAAAAAGAGGTAATAGAAACAGACTGAGAGATGATTTAGATGTTGGATTTAGCATGCAAAGGTTTTAAAAGAAGTAAGGTTAATATGTTAAATAGAATAGAGTAAAAGATGGACAAAATGGGTGAAAAGATTGAGTACTTAAACAGAAAGTTTGAATCTATAAAAATGAAAAAAATTGGCACTCTAGACTGCAAAATACAACATGTGAAATTAAAAACTCACTGGATGTGTTTAGCATGAGACAGCAGAAGACAAGATTAGTGACCAATCAATAGAAATTATCCAAATCACAGCACAGACCGGAAAAGAATAGAGGAGTAAACAGAACTGAGCATAAGAGATGTGTGGACATGCTCAAAAGGTCTAACAGATGTGTGTGGAATCTCACAAGGAGAGAAGAAAGAGAATAGGATAGAAATATTAATTTGAAGAAATAATGACCAAGAATTTTCCAAATATAATGAAAAGCCTCAAGTCACAGATTCAAGAGTATCAGTGAGGGGTCAACCCTGTGACTGAGTGGTTCCGTTCGCCTGCTCCACTTTGGCAGCCCAGGGTTTGCTGGTTTGGATCCTGGGCACAGACCTATGCACAGCTCATCAAGCCATGCTGTGGTAGTATCCCACACAGAAGAGCTAGAATGACCTACAACTAGGATATACAACTATGAACTGGGGCTTTGGGGAGAAAAAAAAGGAGGAAGATTGGCAACAGATGTTCGCTCAGGGCCAATCTTCCTCACCAAAAAGCATACTTAAAAAAAAAAAAAGAATATCAATGAGCTCCAAGCAGGGTAAGTATAAAGAAAACTACACCTAGGCCCATCATAGTTAAATTCCTGAAAATCAAAGACAAAGTAGAAAATCTTTTTTTTTTAATTTTTTTATTGAGTTCATAATAGTTTATGTCAATGAGAGATTTCAGTTGTACATTATTTCTTGACCATCATCACATAAATGCTCCCCTTCAGCCCCTGTGCCCACCCCCTACCCTCCTTCCCCTGGTAATCACTGAACTGTTTTCTTTGTCCATATATTTGTTCATATTCCACATGTGAATGAAATCATCTGGTGTTTGTCTTTCTCAGACTGGCTTATTTTCCTTAGCATAATTCCCTCTAGGTCCTTCCATGTTATTGCAAATGATGAATTTGTCTTTTTTTTCTGGCTGAGTAATACTCCATTGTATATATATACCACATCTTCTTTATCCATTCATCTGTTGATGGGCACTGGGGTTGCTACCATGTCTTGGCTATTGGGTATAGTGCTGCAGTGAACATAGGGGTGCATATGTTACTTTGAATTATTGATCTCAAATTTGGGTAGATACCCAGCAGTGGGATAGCTGGGTCATATGGTAGTCCTATTTTCAGTTTTTTGAGGAATCTCCATACTGTTTTCCATAGCGGCTACACCAGTTTGCATTCCTACCAGCAGTGTATGAGGGTTCCCTTTCCTCCACACCCTGTCCAACATTTGTTTTGTTTTGTTTTGTTTTTTTTGAGGAAGATTATCCCTGAACTAACATCTGCCAATCCTCCTCTTTTTGCTGAGGAAGGCTGGCCCTGAGCTAACATCCGTGCCCATCTTCCTCTACTTTATATGTGGGACACCTCCACAGCATGGCTTGACAAGCGGTGCCATGTCCATACCCCGGATTTGAACTGGCAAACCCCAGGCCAGCAAAGCGGAACGTACGCAGTTAACCACTGTGCCACCGGGATGGCCCCAACGTTTGTTATTTTTAGTCTTAGTGATTATAGCCATTTTAACGGGTGTAAGGTGGTATCTCAGTGTAGTTTTGATTTGCATTTCCCTGATGACTAGTGATGTTGAACATATTTTCATGTTTTTATTGGCCGTCTGTCTATCTTCTTTGGAAAAATGTCCATTCATCTCCTCTGCCCATTTTTTGATCGGGTTGTTTGTTTTTTTATTGTTCAGTTGTGTGAGTTCCTTACATATTATGGAGATTAACCCCTTGTCAGATATATGGTTTGCAAATATTTTCTCCCAATTGGTGGGCTGTCTCTTTGCTTTGATTCTAGTTTCTTTTGCCTTGCAGAAGCTCTTTAGTCTGATGAATTCTCACTTGTTCATTTTTTCTTTTGTTTCCCTTGTCCGAGAGGACATGGTACTTGAAAAGATCCTTTTTAGTTCGATGTCAAAGAGTGTACTACCAATATTATCTTCCAGGAGTTTTATAGTTTCAGGATGTATCTTCAAGTCTTTGATCCATTTTGAGTTTATTTTTGTGTATGGTGTGAGATAGTGGTCTATCTTCATTCTTTTGCATGTGGCTGTCCAGTTTTCCCAACACCATTTATTGAAGAGACTGTCTTTTCTCCATTGTATATTCTTGGCACCTTTGTTGAAGATTAGTTGCCCGTAGATGTGTGGTTTTCTTTCTGGGCTTTCAGTTCTGTCCCATTGACCTGTGTGCCTGTTTTGTACAAGTACCATGCCATTTTGATCACTTTGGTTTTGTAGTACATTTTGAAGTCAGGGATTCTGATACCTCCAGCTTTGTTCTTTTTTTCTCAGGATTGCCTTAGCAATTCGGGGTCTTTGGTTGCCCCATATGAATTTTAGTATTCTTTGCTCTATTTCTGTGAAGAATGTCATTGGGATTTTGATAGGGATTGCATTGAATCTGTAGATTGCTTTGGATAGTATGGACATTTTAATTATGTTTATTCTTCTAATCCATGAGCAAGGAATCTCTTTCCATCTCTTTATGTCCTTATCAATTTCTTTCAGTAATATCTTATAGTTTTCATTGTATAAGTCCTCCACTTCCTTGATTAAATTTATTCCTAGGTACTTTATTCTTTTGGTTGTGATTGCAAATGGAATTGTATTCTTGAGTTCTCTGTCTGTAAGTTCATTATTGGAGTATAGAAAAGCAACTGATTTTTGTAAGTTAATTCTGTACCCTGCAACTTTACCGTAGTTGTTAATTATTTCTATTAGTTTTCTGATGGATTTTTTGGGGTTTTCTATATATAAGATAATGTTGAAACACAAAGTAGAAAATCTTAAAAGCAACTATGTTTTAAAGATTTCTATTTTTCCTTTTTGTCCCCAAAGCCCCCCAGTACATAGTTGTATATTCTTCGTTGTGGGTCCTTCTAGTTGTGGCATGTGGGACGCTGCCTCAGCGTGGTTTGATGAGCAGTGCCATGTCCGCGTCCAGGATTCAAACCAATGAAACACTGGGCCACCTGCAGCGGAGTGCACGAACTTAACCACTCGGCCACGGGGCCAGCCCCTAAAAGCAACTATGTTTTAAAAAGAGAGGGAGAAAATATCAACAATACGATTGATGGCTGACTATGGAAGCCAGAAGACAGTGAAATGACATCTTTAAAGTGCTAAAAAAAAAAACTCTGCCAATGTAGAATTCTATGCCCAGAAAAGTATCCTTCAAAAATGAAGGCAAAATAAATGTGTTCAGATGGACAAAAGTTGAAAGAATTTGGTTGGTCACTAGTACACATCTACACTACAGATAATTCTTAAGGGAATTCTTTAGGCTGAAAGGAAATGATCCTTGATGGAACTCTGGGAAGGAATAAAGAGCATAGCAAAGTATGTATATACATGTATATACAAATGTATATAATTATTAGTGAATATGGACTATTTAAAACAACAGTAATCTCTCATAAGATTTTTAACATAAAAGTAAATATATGACAATAGCACCAAATATGGGAGGGGACTAAATGGAATTAACTGTTTTAAAGTTATTGCATTAAGTACTAACTGTAAAAGCACTAATTTAAAGTAAATTAAAACAAATCAAGGATGCATATTTTAGTCTCTAGGATGACCACTAAAATGATAATCAAAGAAGGTGCAATTAAAAAGCTAATAGTAGAGCTAAATAAAATAATATGTTTTTAAAAAACTTCATTAACCCAAAAGAAAGTGAAAAAGGAGGAATAAAAGTAGAAAGGATCACGGGGCCTGCCCAGTGGCACAGTGGTTAAGTTCTTGTGCTCTGCTTTGGTGGCCCAGGGTTTGCCAGTTCAGATCCCAGGCACCTACACACCGCTCATCAAGCCATGCTGTGGCAGGCATCCCACATATAAAATGGAGGAAGATGGGCACACATGTTAGCTCAGGGCCAATCTTCCTTGGGAAAAAAAGAGTAGAAATATCAGTAGAACACAAATAGCAAGATAAACCCAACTATGTCAGTAGTTATAATTAAAGTAAATAGTATAAATATGCCAATTAAAAGATAGGGATTATCAGATTAGATAAAAAACGAAATTCAACCCTGCTGTTTATACAAGGCACACTTTAAATAGAGGGACACAGAAAGGTGGAAGTGAAAGATGAGAAAGCAACGTGTTGTGTAAACACTAACCCAAAGGAAGCTGATATGGAAACATTAATATCAGAAATGTGGACTTTAAGTTAAGAGGTATTATGAGAGAAAAAGAGGAATATTCATAATAATCAGATTCCTAGGGGACTATCTGTCCCAACTCATACAACCAGACTAGGTTCCAGGTCACTACCAGCTGTGAACTGACTGCCCTTGCCCAGCCCTAGGATGCACTGGGACTGGGAGAGCTGCCCTTTCAGCAGTGCTAAGGGGAAAGGTGTGGGACTCTTGCCACTCTGGTCACTCTTTCTAGTTTGCTCCTGAACTCCCCATGTTTGATATCCAAAAGGGTACACGGGTATGCGTCCCTCATCCTAGGCGGGCTCTCAGCTGCTAGGGACTCAGCCTGACTCTGAGGTGTACAAACACCCTGAGCTTGACTTTGAGCTGCAATACAGCTAGGATTCCCATCCCAGGGCCTGCGGCCTTATAGTGGGGGTTGACAGTCCTCCCTGAAAAATCCCATCTTGTTGGCCTTAGCTGCTGTCTCCATGGACAGTGAGCACATGGACTCCTGACTGGTGGCTCGGGCTTTTCCCTCGCCTCAGTGGACAGGCAGGTCTTTGTCACCTACTTCTTGGGTAGGCTGCGTAGGGCAGGACCTGCAGCTCCCCAAGAGGGCCTCATTTCATGGCTGATATACCTAAGCACACCATCACTCAATTTCTATGACCTCCCTATTCTAGGCCACAGAGAAAGCAGTGAGAGAGGGCAGGCTACACCACGTCTGGGTGTCTCTCTGGACCTAGGTGTAGCTCCTGCCTCAATTACTAGCCCTGATCCCTAGTACTTTCTTCCTTCAGACACCATTCCATCCCTCCAGCTCCAATTGCTCTTGCTCCATCGTTGGGGTCCCTCCCTCTGAAAGAGGTGGTGGGAAACCTTTCACGGTTCTCCATCTCTGACTCTCCTTCCTCCCCACTCTGCTGCCCTTCATTGCCCTGCTCACATGGTGTGATAGGCCTCAGCCACAGCTCTTGCCCACCTGGCCAGTCCCTAGCCCTGCTCACCCAGGTAGATCCTGACCCACTCCAGGTCATGACCTGGGCAAGTTTGGGTACAGCCACCACTGTATTCACCTTACCCACAAGGTTCTCCCAAGCAACATTATCTGTCCTGTTGGAGTCTAAAGTTCTCTGTCAGGGCCAGCCCGGTGGCGCAGCTGTTAAGTGCGCACATTCTGCTTCTCGGTGGCCTGGGGTCCCCCGGTTCGGATCCTGGGTGCGGACATGGCACCGGTTGGCACGCCATGCTGTGGTAGGCGTCCCACATATAAAGTAGAGGAAGATGGGCACGGATGTTAGCTCAGGGCCAGTCTTCCTTGGCAAAAAATGAGGAGAATTGGCAGTAGTTAGCTCAGGGGTAATCTTCCTAAAAAAAATAAATAAATAAATAAAAAAAATAAAATAAAATTCTCTATCAGACTTCATCAACTGTGGCAGGTGCATGGTACACGATGGTTACAATGAATGATATTAATTACTTTGAACCTTGTTCAGGGTACTATGGAGTTGAAGAGTATGAACTCTGCAGACAGGCCTAGGCACGAATCCCATCTCTGTGATTCTCGGCAAGTGACTGAACCTCTTTGAACTTGAGCTTCCTTGTCTGTAAAATGGGTTAATATCTACCTCCTAGGAGTGTTGTGAGGAATAAATAAGTGTTGTATGTGAAGGGCTTAGCACAATGCCTGGCACATAGATAATGCTTAGTAGCATAGATGGTAGATTGTTATTTCTGAGGAGCTCAACTATGTTATAAATATTCTATGTACCGAGACCATGTTTTTATTTTGTTGTGGTTGGGTTTTTCAATTCTTTTATTTTTTAAATTATGGAATATATCATATATACAAAAGAGTATGCCTTATATAACATATATGTACAGTTTAAATAATAACAATAAAATTAACATCTGTATACCTATTACCCAATTAAAAAGTAAAACATTCCAGTTCCTTGAAGCCTCTGCTGTCTCCTCCCAAATCATATCTCCTTTGTCCACTCCAGAGGTTACTACCATCCTGAATAGTATGGTCTAAGTGGAGACCACGTGGGGAAAAGTAAAGAGTCACACCTACCCTTCACAGCCAGAGAGGTAGCAATGGAGGTCTAGTAGGAAGCAGAACTCCCGTGCCCTCCCAGCAGTAACAAGTAGGACCCCATCTCCAGAGTCAATGGAGGCTGTCATGAACGGAATCGTGTCCCCGTCCCCTAATTCACATGTTGAAGCCCTAACCCCCAATGTTACTGTAGTCCTGCATTGCTTAATGACGGGGAATACATTCTGATAAATTCATTGTTAAGCAATTTTGCTGTTGTGCAAACATCATAGAGTGCACTTACACAAACCTAGGTGGTATAGCCTACTACACACCTGGGCTATATGGTGGTAATCTTATGGGACCACTGTCCCATATGTGGGATATCAAACATCATTATGCACACATTATGCAACTGTATGTGGAGATAGGGCCTTTAAAGAGATAGTTAAGGTTAAATGAGGGGCCGGCCAGTAGGGCAGTGGTTAAGTTCTTACATTCCGCTTCGGTGGCCCAGGGTTCACTGATTTGGATCCTGGATGTGGACCTATGCACTGCTTGTCAAGCCATGCTGTGACAGGCATCCCACATATAAAGTAGAGGAAGATGGGCACAGATGTTAGCTCAGGGCCAGTCTTCCTCAGCAGAAAAAAAAGAGTATTGGTGGCCAATGTTAGCTCAGGGCTAATCTTCCTCAAAAAAAAAAAAAAGGGACCGGCCCAGTGGTGCAGTGGTTAAGTTCGCATATTCTGCTTCACTGGCCTGGGGTTTGCTGGTTCAGATCCCGAGTGTGGATCTAGCACCGCTTGTCGAGCCATGCTGTGGCAGGCATCCAACATATAAAGTAGAGGAAGATGGGCACGGATGTTAGCTCAGGGCCAGCCTTCTTCAGCAAAAAGATGAGGATTGGCGGCAGATATTAGCTCAGAGCTAATCTTCCTCGAAAAGAAAACCAAAAAACAAACAAACAAAGAAATCTCAAAGGGGCTGGCCTGGTGGTACAGCAGTTAAGTTTGCATGTTCTGCTTCGGCGGCCCAGGGTTCACCGGTTCAGATCCCGGGTGCAGACCTGTGCACCGCTTGGCAAACCATACTGTGGCAGGTGTCCCACATATAAAGTAGAGGAAGATGGGCACAATGTTAGCTCAGGGCCAGTCTTCCTCAGCAAAAAAGAGGAGGATTGGCGGCCAAGGTTAGCTCAGGGCTAATCTTTTTCTTCTTCAAAAAAGGTTAAATGAGGTCATAAGAGTGGGGCTCTAATCCCATAAGACTGGTGTCCTTATAACTAGAGGAAGAGACACCAGGATATACATGCACCGATAAAATGCCATGTGAAGACAGAGTGAGAAGGCGGCCATCTGCAAGCCAAGAAGAGAGGGCTCACCAGAAACCAGACCTGCCAACCTTGATGTTTGACTTCCAGCCTCTAGAACTGTGAAAATATAAATTTCTGTTTAAGCCACCCCATTTGTGGTATTTTGTTCTGGCAGCCCTAGCTGACTAATACAGAGGCTGCGTGGGGAGCCTGGACCTCTAACCCCTGCCTTGCCATAATGAGGCAGCACCTCCTCTCCTCTGCTGGACTGGCGTCAGAGGAAGCCAGCTAAAACAAAAGTTTTAAATAAGATCTAGAGTCTCATAAGATAATACCTAAAATGCCCAGGTTTCAATAGAAAATCACTTGTCATTCCAGAGCAAGGAAGATCTCACACTGAATGAAAAAAGAAATGAATAGATGCCAACCTCAAGATGACAGAGGTGTGAGAATTATCTGAGGAAGATTTTAAAGCAACCATCATAAAATTCTTCACTAAGCACTTGTGAACACACTTGAAACAAATGAAAAAAGACAAAGTCTCAGGAAAGAAATACAAGATATAAAGAAGAACCAAATGGAAATTTTAGAACTGAAAAATACAATAACTAAAATTAAAAACTCTGTGGATGTGCTCAACGGCAGAATGGAGGGGGACAGAAGAAAGAATCCATGGACTGGAAACTAGAACATGAAAAATTACCCAATCTGAACAACAGAGAGAAAATAGACTGAAAAAAACGGTGAACAGAGCCTCAGAGACCTATGGGTCTATAACAAAAGATCTAATAATGGTGTCATTGGCATCTAAGGGGAGAAGCACATGTGGGATGGGATATATTGTGATGGCCATCCTTGGAAAATATAATTGCCTATATCCATGTTGATGCACGGAGCTATAGTTTTCTATTTCACTTCAATATCCTGTTGTGTGATTGAACCACAATTGATTTAGTCATTCTAATGTAATGGACATTTGGGTTGTTTCCATTTTTTTGCTATTATAAATAGTGTTCTGGAAGTATTCTGTTCATGTCTCCAGGATTTATAAATGATAGCAATTTACTGAATTCCAGGAGTGGAATTACTGGACTACTAAGTATATGAATGTTCACCTTCAACAAATAATGCGAAATTGTTCTTGGATGTGAATATACTAATTTCTAGCCCCATAGCAATTTACATTTCACCAGGATTTTGTCAATCTTTTAATTTTTTTCGAAATCAGTGGGCATGAAATGGTAATTTGTGGTTCTATTTGCATTTCCCTTTTTACTAACAAGATTGAGTATATTTTCATAAATTTAATGGGTCATTTGTGTTTTCTCTTCTGTGAAATGCCTGTTCACGTTTTTGAAAATTTTTTTATTGTATTATTTGTCCCCCTAATTGATTTATAGGATCTGGCTAGTAATCTTTTGTTTGTTTGTTTTTATGTGTGAAAAATTCTGTTAGGATTTTATTGGAATAGTAATAATGCTATAGATGAATTTTGGGAGAAATACAATTTTACAGTATTGAATCTTTCTATCCATGAACATGGTGTTGCTCTCCATTTGGTTTTCTTATTGCCTTTTAATAAGGTGCTATATTTTTCTACATAAAGATTTTGCATATCTTGTGGTAGATTTCTTTTCAACTACCTTATATTTTTCATTGCTATTGTAAATTTTTAAATTGCATTTCTAACTTTATTGCTGGTGTTTATAAATTCATTAGACATATTTATTGGACATTAAATTTATATCTTTTCCCAGGCTGTGGATTGCCTTTTCATTTTGTAAACAGTGTGTTTTGAAGATCACTGGTATTAAGCCATTTGGTTATGATGTACCTTGGTGTAATTTTCTGCATGTTACTTCTGTTTGGTGTTCATTGAGCTTTTTTGTAATTATTGGTAATTTTCATCAAATTTGGAAAATTTATGCCATTATTTCTTCAAACATTTTTCGGTCCCTCTCTCTCTGCTATTCTTCTGGCACTGCTATTACATGTTTGGTGTTATCCCACAGCTCACTGATATTTGGCTCCTTTTTTTTCAGTCTTTTTTTCTCTGTATTTCATTTTGGATAGTTTCTACTTTTAGGTCTGCAAATTCCCTAATCATTTCTTCTTCAATGTCTAGTCGGATGCCAATCCCATCCAGTGTATTTTTAATCTCACATATTGTACTTTTCTTATCTAGTTATTATATTTGGATTCTTAGAAATAGATTTCATGTCTTTTATTATGCTCAGGCTTTTGTCTACTTTCTTGAAGATATGGAATACATTTATAATTGCTGTTTTGATGTCCTTGTCTACTGATTCTATTAGCTATGTCATTTCTGGGTCTGTCTTGTTGACTTGTTTTTCTCATCATTATGCATCGTATTTTCCTACTTCTTCATGTACCTGGCATTTTTTTTTCTTGAGAGTATGTCAGATTTATTAACTTGGTAGCAAGGAACTAGCAAGGTGACCAAACAAAGTACGCTGCTTCAGAGAGGGTGGAGGAGGAGGGGTGAGATAGCACAGACACAGACACTTGCTCAAGCAGAACGTTGCCTACACGGGAAAGAGTGCAGGTCTTTTGGCAAGATTGTAGCAACATCACTACTGTATCAACTTATCAATTGTCACAGGGAAGCCCTCTGTGGCAGGTGGCCTGGGGTGGCTGTCATCAGGAGCAGAAACATAATCAGGACACATTTGTGTGTGAATTGGAACCACAAGACTCATCCCCCCAAAGTTTATCTCGTGGACCAACTAGCAGAAGGCAGGAACTGATGTCACCCCATTCCAGCAGCCAGCCTCAGTGGGTCAGGAGGGAATTATAAACAGGCACAGACAAGTCTCTGCATTTTCTCAACCTCAGAGATGCAGCTTACATAGGTTCCCATCCCGTAATTTGTGGACAAGCAGATCTTCCTGTGCAACTTCATTTCTTGGTAGGAATTCCTAGCTGTGCACCAGCATAGGTGCATTGGAGAGGTTCTGATGCACCACAGCAGCCCGCTCCTGTCGGTTTCACCTCCATGTGGCTTTCTTGTTGGCAGCCCTCTGTGGTCTGTCATCACTTTCAGGGTGAAGGCATTAAAGCTTCCTCCAGTTCTGGCTCCAGGCCAGATACAGCGGCTCTCGCTGTGCGTCCTTACCGTGTTCCTGGCAGCGTGCACTTCCTCTTTGGGAGGTGTCTGTGGATTCCTGGGTAGGCTCTCCCTAAGTGCTGCACCAGTGTCACCCTCTCTGTGCCCCCCGCCCACTTTGTATCACCCTTGTTATAAGTTAGAATACGGTCATCTTCCCTCACTGGCCTGGGGACCACTAGCAGGCAGGCTACATGGCACAGTACCTGTCCAGTTTAGGTATTTAGTAAGTGAACAAGGCTTTTACTATGCTATTGTATGGACAGCTGCTCTTTTGACTTCCTGTTGGGACAGGGGTGTTTGATGAGCATGTGTAGGATGTTTTATTACTATTCCTAAGGACCTCTTTTCTGTTGTGATAATACTGTCTGAGAAGCCTTGATTCATCTCTGCCTTTTTCTTCTTCAGCCTCACCATTTTTTCTCTAAGTCAATCCCTCTCTCTCTTTCTCTCTTTCCATCCCTCCTTACTTTCTCCCTCCTGTCTTTCTTTCTCCCCACTTTTCTATATCTGCTACTACTCCTTGGTTCAGGCTCTTCCTGCTTACAGCTTCTAACAGGTTGCCGCATCCACTCCAGCTTGCATACTATCTTTCTGATGACCTCTCTAAAATATCACTACTAGTGATGTCCACAGTACAGCCTTGCTCTGACTATGCCATGGAATTTCTCGCTGCTTTCCAGCCTGACCTCTGTTCCACTCAACCTGGCATCCTCCCAGTCTCCCCAGGAGCCAGGCCCTTTTCCTACTCCTTGCCAGTCCTGAGTTGTCCTTCCAGACCAGCCCACATAGAAGTCTTCTATGAACCCCATGGTGCTTGTAGTCAATACAGTGTAGCCCCCGAGGGTCTCCAGTTTCTTTTTTTCTTTATTGTATTAAAATATCCATAATATAACATTTACCGTCTTCACCATTTTTAAGTGCACGGTTCAGTGGTGTTAAATCCATTCACATTCTTGTGCAGTCATCACCACCATCCACCCCATAATACTCTTCATCTTGTAAAACTGAAACTCTGTACCCTCTAAACAATAACTCCCCATTCTTCCCTCCCTCCATTCCCCGGCAAGCACCATTCTACTTTCTGTCTCTATGAATATGATTATTCTAGGTACCTTATGTAAGTGAAATCATGCAATATTTGTCTTTTTGTGACTGGCTTATTTCACATAGCATAATGTCCTCAAGGTTCATCCACGTTATAGCATATTGCAGAATCTCCTTCATTTTCAAAGCTGAATGATAGTCTGTTGTGTGTATGTATGTATGTATATATATATATATATATAAAATGTTACATTTTGCTTATCCATTTATTCATTAATACACACTTAGTTTGCTTCCATGTTTAAGCTATTGCGAATAATGCTGCTATGAAAATGGATGTACAACTATGTCTTCAAACTCTACTTTCAATTCTTTGGGGTATATACCCAGAAGTGGAATTGCTTTGTCATATGGTAATTCTATTTTCAGTTTTTTGAGGAAATGCCATACTGTTTTCCACAGCAGCTTTACAATTTTACATCCTTTTTTTTTTTAAAAGATTTTATTTTTCTTTTTTCTCCCCAAAGCCCCCCGGTACATAGTTGTGTGTTTTTAGTTGTGGGTCCTTCTAGTTGTGGCATGTGGGATGCTGCCTCAGCATGGCTTGATGAGCGGTGCCACGTCTGCGCCCAGGATCCGAACAGACGAAACACTGGGCCGCCGAAGCGGAGCATGCGAACTTAACCACTCAGCCACGGGGCCAGCCCCACAATTTTACATTCTCACCAATAGTGTACAAGGATTTGACTTTCTCCACATCCTTGCCAACAGTTTTGTTGTTGTTGTTGAGGAAGATTGGCCCTGAGCTAACATCTGTTGCCAATCTTCCTCTTTTTTTTTTCTCCCCAAAGCCCACAGTACGTAGTTGTATATCCAAGTTGTAGATCCTTCTAGTTCTTCTATGTGGGATGCCACCTCAGCATGGCTTGATGAGTGGCGTGTAGGTCTGTGCCCAGGATCGAAACTGGTGAACCCTGGGCTGCTGAAGTGGAGTGCGCAAACTTAACCACTCAGCCATGGGGCTGGCCACTTTTTTGTTATTTGATAGTAACCATCCTAATGGGTGTGAGGTGGTACTTATTGTAGTTTTGATTTGCATTTCCCTAGTGATTAGTGCTGTTGAGCATCTTTTATGTGCTTGTTGGCCATTCATGTATCTTCTTTGGAGAAATGTCTATTCAAGCCCTTTGCCCATTTTTGGATTGGGTTGTTTGTTTTTGTTGTTGTTTTAGGAGTTCTCTATATATTCTGGATAGTAATCCCTTATCAGATAACTTATTTGCAAATATTTTCTCCCTTTCTGTGGATTGCCTTTTTAGTCTGTGGAGTGTGTCTTTTGATGCACAAAATTTTTTAATTTTCATGGTTTATTTTCATGAACTACATTTGATTAAGTCTATTTTTTTGTTACCTGTACCTTTGGTATGGTATCCAAGAAATCATTGCCAAATCCAATGCTCTGAAGCATTCATCCTATGTTTTCTTCCAAGAGTTTTATTGTTTTAGGTCTTACACTTCGGTCCCTGATCCATTTTGAGTTAATTTTTGTATATGGTGTTAGGTAAGGGCCTAACTTCATTCTGTTGAATGTGGCTATCTAGTTTTCCCAACACCATTTGTTGAAAAGACTGTCCTTTCCCCTGTTGAATGGTCTTGATTCCCTTGCCAAAACTTATTTGACCATATATCTTAGGGTTTGTTTCTGAGCTCTCTATTCTATTCCATTGTTCTATATATCTGTCTTTATGCCAGTACCACATTGTTTTGATGACTGTAGCTTTTCAGTAAGTTTCAAAATCAGGAAGTGTGAGTCCTCCAGTTTTGTTTTCCTTTTTCAAGATTGTTTTGGGGGTTCAGGGTCCTCTGAGATTCCATATGAATTTTAGGATGTCTTTTTCTTTTCTTTTTTTCTTTGAGGAAGATTAGCCCTGAGCTAACTGCTGCCAATCCTCCTCTTTTTGCTGAGGAAGACTGACCCTAAGCTAACATCTATGCCCATCTTCCTCTACTTTATACATGGGACGCCTACCACAGCATGGCTTGCTGAGCGGTGCCATGTTGGCACCCGGGATCCAAACCAGCGAATCCCATGCCACCGAAGTGGAACATGAGCACTTAACCGCTGCGCCACCGGGCTGGCCCCATAGGATGTCTTTTTCTATTTCTGAAAAAAAGTCATTGGGATTTTGATAGGGATTACATTGAATCTATAGATTGTTTGGGAATAGTATTGACATTTTAATAGTATTAGGTCTTCCAATCCACGAATGTGGAATGAGTTCCATTGATTTAAGTCTTTAATTTCTTTCAGCAATGTTCTGTAGTTTTCATTGTAAAAATCTTTCATCTCCTTGGTTAAGTCAATTCCTAAGTGTTTTATTGCTCTTGAGCTATTGTAAATGGAATTGTTTTTGTAATTTCATTTTCAGATTGGTCGTTTGAGTATAGAAATGCAACTGATTTTTTTATGTGTTGACTTTGTATCCTGCTATTTATTGAATTAATTTATTATATCTATCAGGGTTCTTTTGTGGAATCTTTAGGGTTTTCAACATATAAGATCATATAATCTGTAAATAGAGATAATGTCACTTCTTCCTTTCCAATTGGGATGACTTTATTTCTTTTTCTTGCCTAACTGCTCTGGCTAGAACTTCCAGTACTGTGTTGAATAGAAGTGATGAAAGTGGGCATCCTTGCCTTATTCCTCATCTTAGAGAAAAAGCTTTCAGTCTCTCACCATTGAGTATGATGTTTGCTGTGGATTTTTCATACATGGCTTTTATTATGTTGAGGTGGTTTCCTATTTGTTAAGTGTTTTCATCATGAAAGGGCGTTGAATTTTGTCAAATTCTTCTGTGCACCAATTGAGATGATCACGTGCTTTTTTTTTTCTTTCATTCTGTTGACGTGAGTATTACATTGATTGATTTTCTTATGTTGGACCATCCTTGCATTCCAAGAATAAATCCCACTTTGTCATAGTGTATAATCCTTTTAATATGCTGCTGAATTCTATTTGCTAGTATTTTGTTGAGGTTTTTTTGCAGCAATGTTCATAAGGGATATTGGTCTGTAGTTTTCTTTTCTTGTAGGGCCTTTGTCTGGCTTTGGTATCACGGTTATGCTGGCCTCATAGAATGAGTTAGGAAGTGTCCCTCCTGTTCAGGTTTCTGGAAAAGTTTAAGAGGGATTGGTATTAGTTCTTCTTTAAATGTTTGGTAGAATTTAGCAGTGAATCCATCAGGTCCAGGGTTTTCTTTGTTGGTAGATTTTTTTATTCCTGATTCAATATCTGTACTAGCTATAGATCTATTCAGATTTTTCTATTTCTTCATGATTTAATCTTGGTAGGTTTTGTGTGTCTAGGGATTTTTCTGTTTCATCTAGGTTATCCAATTTGTTGGCATACAATTTTCATAGTACTCTCTTACAGTCCTTTTTATTTCTATGGAATCAATAGTTATGTCTCCATATTCATTTCTGATTTTGGTTATTTGAGTCTTCTCTCTTTTTTTCTTAGACCATATAGCTAAAAGTTTGTCAATGTTGTTGATTTTTTCAAGGAACAAACTTTTAGTTTCATTGATTTTCTCTATTATTTTTCTATTCTCTATTTTGTTTGTCTCTGCTCTAATCTTTATTATTTCCTTCCTTCTGCTAGCTTTCAGTTAATTTTTTTTCTTCTTTTTCTAGTTTCTTAAATTGTAAAGTTAGATTGTTGGTTTGAGATCTTTCTTGTATTATAATGTAAGCAATTGCCACCTTAGCACTGCCTTCTCTGTGTTCCACAAGTTTGGTACACTGTGTTTTTATTTTCATTCATCTCTAAGTATTTTCTAATTTCTCTTGTAATTTCATCTTGTAATTTTTTTTAAGATTGGCACCTGAGCTAACATCTGTTGCCAATCTTTTGTTTCTTTCTTCTTCTTCCCAAAGCCCCCCAGTACACAGTTGCATGTCCTAGTTGTAGGACCCTCTGGTTGTGCTATGTGGGATGCTGCCTCAGCATGGCTTAATGAACGGTGCCATGTCCATGCCCAGATTTGAACTGGCAAAATCCTGGGCCGCTAAAGCTGAGCATGCAAACTTAACCACTCAGCCACAGGGCCGGTCAATAATTTCATCTTTGATCCACTGGTTTTTTGAAAGTGTGTTGATTGAAAGGCCATCCCTGTATCCTAGTGGTTAAGTTCAACGTGCTCTGCTTCGGTGGCCTGGATTTGGTTCCTGGGCATGGACCTACACCACTCATCGGTGGCCCTGCTGTGGTGGCAACCCAAATACAAAATGGAGGAAGATTGGGGCCAGCCCTGGGGCCGAGTGGTTGGGTTCACTCACTCTGCTTCAGCAGCCCGGGGTTTCACCGTTTGGATCCTGGGCACAGACATGGCACCGCTCATCAAGCCATGCTGAGGCAGCGTCCCACATAGCATCACTGGAAGGACCTATAACTAGAGTATGCAACTATGTACTGGGGGGCTTTGGAGAGAAGAAGAAGAAAAAGAAAAAGAAAAAGGTTGGCAACAGATGTTAGCTCGGGTGCCAATCTTAAAAAAAATAGAGGAAGCTTGGCACAGATATTAGCTCAGTACGAACCTTCCTTGGCAAAAAAGAAAAAAAAAAAGCATGTTAAGTTCTGCAATTTTGTGAGTTTTTTCAGTTTTCTTTATGTTATTGATTCCTAATATTCCATTTTGATCAGAGAAGATACTTTGTATGATATCTATCTTTAAAATCTATTGAGACTTAATTTGTGACCTAGCATATGATCTGTCCTGGAAAATGTCCCACGTGCACTTGAGAAGAATGTGCATTCTGTTGTTGGGTAGAGCGTTCTGTGTGTGCATTGAATCTGGTTGCTTTATTGTGCTGTTTAAGTCCTCTGGCTGTTCTATCCATTGTTATGAATGGGGCATTGAAGCCTCCAACTATTATTGTAATACTGCCTATTTTCCCTTCTCTTCTGTCAGGTTGTGCTTCATATATTTTAGTGTCTGTCAATAGGTGTGTAAATATTTATAATGGTTACATATTCTTGCTGTATTGAATCTTTTTTTTTTTTTTTTGAGGAAAATTAGCCCTGAGCTAACATCTGCTGCTAATCCTCCTCTTTTTGCTGAGGAAGACTGGCCCTGAGCTAACACCCGTGCCCATTTTCCTCTACTTTATATGTGGGATGCCTATTACAGCATGGCTTGCCAAGCGGCACCCGGGATCCAAACCGGTGAACCCCAGGCCGCTGAAACGGAACATGCGCACTTAACCACTGTGCCACCGGGCCGGCCCTGTATTGAATCTTTTATTAATATACAATGTCCTTCTTTGTCTCTTGTAACCTTTTTTGATTTAAAGTTGGTTTTGTCTGATATTAGTATAGACACTTGTGCTCTCCTTCGGTAACTATTTGCATGGAGTATCTTTTTCCATCCTTTCACTTTCAGCCTGTTTGTATCTTTGGATCTCAAGTGAGTCTCTTGTAAACAGCATATAGTTGGATCATGTGTTTTTATCCATTCTGCCAATCTCTGTCTTTTGATTGGAGTTTTCATCCATTTATATTTAAAGGAATTACAGATAAGGAGGGACTTGCTTCTGTCTTTGTGCTATTTTTTTTTCTATATGCCTTACTGCTTTTTTGTCTCTCGTTTCCTGATTTCTTGTCTTCTTTTGTCTTTAGTTGGTTTTGTGTAGTGAAATGTTTAAATTCTTTTATCATTTCCTTTTGTGTATATTCTATAGCTATTTTCTTTGTGTTTACCATGGGAATTACATTTAACATTTTAGTTGTAGCACTCTAATTTGAATTTATACCAGGTTAACTTCAATAACACACAAAAACTCTGTTCCTTTATAGCTCTGTCCCCACCTCTTTTGGTTGCTGATGTCACAAAATTACATCCTTATACGCTGTGTGCCCAAAAACAAACTAATAATTCTTTAAAGACAGGGGCTGGCCCTGTGGCCAAGTGGTTGAGTTCACGTACTCTGCTTTGGTGGCCTGGGGCTTCACTGGCTTAGATCCTGGGCGTGGACCTAGTACTGCTCATCAAGCCATACTGAGGACGCATCCCACACAGCAGAAGCAGGAGGACCTAAAACTAGAATATGCAACTATGTACTGAGGGGCTTTGGGGAGGAGAAGAAGAAGAAAAGGAAGATTGGCAACAGATGTTAGCTGAGGTGTCAATCTTTAAAAAAATAAATAAAATAAATAAATAAATAAAAATAAAGGCATTAATCTTTTAAATTATGCAGAAAACAAGATTTGGAGTTACAAACTGAAGTTATAATAATACTAGTTTTTATACTAATATTGCTTTTTTTCTTTAAATGTATTCTCTCTTAAATCATGTAGAAAACAAAAAGTGCAGTTACAAACCATTGTTGCAGTGATACTAGCTTTTATAATTGTTGGGAAGTTTTCGGCCATTATTTCTTCAGGTATACTCTCCACATCTTTCTCTCTTCTCCTTTTTGGACTCCCAGGAAATGTGTGTATGTCCACTTGATTGTGTCCCACAGGTCCCTTAGGATCTGTCTGCTTTTCTTCAATCTTTTTTTCTTTCTTCCTCAGACTGAATAATTTCCATTGTTGTCTCTTCCAGTTTGCCAATTCTTTTTTCTGCCTGCTCAAATCTGCCATTGAATCCCTGTAGTGAATGTTTCATTTCAGTTATTATAATTTTCAGCTCCAGAATTTTTTTTTGGTTCCTTTTTAGGTTTTCTATTTCTTTATTGATATTTCCATTTTGTTCACACTTTGTTTTCTTGACTTTCTACACATATTCCTTTAGTTCCTTTAGCATCTTTAAAATGGTTGTTTTACAACAGAATCAAAATGGAGTCACTTATGCTAAGCCTCACCAAGACTTAATACCTGGGGGCCAGCCCTGTGGCCAAGTGGTTAAGTTTGCGTGCTCCACTTTGGCAGCCCAGATTTCACTGGTTCAGATCCTGGGTGTGGTCATGGCATCACTCATCAAGCCATGCTGAGGCTGCATCCCACATAGCACAACCAGAAGGACCTACAAATATGTGGGGGGGAGGGAGGGGTGGAGAGGAGGATGAGGAGGAGGAGGCAGCAAGACTTAGTACCTAATCTAATTGCAGTTTCAGCCTCTCCCAGGAGTAGAATTTTAAACCAATCAGTCTGGAATTTCCTGATCAACACTAGTGAAGTAATCTGCCTGATAAGACCCCCTGTCTTCCCCTAAGGGAAGATGACATTGCCTGAAATAAGCCACTCTTTTAACTTCTTTGTCCCATCCTCTTTCTTCCTATAAAAACCTAAATTTTGTACAACTCCTTGGAATTCCTATCTATTTGCTGGATAGGATGTTGCCCAATTCATGAATCACTAAATAAAGACAATTAGATCTTTAAATTTAAATAAAAAGACAGTTGTTTTAAAGTCTTTGTGTAGTATATCTGCCATTATGTCTTTTTCAGGGATAGTTTCTGTTTATTTATTTTTTTTTTCCTTTGGGTCACACATGCTTTCCTGTTTCTTTGTATACCTTGTCATTTTTTGTTGAACATTGGATGTTTGAATATAATAATATGCTAATTCTGGAAATCAGATTTTCCCCTTTCCCCAGAATTTGCTGGGTTTTGTTATTGTTTTTGTTTACTGTTTTCATTTTTTTGATTGTTGCCTGCTGTCTTTGTGCTGAGGAACAGCCTGAGGTGTAAACTTAATGTCTTCTCATATCTTTCTGAGCCTTTCCCTGGGCCTACATGGTCACTTTCTAGTTTTCCCTGTTATGTGCAGTTGTTTTTGAATGTCCTAATCTTTAATGTCTTGCTCCTGAAAGGGGAAAAAGAGAAAAATGAAGGGGAAAAAAGGATGTCATCCCTTTAAATCCTATGGAAGTCACTTCAGCTGGAGGGGGAGGGGCTTGCAACAATGGGGAAGGTGCAACAACAATGGCTGCCCACCTTTTGTCTGTACCTCTGTGATCAGAAGCAGCAATTAGTGAGCAGAGTAGAGATCCCTGATATTTGGAGGAGAGAGTCTTTTCTGCCCATCCTTTATCCCAAAAGCTGTGTGCAAGCCGCTGCAGGAATATGTGCACAGCTGCCTTAGTCCCTTAGTTTTGAGCTTTAATCTTGGGTACAGGTAAGTTATTTGGAAACAATTTGACCCTTTTGAGACTTGCTTATGAGCTTTTCTACGTGAGTTTGGAGTAGTCTTTATTCTAGGGCTCATTGGCCAATACCCTTCTGAGACCTCTGTCTGATGCCTGGTTTTTCAGGAGGTCTTTCCATTCAGCTGTTGAGTATGTGACCTATTCCCAGCTCCGTGGGTTCTGGTGACTATTTCCCCTGTCCTTTGCAGTGGTTCTTTCCTTGGCCTTGGTCGCTTCCTCACAAATATGTGCTGATCAGTACTCAGCTGAAGACTTCAGATCACTGGAGCTCTCTTTCTCTCTGAAGTTTTCTTGCCTGTGGTACTCTGCCCTGCAGATTCCAGTCGCCTTCTCCTTCCCAAATTCTCAACTCTGTCTCCTCAACTTTGGTATAAACATTAACATACAGATTTTTTTGTAGATATATGTTTTCATTTCTTATGGGTAAATACCTAGGAGTCATCTCCCTAGGTCATATGATAAATGTATGTTTTACTTTATAAGAAACTGCCAAAGTGTCTTCCAAAGTGCCTATTCCATTGTACAATTCTACCCAGCAAAATGGTCACACTATTTTACAATCTTACCCAGTAACACATAAGAATTCCAGATGCTCTTTGTTCTTTCCATTTTTTTTTTTTTAGCTATTCTGATAGGTGTGTAATGGTATCACATTGTGATTTTAATTTACACTTCCCTAATGACTCATGATATTGAGCATTTAAAATGTGCTTATTGTCATCTATATATCTTCTTTGGTGAGGTTTATGTTAAAATCTTTCCCCCATTTTTTAAGCTGAGTGGTTTTTTTTTTTTGACTTATGATTGAAGATTTTAAAAAACTTCTATAATAAAGTATGATTTAAATTCCATAAAATTCACTCATTGTAAGTGTGAAGTTCTATGACCATCACCACAATACAGTTCTAGAACATTTTCATCACCCCAAGAAGTTCCCTTGTGCCCATTGCTCTCAATCTCTGCTCTCACCCCAATGCCAGGGCAACTACTGATTTATGTCTTTATAGAGTTGCATTTTTAATTTTGTATAAATGGAATGGTAAAATATGTAGTATTTTGTGTCTGGTTTTATCCATGTAGCATAATGTTTTTGAGATTCTTTGATGTTATAGCATTTACCAATAGTTTATTCCTTTTTTATGGCTGAATAGTATTACATTATAAGGATATACCACATTTTGTTTATCTGTTCATCAGTTGACAAATAATTTGGATTGTTACCAGTTTTAGGCTATTATGAATAATGCTACTGTGAATATTTACAGACAAGTCTTTGTGAACATGTTTTCATTTTTCTTGGGTAGATAACTAGGAATGGAATTATCTGATCGTACAGTAAGTACATGTTTAACTTTTTTTTTTTAAAGATTGGCACCTGAGCTAACATCTGTTGCCAATTTTCTCTTTTCCTCTTCTCCCCAAAGTCCCCCAGTACATGGTTGTATATTCTAGTTGTAGGTCCTTCTGGTTCTGCTATGTGGGACACCGCCTCAGCATGGCTTGATGAGCAGTGTTAGATCTGCACCAGGATCTGAACTGGCGAAACCCTGGGCCACCAAAGCGGAGCACGCAAACTTAACCACTCGGCCACAGGGCGGCCCCCATGTTTAACTTTTTAAGAAACTTTCTTTGGTGAAATATCTATTCAACCTTTTGTCCACTGTTTAACTGGATTTTTTATCTTCCTATTGTTGAGTTGTAAGAGCTCTTTTTGTGTTCTGCATACAAGTCCCTTAGCAGATATATGATTTGCAAAAAATTTCTCCCATTCTCTGGGTTGTCTTTTCACTTTTTTGATAGTGTCCTTTGAAGCCAAATGTTTTTAATTTTGATGAAGTGTAATTTATCATTTCTTCTTTTGTTGCTTGTGCTTTTGTGTTGCATCTAAGAAGGCTTTGCCTAACCCGAGGTCATGAAAGTTTATATCCATGTTTTCTTCTAAGAATTTTATAGTTTTAGGTATTACATTTAGGCATATGATCCATTTGGAGTTAATTTTTGTGTAGATGTAAGGAAGGGGTTAACTTCATGCTTTTGCGTGTAGATATCCAGTCGTCCTAGTATCATTTGTTGAAAAGGCTATCTTTTCTTCATTGAATTGTCTTGGCATCCTTTTTGAAAATCAATTGACCATAAATGTAAGGGCTTATTTCTGGAATCTCAATTCTGTTCCAATGATCTACATGTCTATCCTTGTGCCAGTGCTACACAGTCTTAATTACTGTAGCTTTGTAGGAAATTTTGAAATCAGGACGTGTGAGTCCTCTGCCTTTGTTCTTTTTTTTTCAAGATTGTTTTGACTATTCTGGGTCTCTTGCATTTCCATATGAATTTTAGAATCAGCTTTTCAATTTCTGCAAAAAAGGCAGCTGGGATTTTGATTGGGATTCCACTGCATCTATAGACAAATTTGAGGAGTGTCAGTGTCTTAACAATATTAAGTCTTTCAATCCATGAACATGAGATATCTTTCTATTTATTTAAGTCTCCTTTAATTTCTTTCAATGATGTTTTATAGTTTTCAGTGTACAAGTCTTGAACATTTTTTGTTAAATATATTCCTAAGTAGTTTATTATTTTTTATGCTATTATAATTGGAATTGTTTTCTTAATTTCATTTTTGGATTTGTCATGGCTATTGTATGCAGTTGGTTTTTGTGTATTGATCTTGTACAGTGCAAACTTGCTGAATTTGTTTATTGTTTCTAATGGGTTTTTTTGTGTGGCTTCCATAGGATTTTCTATATATAAGATTATGTTACCTGAGAATAGAGAAAGTTTTACTTCTTCCTTTCCAATATGAAACCCTTTTCTTTCATTTTTCTTTTGTAATTGTCCTGGCTATTATCTCCAGTACAAGGTTTGAATAGAAGTGGTGAAATTGTGGGGCCGGCCTGGTGGCACAGCGGTTAAGTGTGCACGTTCCATTTCTCGGCGGCCCAGGGTTCACTGGTTCAGATCCCGGGTGCGGACATGGCACCGCTTGACAAAAGCCATGCTGTGGTAGGCGTCCCACATATAAAGTAGAGGAAGATGGGCACGGATGTTAGCTCAGGGCCAGTCTTCCTCAGCAAAAAGAGGAGGATTGGCAGTAGTTAGTTCAGGGCTAATCTTGCTCAAAAAAAAAAGAAGTGGTGAAATTGAACATCGTTCTCTGGTTCCTCATCTTAGAGGGAGAGGTTTCAATCTTTGACTGCTAATTATGGGGTTTTCATAGATGCTATTTATCAGATTAAGGATATTCCTAGTTTTCTGAGTATTTTTGTTATGACAGTATGGTGGATTTTTTCAAATAGTTTTTCTGCGTGATTGAGATGATCGTATGGTTTTTGTCCTTTATTCTATTAATATAGAGTCTTACATTCATTGATTTTCATGTTGAGTCAACTTTGCATTCCTGGGGGAAATCTAACATGGTCATGGTGTATAATCTTTTTCAGATGTTGCTAGATTGAGTTTGACAGTATTTTGTTGAAGATTTTTGCATCTATATTCATAAGAAATATTGGTCTATTGTTTTGTTTTTTTTCTTGTGATGTCTTTGTCTAGTTCTGGTATCAGGGTAATATTGGCCTCATAAAATGAGTTGGGAAGTGTTCCCTCTTCATCTAACTTTTGGAAGAGTTTGTGGGGAATTGGTGTTAATTCTTCTTCAGACATTTGACTGACTTCAGCAGTGAAATCGTCTGTGCCTTGGCTTTTCTTTGTGGGAAGTTTTTTATTATGTACATCCATCTTGCATACTGTGACCCTGTTAAACTTGTCTATTAGTTTTTCTAGTTGTTTGGGTTTTTTTTAAGATTGGCACCTGAGCTAACAACTGTTGCCAATCTTCTTTTTTTTTTTCCTTCTTATTCTGTCCAAAGCCCCCCAGGTCATAGTTGTATATTCTAGTTGTAAATGCCTCTGGTTGTGCTATGTGGGATGCCGCCTCAGCATGGCCTGATGAGTGGTGCCATGTCCACGCCCAGGATCTGAACTGGTGAAAATCTGGGCCGCCAAAGCAGAGTGCACAAACTTAACCACTCAGCCATGGGCCAGCCCCAGTTTTACTAGTTTTTAAAGTACATTCCTTAGAATTATTTACATACAGAATCATGTCCTCTGTGATTAAAGACAGTTTTACTTATTACTTTCCAATCTGCATGCTTTTAATTTCTTTCTCTTCCCTTATTACACTGGCTAGAACCTCTAGTACAATGTTGAATAGACGGAAGAGAACATCCTTGCCTTAATCCTGATCTTAGGGCGAAAACAATTAGTTTCCATTATTAAATATCAAGTTAGCTGTAGGTTTTTTGTAAATGATGTGTCCCCTCTTTCATTGCTGATTTTGGTAATTTTTGTATCCTCTCTTTTTCTTGGTCAGGCCAGTAAGCTTTATCAACTTTGTTGAGATTTTTAAAGAACCAACTTTTGGTTTCACTGATTTCCTGGGGCTTTTTCTATTTCATAGATTTCTGCTTTTATCTTTATTATTCCTTTCCTTCTTACTTTGGATTTGATTTGCTTTTCTTTTTCAAACTCTTTGCAGAGAAAGCTTAGGTTATTGATATTAGATTTTTCTCCCACTCTAATATAAGCATTTAAAACTATAAATTTGTCTCTAAGTATTGTTTTAATGACATCCAATAAATATAGATATGCTATGTTTGAATTTTCATTCAGTTCAATTTATTCTCTAATTTCCATTTTGTTTTCTTTTTTGACTCATGAGTTATTAAGAAGTGACTGCTTTAATTTCCAAATAGTTGGAGATTTCTCAATTTTCTTCCTTTTAAAATTTTTAACTTAATTTTATTGTGTACAGAGAACATACTTTGTATGATCTCAATCTTTTTAAATTTCTTGAGTTGTGTATAAAACATAAAGGCCTAAAATTTATTGAGTCTTGTTGTCTGTCCTAGAGAATGTTACATGTTTGCTTGAAAATAATGTGTATTCTACTGTTGTTGGTTTGAGTTTTTTATAAAAGTTAGGTCAAACTGATTGAAAGTGTTTTTCCAGTCTTCTATATCCTTACTGATTTTCTGATTACTTGTTCTATCAGTCACTGAGAGAGGCATATTGAAATCTCCTCCTGTAGTCGTTGAACTGTCTGTATCTCCTTTCAATTCTGTCAGTTCTTTCAATTTTGCTTCATAAATGTTGGGGCTCTGCTATTAACTGCATATTTATTTATTTATAATTGTTTTTTCTTCCTGAGGTATTGATTCTTTTATCATTATGGAGTATCTCATTGTCTATAGTAATGTTTCTTGTCTTAAACTCTAATTTTGTCTGATGTTAATTTAATTATTCCCACTGTTTTATGGTTACTATTAACATAATATATCTTTTTCCATCCTTTTTACTTTCAACCTATTTATACCTTTGATTTAAAAATGTGCCTCTTGTAGACAGCATCTGTTTGGATCTTACTTTATTATCCATATATCTTTTAAGTGGAGTATTTACGCTACTCACATTTAATGTAAGTATTGATATGATTTGATTTATGTCAATCCATTTTGCTATTTATTTTCTTATGTCTCATGTCTTTTTTGTTCCTCTGTTACTCTTTTACTGCCCTCATTTGCGTTAAACAAATATTTTTAGTATACTATTTTCATTCCTCTGTTGATTGTTTTAACCGTATCTTTAAAGTTCTTTTCTTTTTTTTTTAATAGTTTATTTTTCCTTTTTCTCCCTAAAGCCCCCTGGTACGTAGTTGTATATTATTAGCTATGGATCCTTCTAGTTGTGGCATGTGGGACACTGCCTCAGCATGGCTTGATGAGTGGTGCCATGTCCGCGCTCAGGATCCAAACTAGTGAAACCCTGGACCACTGAAGCAGAGCCAGCGAACTTAACTATTGGCCACGAGGCCAGCCCCTAAAGTTATTTTCTTAGTACTTGCTTAAAGGATTAAAATTCTAACTTATTATCTACTCTTATACTTACTTAATTCTGTTAAATATAGCAACTTTTCTCCAATACAGCTCCATTTCCTCTCTCTTCTTTGGTGCTATTATTTTCATATATATTTTACATTTATATATACTATAAGCTTAACAATATAATGTTATAATTATTGCTTTATACAATTTTTTAAAAGAAATTAATTGAAATAAGCCAGTCATAAAAGACAAATATTGTCTGATGCCACTTATATGAGGTTCCTAGAGTAGTCAGATTTGTAGAGACTGAAAGCACAGTGGTTATTTCCAGGACTGTGGGAATGGGAGAATAGGGAGTTAGTGTTCAATGGGTACAGAGTTTCAGCTGGGGAAGATGAAGAACTTCTAGAGATGGATAGTGGTGATGGTTGCACAACAATGTGAATGTACTTAATGCCACAGAAGTATGCACTTAAAAATTGTTAAAAGAGTAAAATTTATGTTTTACCACAATTTTTTAGATCTTTTCAAAAAGGAATTCAGAGAAGAAAAGAAAGAATAGAACTAGTCTTTTCTATTTACCTAAATGTTTACCATTTCCAATACTGTTCATTTCTTCTTGTGAATTTGAGTTACCACCTGCTATCATTTACTTTAAACCTGAAGAACTTATTTTATTATTTCTATTAGAGTGAGGCTGCTAACAGTTCTCTGGGTGATTTATTTATGGATGTCTTTATTTTGGCTTCATTTTTGAAGAATAATTTTGCTGGGTATAGAATTTTTGGTTGACAGGTGTTTTCTCTGCCATCACTTTGAATATGTTATCTTGCTGCCTTCTGACTTCTGTTGTTTCTGAGAATTCAGTCATTATTTTTATTATTGTTTCTCTGTACTTGATGAGTAATTTTCTTTTCCTGCTTTTAAGGTTTTCTATTTTCAGTTGTTTGGCTATGATGTATCATGGTGCAGATCTCTGTCTGTTGATCCTACTTGGGATTTGTTGAACTTCTTGGATCTGTAGATTAATGTTTAATCAATTTGGGGAAGTTTTCAGCCATTATTTCTTTAAACATTTTTCTGCCCTTTACCCTTACTTCTCTTCTTCTGAGAGTTCCATTACATGTATGTTCATAGGCTTAATGTTGTCACACACATCTCTGAAACTGGGTTCATTTTTCTTCAATTTTTCTCTCTGTTTTTCAGATTGGGTCATTCCCTGTTTCTTTGTATATCTCATAATTTTTTATTGATAATATTTTATAGAAACTCTGGGTTAAGATTTTTATTTTTCCCAAGGGTTTTTTGTTTGTTTGGTTTGGTTTAGTTTTGATTTTGTTTGTAATTTGCCTGGACTTAAACTGCAGATTCTGTCTTCCCTATGGTTACATCCACCAGTGTATCTGCTTAGGGTGTTTTTCCATTCTTTCTTATTTTCATGTTTATCCTGGCTTCCTAGTGATTGCCCTGAATCTGCATAGCTTAGTGATCAGCCAATAATTTGCACAGAGGGTGTGCTCAAACACCTCGGATCTGTAAGGTTTCCATTCTGCCAGTTGATCTGTGTGTGGTTTGTGGAGTTTCTCAAGACTACCTTGGCTTTCCCTTTCCACTAGGGCTCTCATAGATCTCCACAAATGTGCCTACTTTCCCACAGCCAGGCCTGTATGGAGAGCTGATCTAGCCCTTCTACGGCTCTCTAATTTCCAGGATCTCCCTACTAAATTTCTCACTGGTCTGCTGCTCACCCCAACCAGGCTAGCAAATCTGCAGCTTTTTCCCATTTGTTTCCCACTTTTACTGACAATACTGCCAGCTGAAGTTTTCACCTACTTCAATCCAAGTGTCTCCCATCTCGTGGATCTGCTTCTGGTTTTCATGGCTGGCCCCACCCTGGTAACATTATCATTCTCTGTGACCCAGCTAGGGGACAATGGGAGCAGCCTGCAGCAGGAAGACTGCAAACTTCCACTGTTCTCACTCCAAGGTGGAATATTTTGTCATGAATAAATTCTTCTCAATTTGTTGTTTGATTTTGGTTAATTTCCAGAACCCTGCAAAGGTTGTCTTCTGAAAAATAAGTCCAGATTAACACTTTGCTGGGAGAGTCTTTGCCAACCTCTTCATGCCACCTCAGCCAGAAGCCCCTCTTCCTGTTATTGACTTTTGAGAATTCTTTATACATTCTGGATGCTAATACTGTATCAGATATGTGTACAGTATTGCCAATATTTTCTCCTAGGCTGTGGCTTGCCTTTTTGTCTATTTAATAGTATTTTGAAGGGCAAACCTTAAAATTTTTATGAAATATAGTTTGTTAATTTTTTTCTTTATGGATTATGCTTTTTGGTGTAGTATCTAAGAAACTTTTTCCTGACCCAAGGTCACAAAGATTTTTCTACTATGTTTTCTTTTTTTTTTTCCTTTGAGGAAGATTAGCCCTGAACTAACTACTGCCAATCCTTCTCTTTTTGCTGAGGAAGACTGGCCCTGAGCTAACATCCATGCCCACCTTCATCTCCTTTATATTGGGATGCCTACCACAGCGTGGCTTTTGCCAAGTGGCGCTGTGTCCGCACCTGGGATCCGAACTGGTGAACCCTGGGCCGCCGAAGCGGAACGTGTGAACTTAACAGCTGTGCCACCGGGCCGGCCCCCCTACTATGTTTTCTTTTAGAGGTTTATATTTTTAGGTTTTACATTTCTTTCTATGGTCCATTTTGAGTTAATTTTTTAATATAGTGTGATTTATGGGTTGGGGTTCTTTATTTCTTTTTTTAAATGAATGTCCAGTTGTGCCAGTGCAATGTGTTGAGAAGAATATTGTCTGTCCATTGAATTGACTTGGCACCTTTGTCAAGAATCAGTTGACCATATATGTGTGAGTATAACTGGACTGTCAATTCTGATCTGTTAAAAGATAAACTAAAGTACATTAAGTTGTGGGAGGTTTATTTGAGCAAACATCAATTCAAATTAGGCAGCACCAAACTGAAAGTGATTAGGAGTGCTCCACCAGCAGGGCTACGGGGAAAGGCTTTTATAGAGCAGAAGGGGAAGCAAAGCAGGGAAGTTATTTGATTTGCTATAGCTTAAGCAATTGCCTTATTTGAGAAACCCTAGCTGGCTGTTTGTGATTGGTTATTCTTAGGTTTCAATTTCTTAACCTTGAGGTATTTGTAGGAATATACTCTGGATTGGGTTTTGGTTTGCTCACATAGGGTGCCAAAGCATTAGAGCCACCTCAGTCTAATGGCCTCCTTGTTTATTTTAACAGTTCCATTGACATGTGTATCTATCTTTTGTCAATACTGCACTTTTTTTTTTTTTAAGATTTTATTTTTTCTTTTTCTCCCCAAAGCCCTCTGGTACATAGTTGTGTATTTTTAGTTGTGGGTCCTTCCAGCTGTGGCATGTGGGATGCCGCCTCAGCATGGCCTGACAAGCAGTGCCATGTCCACACCCAGGATTCAAACTGGCAAAACCCTGGGCCACCAAAGCAGAGCACGTGAACTCAACCAATTGGCCATGGGGCCAGACCCTACACTCTCTTGAATATTGTAGCTTTATAGTTAGTCTTGAAATAAATTAGGGTAAGTGTTTTTTTGTTTCTTTCTAAGTTGTTTTGGTTAAAGCCTGCTGGGATTTTGATTGGGATTGTGTTAAATCTATAGATCAAGTTGGGAAGAATTGGCAAGTTAACAATATTGATTTTTCCAATCCATAAATGTTTGTTTGTTTATTTGTTTTTGGTGAGGAAGATTGGCCCTGAGCTAACATCTGTTGCCAGTCTTCCTCTTTTTTTTTTTCTCCCCAAAGCCCCAGTACATAGCTGTATATCCTAGTTGTAAGTCCTTCTAGTTCTTCTATGTGGGATGCTGCCACAGCATGGCTTGATGAGAAGTGTGAAGGTCTGCACCCAGGATCTGAACCAGCAAAACCCTTGGCTGTCGAAGCAGAGCACATGAACTTAACTGCTACACCACTGGGCTGGCCCCTCCATAAACATTTACTTAGACCTTCTTTAATTTCTCTTATCAATGTTTTCTTATTTTCAGTATACTGAGCTCGCACATATTTTGTTAGGTTTATACCAAGTATTTCATGTTTTTTGTGCTATTGTAAATGGTACTGTTTTTTTTAATTTCCATTTTAATTTTTCATTGCAGATATATAGAAATACAGTTGATTTTTCTGTGTTGACCTGTAACTTTGCTAAACTCACTTATGATAGCTTTTTGGTAGCTCTTTGTGATTTTCTACATAGACAATTATGTTTTTGCTTACAGAGCCAATTTTATTCCTTCCTTTCCAATCTGTGTCCTTTCTATTTCTTTTTCTTGACTTATTGCATTGGTTAGAACTTCCAGTTAAATGTTCAATACAAGTGGTGAGAGTGGACATCCTCGCTTGTTTTTGAACTTAGAAAGCATTCAGTCTTTCGCCACAAAATATGACAGGAAATGTAGGTTTTTAGTGGATGTCGTTGAATTGAAGAAGTTCCTTTTAATTCATAGTTTCCTGAGAGGTTGTATTATGAATAAATGTTGAATTTCTTCCATGTCTCTTAACTTGTATTTCACATTTCACATTGTTATCATTCATTACTGAATCTTGGTGATTTCTTAAGCTTTATATTTCAATTTACTAATTCTCTTTTCAACTTTGTCTATTCTGCTTTTGATCTTGTCCTTTGAGATTTTTAATTTTTATTATTACAGCTTTCATTTCTAGAAGCTTTATCTGATTCATATTCAAATATGCCTACTTAATTTTATTAGTTTATTGCTCTGTCATCATATATTCAATATCTTTTTTAACTTCTTTAAACAAATTAAAATACTTATTTTATACTGTATCTTATCATTTCATTTTATGTAGTATTTGTAGGTCTCACCCTGCTATGTGTTATTTCTGCTGATTCATGATCCTTCTGGTTTGTTTCCTCATGACTTTATTACTTTTTGGTTATAAGCTTATGTTCCTTGGAATTCTTTGAAGTCTATATTTAAAATGTATTCTTCCAGAGAGGATTTTTGTTTGCTTTTGCCAGCCACCTAGGGGTACTTCCAACTCAGAACCAGTTTTAAACAAATTTTTGCCCTGGGGGTTTTCCAGTCACACGGGGAATTTGATCTGGGGCTTCTCTCTGCATGTGTCAGGAATCCCAGTGGACTTCTTTTATTCCCTGTGTTCCTGCTCCACCCAGAGCTAAGTGGATGCAGGAAAGTCTTCTGTGAGTGAGTTCCTTTTTTCCCTGTTTCACCCCTAGAGCCTTGCCTTTTGAGAAGTTCCAAATTTGCAGAAGAGGAGAGGTGTTTGATAACCTCCCTCCCAGACCCAGACCTAAGGCCGTTTCTTCTCTTTCCTGCTTTGTTTTGGTTTTTCTAAAAGCAGAGCTTCAGCCAAAGGCTTGCATGTAGTTAATTTGGGAAGTTATGTCAGGGAGCAGGAGTGAGGCATGGGGAGAGTGGAACAAAGAAAGAAGAGAAGCCGGTGCAAGGTTCCCTTATCAACCTTGATATGTTCTTGATTCTCTAAGGATCTTCTGAGGAGCCTGCTGAAATTGGGACTAAAGGGAGGAGCATTTATTATTTGCTTCTGTCACCCACTGATCAAGAATGTCCCCACAGAGGCCAGCCATGGCATAGTGGTTAAAGTTTGCTGCGCTCTGCTTCAGCAGCCCAGGTTCGCAGGTTCAGATCCTGGGAGTGGATCATGCTGAGCCGGTGACCCACATACAAAATAGAGGAAGATGGGCATAGCTGTTGGCCCAAGGCTAATCTTCCTCAAAATAAAAAGGAAGATTTGCAACAGATATTAGCTCAGGGTGAATCTTCCTCACCGGAAAAAAAAAAGAAAAGAGTGTCCCTACAGACATTAACCTTCCTGGTTGCACATGTGTGAAGGTCCAAGAGATTCCCAAGGACATTGTACCCTGTGGAGTCAGAGTAGACTCAGACAGGAAGTGAGAGGTAGACCACAAGTGCCCAAGGTGAAATGGCACCTGCACAAGGCTGGTCAAAGTCCACACAAAACTGGTCACCTCTGCAGTGGCTGGAATCAGAGGGGGCCCAGAAGGACTGAAGTGGTGCCCAGGAGGTGTCACTTACAACCCAGGCCCTCAGGGGAGCACAGGCTCTACTGCCGGCTTCCCCTGGTGGGATCATGCTCTCTTGTTATTCTGGCTTCTGACTGGCTCTCTTACTTAACACCACTTCATCTGTGCTTTGATATACAAGTTTCTGATATTCAGCATTTTTAGGGAGGGATTTCACTACTCAATTAGTCTGCATATTGCCAGATACAGAAGTAAATGTCGGGGCTGGCCAAGTGGTTAAGTTCACACGTTCTGCTTTGATGACCCAGGGTTTTGCCAGTTCGGATCCTGGGCACGAACATGGCACCACTCGTCAGGCCATGCTGAGGTGGCGTCCCACATGCCACAGCTAGAAGGACCTACAACTGGAATATACAACTATGTACTGGGGGGCTTTGGGGAGAAGAAGAAGAAGAAAAAGAAGTAAATGTCATAATGCTGACACACGTACTTTAATATTCCTTTTAAAATTTATTGAATGTTGAAATCAAGCATCTCTTTCTGGAGTTCCCAGAACCCACCTTTGTGCCCTGTTTTGAAAACAGGCCGGTCAGTAATAATAAAATAAACAGCTACCTGTTTTCTAAGACTTGCTATGTGCCAGACACTGTGCCAGGCACTGTGTTAATTTTCAGGATTAACTCAGTGAATCCTTACAACCATACTAGGCTAATCACTTTGGTCCCCCTTTTATAACTGAGGAAACTGAGGCCTGGAGAGATTGCCCAAGGCCACATAGTGTATAAGTTTTTGGGCCAGGATTTAGCCCAGAGCTTCCCTCCTTTCACTACATAGTCTGCCTTTCTATGCAAAAGCCTTCCCTTCTCCCCATAGCACTTCTCCCAAAACACACCCTCGACCCCAGAGGAGAGTCCCTTGGCAGCTGACTGGGAGTGGCAAGCTGAGCTTGAAGGAGCCAATAGGCACACACACAGCTTTCTCACCCGTCCTGGAAACGTACAAGGGCCCAGATAGGCCTTTGAAGGCCAATGCTGACAAATCCCAATTCCACAGGCAGATCATGAACCCCTCAACCTTGCAGACTAGTTCCTGTCTCCACCGGAGCTCTGAGGAAGTGGACGGGGAATCCAGGCCCAACGAGCAGGTACAGAGCTAGGGCCACCTCCCCCTTCACCTCAGCCCAGGGCCCACCTGGTGAGCATTTCACTCTCCTCAGGTTGATGTAGTCAAGGTAAAAAGCAAGGTTGAGCCTGAGGGCTGTGTTTTCAGAAGGTGTAGGGTTCCTTCTGGCTAAAACATGTCTGTGTGGTGGTGGGTGGGGGGCAGATCACTGGAAGATTCTAGGGGAACTAGAGTATCTCTGGGATAACCCCTTTCTTGGGGGGTCTCCAGAGTTCCTATGAATTGTGTATGTACATTGAAAACCATAGAACCTTATTGTCAGTGTGGGCAAGGACCTTGGGGACAGGAACATTAAGGCTAACATCTTATTTTCAGATCAGTAAACTGAGGTCCAGAGACCAGTGGCCTAGTGAAGGAGCTCAGATTCAAGTGCAGGTCTTTTCACCCTCAGAGCAGAGCCAAGTCTCCTCTTCTGAACCACCTCTGTATGCGTATGTGGCAGTCAGTGGCTGTGCATGACTGTGTGTGTAAATGTGTTTATTAATTTGAATGCGTGTGCTTTGTGTTTCATGAGTGAATGTGCAAGTATGTGCATAGTTGGGGGCCGGGAGGGTTATATTACCAGGCTGAGCAGAGTGCAACCATAGGACATGTATCCCTCTTTTGGGCCCAAGCCATATTTAGGGAAGACAAGTGCTGTTTCATGCACAGGCACCAGGGGAGGAAAGTGACCCCACATGGCTGACCCACATGGCTGTGCTGACACGTGCCGTAGACCATGTGAAAGCTTGTGGCTGGCTGGGGCCTTGGAGTACCATTATCCTCAGCTACCCCGTGGCCACCTTAAGTGACAGCTATTAACCTTCCTATGCACTGGGGCTGCACTGCTCAAGTCCCCAAGGCCCTCTGGGATGGCCAGAGATGTCTGTCCTCCTCCACAGTGCCCTCAAGTCTTCTCTGACCACTTTGGTCTCCTGACCCCAGCCCTTGTTATTTCAGAAGGAGGAATCTTGTCTCTCCACCTGGACCTTGAGCTCTCAGAGGCAAGAATCACTTCTTGTATGGCCCCCACAGACCTGGCATTTTAATCAAGGATGGTGGATTGATAAATGTGTATCTAAAGGAGGAGATGGCATGGAGGGGTATGGAGCTGCAGAGCCACAAGACATGCCTCTAGCCCAGGTGGCCCAACCTCACTGTTGACCCCAAACCTGCTCCTTTTTTTCACAGCAAGCAAAACCACTGTCCATATAACTCTGCAAGTTATAAAACTGGGAGTCAACCTACCTCCGTAGCACTGCTGACATTCAATCAATCACCAAGCACTACTGATGCAGAAGCGCCTCTAGAAAGTGGATCACTCAGGGTTTGGGACAGGAAGTGTAATGGATGAGTCATAGACATCCTGTCATAGCATAAGATGCTATGAAACACCACCAGGATCATGTCGAAAGAACACAGGAGCCAACATGAATACACTTTCACTAGCCAAAGGCAGGATTATTTGGGCATCACTGAGACAAATAACTTTAATGGATTGATTGACACCCATCAAATGTATTTAAATCCACTGATTCATATACATTTTTAAAAATAACTCATTTGTCATTTTTAGGGCGATTCTAAGCAATTGGTAAATAAAGGGAAAGCATCAAATATTTATCATGTCTTTGTATATGATCTCTCCCTCAGGGTAACTAAATAAACAATGTGGGGAAGTTTCACTTTGTAAAAGTATTTCTGCTAAAAAAGAAGAAGAAATGATATGCTTAAAATATCACTATTTTGCAACCCCTCGTGAATCTTGCCAACAATCATCAATGACTGCAAATGTCACAAAAAGAGAGCCAGCCAGAGATTAGGTGCCTCCTGATGGAAGCACACGTCACCACCTAGAGTACAGTCACACATCGCTTAACAGTGGAGATACCTTCTAAGGAATGTGTCGTTAGGCGACTTCGTCATTGTGCAAGCATCATGGAGTGCACTTACACAAACCTAGATGGTGTAGCCTAGGGTACGCCTAGGCTGTATGGCACTAATCTTATGGGGCCACCGTCATATATGCGGTCTGTCTTTGACAAAAATGTTGTTTTGTGATTCAAAAAAGTTGAACCTGAATTTGTTCAATTTACAGAAAATACAGAAGACACAAGAACATTTTAAATGGTACCACAGGGATGCAATCAGCCAAATCCTAACTGTGGCAAACTACGAGGATGAATGGCCCAATTTCTTCAACAAAACAGTGTTGAGAGAAAGGAAAGAGAGGTGGGGGTGGGGGGACTTACAGATTTAAGATTTGTCGACTAAGCACTATACATAGATACTATTTGGATCCCAATTCAAACAATTATTAAAAAACCGAAAATGAGGGGCCAGCCTGGTGGCATTAGTGGTTAGGTTCACATGCTCCACTTCGGCAGCCTCGGGTTCGTGGGTTTGGATCCTAGGCATGGACCTACAAACCATTCATCAAGCCACACTGTGGCAGCATCCCACAGAAAATAGAGGAAGATTGAGACAGATGTTAGCTCAGTGACAATCTTCCTCAAGCAAAAAGAAGAAGATTGGCAACAGATGTTAGCTCAGGGCCAGTCTTCCTCACACAAAAAAAAGGAAAATGAAAGACAAGAAAATTATAAGATAGTTGAAGAAATATCAACACTGACTGGATAGTTGTTCCTATTAATGAATTATTATTGATTTTTTAATATAATAATATGTTGTCTTCTTTCGTTGAATTCCTTATCTTTTAGGGTTACATACAGAAATATTTATAGATGAAATGGTATGATGTCTTGAGATTGCTTCAAAATAAGCCAGAGTTTGAGGGAGGAGTGGGCAAGGGTATAGGTGAAACAAGATTGGCTAGGGCCGGCCTGGTGGCGCAGAGGATAAGATCACACATTCCACTTCTCAGCGGCCCAGGCTTCGCCAGTTCAATCCCGGGTGCAGACATGGCACTGCTTGGCGAAAGCCATGCTGTGGTAGGCATCCCACGGATAAAATAGAGGAAGATGGGCATGGATGTTAGCTCAGGGGCAGTCTTCCTCGGCAAAAAGAGGAGGATTGCCAGTAGTTAGTTCAGGGCTAATCTTCCTCAAAAACAAAAACAAAAACAAAAACAACCCACCCAAGATTGGCCATATGACACAGGAGTACCCAGAAGAGGATCATTATACTATTTCCTTTACTTTTGTATATGTTTGAGATTTTCCATAATAAGTTTGTTAATACCTCTGTATTAGTCTGTTATAGCTACAATGTGGCTGTGTAATAAATGACTCCCCAAAACTCAGAAGCTTATCCACCATGGCACAGGCACTAGTCTACCAGATGATTTGGCCCTCTGACATCAGCCAGTTCAGTCACTGGCCACTCTGATGCTGGCACAATGGACACATGAGGGAAGCAGCCACAGTCAAAGGAATGGAGGCTATGCATGGACCCAACAAACAGCATAGGCTCCCAAACCAAGGCTGACTTGGCTACTGTTGCTAATGAATGTCCAACCTGCCAGCAACGGAGATGAATACCAGGTCCTCCATGTAACACTCTTCCTCAAGGAGACCAACTGCCTCCTTGGTGGTAAGTTAATCTGGGGACAAGTTAACTATTCTGGGCCCCATCCATCCTGCAAGGGCCCGTGATTCATTATCACAGGGTAATATTTATTCCAAATGGCATCTTAACCAAATAATCCCAACCAGTAATAAATATATTCGTTTCAATCCACAGACTCAAGTCACTCCAGAAAACTATGCTAAGAGCTATTGATCGTGTTTTCCTACTGCGATTATACCAACATCCTGACGTGAACTACAGCTGAGGTCTTAGGCTGTTATGCTCCCATCCATGAAATGATCTCCTGGGATTCTTTACTCTGCTTTCACTAGCAGTCTGCACATGAATTTAATTATCTCAGCACTCTCCTGACTACCTTTGGAGCATCTTCTGTATTTGGGGGTTATATTTTGCTATATGGCAAGCTTTGCTGTCAGCAAAATGATGGTTAAGGATGTAAAAGCCCACTAAATGCTGTTATAAAATGATTATTTGTGCTATATCAAAAACAAACAAACAAAAACACCGGAAGCTTAAAACAATAGTCATGTATTATCATACTCATGGGTCTGCGGGTTAGCTGTGGCTTGACTGATTTAGCTTCAGGTTCAAGCTACAGGTTGAGTTCAGGTGTGCTCTACATGTCTCTCATTCTCCTTGGACCAGTGGCTGTTCCCATATGGTCTGTTCCCAGAGACTCGTTCCAGAACCCAGACTGAAGGAGCAGCAGCTACTGGGACATGTTCTTATCATGGCAGATAACTGCAGCGCAAGAGAGCAAGTCCTACTGAGCAAGCACATTTCAAGGTTCCTCTCGTCTGATTCACAGAGTTCCTATTGGCTAAAGCAAGTCACATGGCCAAATGCAAAGTCAAAGGTGGCAAAGTATTCTCTGTCCACTATGACAAGGGTGTGGATAGAGAATTCTATTACAAGGGAGCAAAGATTTGGACCAATATTTCAGTCTATCACAGCCCCTTCAGCTCCATGCCACTGCCTTGGTTCAAGCCGCAGCATTGGACAATAGGAACGTTCTGCTACGAGACTTCCTTGCCTCAAGTCTGGTCTCTCCAAGCCTTGCTGTGGCCAGAGTGATTTTGTTTCACCAGCTCTCTTTCAGGTTTTTTTTTTTCTAATTATGGTAAAAAACACAACATAAAATTGACCATCTTAACCATTTCTAAGTGTACAGTCAGTAGTAAGTATATTTACGTTGCTGTGCAACCCATCTCCAGAATTTTTTCATCTTGCAAAACCAAAACTCTGTACTCATTAAACAATAACTCCTCATTTCCCATTCCCCACCCCGCCCAGGTGACCACCGTTCTACTTTCTGTTTCTGTTAATTTGACTACTCTAGATACCTCATATAAGTGAAATCACATAGTATTTGTCTTTTTGTAGGCTTATTTCACTTAGCATAATGTGCTCAAGGTTCATCCATGGTGTAGCATGTTGCAGAATTTTTAAGGCTAAATAATATGTCATTGTATGTTCCACATTTTGCTTATCCATTCATCCGTCGATGGATACTTGCGTTGCATCCATGTTTTAGCTATTATGAATAATGGAGTTATGAACATGGGTGTACAAATATCTCTTTGAGACCCTGTTTTAAATTCTTTTGGGTATCTACCCAGAAGTGGAATTGCTGAATCATATGGTAATTCTATTTTTAATTTTTTGAGGAACTTCTATACTGTTTCCCACAGTGGCTGTACCATTTTACATTCCTACCAAACTGTACACAAAAGTTCCGATTTCAGGGCAGCCCAGTGGTGCAGCGGTTAAGTTCGCATGTTCTGGTTCGGCGGCCTGGGGTTCACTGGTTCAGATCTTGGGTGCGGACATCACACCGCTTGTCAAGCCATGCTGTGGTAGGTGTCCCACATATAAAGTAGAGGAAGATGGACACAGATGTGAGCTCAGGGCCAGTCTTCCTCAGCAAAAAGAGGAGGATTGGCAGCAGCTGTTAGTTCAGGGCTAAACTTCCTCAAAAAATAAATAAATAAATAAATAAATAATAAAAAAGAAAGGGGAAAAAAGTTCTGATTTCTTCACATCCTCACCAACACTAGTTATTTTCTGGGGTTTTGTGGGGGTTTTTGATAGCAGCCATCCTAATGGGTGTCAGTTTTTTTCTTAATTAAATTTTTTATTTTGAGATAATTGTAGATTCATATGCAGATTCATATGTGAATATTCACAATATCCACAAACAGGAAATTGACATTGATACAATCCACTGATCTTGTTCAGATTTTACATCAGGGTGATCTTTTTTTTAACAAGTGAATCTGATCTTATCCCTTATGTGTTTAAAACCTTTCCGGATGTTCATTGCATCATTGTTTAAATTAGTAAAAAAAATTTAGAAACAACCCAAATGTTCAGCAACAGAGGAATGGTTTAACAGATCACATTACATTCATAAAATAGGCTCACAAGGCAGCCATTAAAAAGAATGCAGCAGCTTTGTGGGTGCTGATGTGGTTCCTGTGGTCCATTCTTTTCTTACTGAAAAGAACCAGGTGCAGAATTGTGAGTACCTTTTGGGTAGAAATACATAGAATGTGGAGGAAGGTAAGATATTGGCCACAGTGGTTGTCTTTGGAGAGAAACAAACTGTAAGCTGAGATTCGGGAGTGAGATGAAGACTTATTCATTCTCTCCATTTTTCAGTGGATCTCAAACTTTTTGGTTTTAGGACCCCTTTACACTCCTAAAAAAATTTTTTTTTTTGAGGAAGATTAGCGCTGAGCTAACTGCTGCCAATCCTCCTCTTTTCGCTGAGGAAGACTGGCCCTGAGCTAACATCCGTGCCCATCCTCCTCTACTTTGTATGTGGAACACCTACCACAGCATGGCGTGCCAAGCGGTGCCATGTCCACACCCAGGATCGCAACCGGCGAACCGGGCCGCCAAAGTGGAATGTGTGCACTTAACCACTGCGCCACCGGGCCAACCCCTCTGCATTTTTGAAAATCTCTTTAATGTCTGGCTTAAGAAAACAGCTTGATTCTCATATCTGCTTCTGCATTCAATCTGTTGCAATATATTGTTTTGGTTGAAGTATGTGAAGAAAATTCAGTATCACAAAGATATATAGTTAGAAAAAGGAGGAGTTTGTTTTAATAGTCTGTTTTGGATATGCTTCTTTGATAGCATGTCAAAATTCAACGAGTGACAGTTTCTTAAAGGTTAGTTGCAATGTAGAATCTGAAACCATAGCAATGACATTTTCATACTCTGTTACATTAAAATCTATTGTTCTGTCTTGCACTTTGAATGAGCCTTTTATGTGTGCATGATTTTGTAACATCGTGCATTTGTCATTTGGAAAATGTTGACTGACTGAGTTATGCAGATCTTCCACATTTTAACACATTTCATCATGCAATATTAAAAAATCACGTTTGTCACTATCACTAATCTCATCAGAAAAGTCTTTAAGTACTAGTAAAAGAAAAACTATTTCCTCCCTACTCACAACACTTCTGACACTAAATGTGTGGGTTTTTTTCCCCACATCAACCAATTCTCTGGACACCAACTGGGTGTCCTACAATTCAATTCTGACGCTGACTGCTCGGAGTTAGAGCAAACCCCACAGGCTCAGTCCCACAAGACTGCCCCCCACTACAGATGCCAGCAACAAGTCCCAGGTTGTCATCTGTACTTTTGACCAATCAGCTATAAATCTGGGGTTCCCACAACCCTTTTCAATTTCTATAATTTGCTATAACAGCTCACAGAACTCAGGGAAATACTGGTTTATTATAGACGATAAAATAAAGGATACAGATGAACAGCCAGATAAAGAGATATATAAGGCAAGATCTGGAAGGGCCCTGAGTGCAGGAGCTTCCGTCCCCATTGAGTTGGGGTATGCCACCTCCTAGCACATGAATATTTTCACCAACACAGAAGCTCTCTGAACCTCTTTGGTGAGGTTTTTTATGGAGGCTTCATAGGTAGGCATGATTGATTAAAGCATTGGCCATTAGTGGTTAAGCTAATCTCCAGCCCCTCTTCCCTCCCCAGAGGTAGGGGATGGGACCAGAAACTCCAACCTTCTAATCACATGATTGATTCCTCTGGCAACCAGCCCCCTTCCTTCAAGAGTCGCTCCATTAGTATGAACTCCGGTGTGGTTGAAAGGGGCTTTCTATGAGTGACAAAAGACGCTCCTCTCAGCCCTGTCTCTCAGGACTTGCCTAGGGTTTTAGGAGCTCTGTGCTGGGAACATGGAAGAAGACCAAATACATATTTCTTATTATATCACAGTATCATAACTAGGAAGCTGTCAGGCTCGCAGTGGTGGACACAAGTTTTCCAAAATTCTAACTTTTGCTTGAAATCTCAAATTTTATCATAAGCAATACATACTGTCAGTTTTTCATGGAGTGACAGGCTCACTTTATTCATTTTCAAGAAAATGTCTGCCAGATATCAGAGTCTGAATCACCTTTGTTTGTCAGTCTTTCTTTCAAGTAAAAATGGTATTCCATGAAAAAAGCAGCTAGTTCAGCTGGCAACTCAACGAATCACACAAGTGCTTTTCCTTGAGACAACCAGCATCCTTTGGCAGCAGAACTGCTTTATGCATATTTCCCCCTTTTTTACACAGAATATTATTATTATTATTATTTTTTTTTTTTGAGGAAGATTAGCCCTGAGCTGACATCTGCTGCCAATCCTCCTTTTTTTGCTGAGAAAGACTGGCCCTGAGCTAACGTCCATGCCCATCTTCCTCTACTTTATACGTGGGATGCCTACCACAGCATGGCGTGCCAAGCGGTGCCACGTCCACACCCGGGATCTGAACCAGAGAACCCAAGGCCACCAAGCGGAACGTGTGTACTTAACCGCTGCGCCACTGGGCCGGCACCTGTATTTCTTTTACTCTTTTTTAAGTGGCACCTGAGCCAACATCTGTTGCCAATCTTTCTTTTTTCCTTCTTCTTCTTTTCCCCAAAGCCCCCTACTACTTAGTTGTATATTCTAGTTGCAGGTCCTTCTGGTTGTGCCATGTGGGATGCCACCTCAGCGTGGCTTGATGAGCAGTGCCATGTCTGTGCCCAGGATCCAAACCAGCGAAATCCTGGGCCACCAAAGTGGCATGCGCGAACTTAACCACTCAGCCATGGGGCTGGCCCCTCTAGCCTTTTATGTTCAGAATCTGGGGGCCTGTGAATTAAACTAACAAAAGACAGATTAACAGGAGAAAAGGCATATAATTTTTAGTAATATTTACATGCATGGGAGTTAACAGAAAAGAAGTGAAATTCAAAGAAGTGGTTAGACTTGGGGGCTTATATGCCATTCTAACAAAGGAAAGGGGGTTTGGCTTTGGGGGATAATAAACTGTGGGAAAGTGGCTAGGAAATATATAAGGGAACTAATGGAAGCTAAGGGTTATTTTAGTAAGGTCTGTCTGTGCAGACTCACCTTGGTGTCCACGCTCCATCTCCAGTGATGAGTTGCTCTTCCCTTCCTGGTACTAGGGGAAACATTTTCATAAGGGGACATTGATGCCCTGCTTTTGGGCAGATAAAGGGAAGACAAAGAACTCTTCCTGCATCTGTTGACTCTCAACTGCCTTTAGGTCAAAATAATCCTTATACCAAAGTGGCATATCCTGTTCCTTTCAGGTGCCACTGCCTTAATTGCTGCTAAGGCACTAACAGTTTTACCCACCATTGCTTTTGAGCGATCAGCCAAAGATAACATAGTGAAAAGGGCAAATAATGTCTTAGTATTACCATGAAAACACTGTTGGCTTGTAGATCTCCTGAGAGGATCTTGGAGATCTCCAGGGTCCATGGACCACACTTTGTGAACACTGCCCTTCTGTATTGCATTACGTGTTTGTTTACCAACAAATAAATCATTTTAAAGCCTCCCTTCCATGGCTCCCCACTCCTGAGGGTGAAGCACATGCCTTGGCATAAAATGCAAAGCCCTGTGACTCGCCTTTGCCCCTCACCTCCTGTAGGTCCTCACCCTGTATCAGAACACTCGCCACGCTAAAGGAGTTGCTTGGAATTGCCAGAATGTAGTGGTATGTGTTGCTTTCCTCCTGTCCATTTCTATTTTCTCCAAAGCATTCTTTAAGCCTTGGCCCCACAGTCATCTCCCCTGAGTCCCTCAAGACAAAGCTGGTGCCACAGTGCTCAGTGAATGGCTGTGGATATCCAAGTGGAGTGGGATGCAGTGCAATTGGCCAAGCACATTCCTGGGGCCCAGTCTGCTATAGCATCTCTGGTGTCAGATCTGAAAATCTGGGCAGGGCAATGGGGCAAGTGTGGCGAGAGGGGAGGCCTGTCGGGAACTCTGGGGTGTACCACAGAGGAAGGCCACTCCTTCCTCTTGCCAAGGCCCTGTCTCTCTCTATGCTTAGGGAGTGGGTGTTAGGGGATGGTCCTTATGAGTGTCCACTGTCCCCTACTGGGACAGGCCTAGGGCTGCCAGATAAAATATAGAATGCCCAGTTAAAATTGAATTTCAGATAAGCAATGTATATTTTTTAGTATAAGGATATCCCAAATATGGCATGGGACATACTTAAGCTAAAAAAATGATTCAGTGTTTATCTGAAATTCACATTTAACTGGGAGTCCTGATTTTTATTTGCTAAATCTGGCAACCCTAGGCAGGCCGTTACTATTCAGTGCCCTCAGCAAGCTAAGCCCCATTTCACACACTGTGTCACCTCTGTCTTTCCTGGACCTAGTCCTTGCTGCCTCCACAAGAAGCTTCAACAGCTTACTGAAATGAATCTTTTCAGTGCCAAAGCTGTATGGAACCAGGGGACAGAGGCAAACTGTGGGCTGGGATGGATACCAGGGGTAAGGCCTTACCTTTGGGTACCTCTCTCCCTGCAAAACGGGCTTTCCCTTACAGCTGGGCCTGCTCTGGCACCTATGGGGACTCAGTCTCCTTCCTTAACCCACCTCTGCTCCCCACTCTCCCCACCCTCCCCCCAGTCCTGGCTCTAACCTTCTAGGGCTGGTGTCTCTGCAAACTCTCCCCGACAGGACTGGCCACCACTCCCCACACAGCAGTGGAAACTGGTCCAGCCTCCCACAGGGCTTCTGCCTGATTACCCTGGTGGGTGGGCTCTGGTCTGAGGTTGGGGATGGTGATGGGTCCTCCCTCCCAGCCAGTAGCTCTCCACCAGCCACAGCTGCCTTTGGTTTTCTCCTTTTAAGGACCTGAGGGTAAACTCTCCTCCCTACTGGGAGGACTTCTTTCTTCCAAAGATCCCAGAATGGGGGGTGTACCCTCCAGCTTGCTTAAAGTTCTGATTTTCCTCCGACTAACATGATGACCCTCTTGCCTGTGGAGAAGATTATAATCTTCTCCCCACCGTATTATGCTGAAGATGCCTTTCCCTCCTTCCGGCTTGGTGTCCCCAGTGTCCCCACAGAAAGTGAAAATGCCTCCTGCTGAACCTTCTGATCAAATGGCTCAAATCTGCCCTCTCCTCCACTCCAGGGCTCCCCTCTGAGAAGGGGGCCACAGAGGGAGAGGTTTAGATGAGCCAGCCCCAGCCGTGGGCCAGTCCCTAGGAGAGGCTGTGTAGAGACAGGCCTGAGACCCAGTCAAACAGCCCCAGGTTGTGAAGTCACACAGCAAACAGCTCCCATTGTTGGGCACTACAGCGCAGATCAAAACCAGCACAGGTTTGCCCCTATGGAGGTAGTGATGGATATATTCTGGACGGGGCTGATGAGTTCTCCTAGAGAAGGTAACAGGAGAGCTAGGGCTTGTCTGAGGCAATGTGGTCATTGTTGCTGGGTGTAGGGGAGTGTGCAGAGGTTTTGGGGCCAGTCCTTCTAGCCCCACTCTCCTGACTCACAGATGAAGAGTGAATGAGGCCCAGAAGAGAGATGAGTTTCCCAAGATCTCACCGTCATTGAGTCAGGCCTAGAACTCTGGGCTCTTGGTCAGGAAAGGGGGCCTCATGGACATGTGGCAGATTATCCCTCTGCTCCTGGAGGAGAAAAGGTGGGGCTTCCTGGTGAGTCTTGTGCCAGAAGGAATTCTCAGGCTAATTCAAACATTCCTCTCTTCTGAGACTTACTTGGTGTGATCCTGGCACGTACCTGGCTGCTGCTGTTGGATTCACAAGGTCAGTGCTCAGAGTCTGGCTATGGGGTCCTGGTTGGATGCCTCTGGTTTAAACAGAATTGTTTCCCACAGGTGTGGATACCTTGATCAGAGGAAACTGGGTGGCACAAGACTGCCACCTCCCCTAACATTTGCAGGCCTGGAGTAAGAGTGCATATGAAGGCTCCTGCCTGTAGCTGGCTCCCCTTCTCTTCTGTGGCATATTGTATATTTCAAAGGTGGCCCTCACAATATATCCTAGTCCCTATACTCTCCTTACAATGCACTGTTGGGGACTGGAATTGGCCACCCCAAGATATGTCTCTTTGGCATGAGGATTATTTTGGGCTGGTTACTTTTAAAAACTGCAGACAGGAAAGAAACTCTGAAAAGTAGTAGAATTTACTTACCCTTTGTAAGAGACATTTACATTGTAAAGGAAATTGCCATCTGTAAATGTGTCTCCCTTTCTGCACCAGGAAGGAGGGATGACCTTATCTCTAGAATCTCTTATCAATGTGGAAGGCAAGGACTCAAGTCTGCATAATAACCTGACTCTTGTTTACTGTACTTGTTTGGTAATCTCCCATGATCGACTCCCCCACCCCCAACATCCTCCTTTGTCTTTAGCTGAAGTTGATATTTAAGGTGGTGGCTTCAGCCATTTTGGTGAGTTGCTCAGGTTGCCTGAGCCTCTCCCGTGTATACATCTTATAAAGCTTTGCTTAATTTTCTTGTTATTCTGTCTCATGTGAATTTAATTTGTTCTCTGGCCAGAAGAACCCACAGCAGGTAGAGGAAATGTCTTCCTCCCCTACAGCACTTTGACACTTGTCTGATTGAGCAGTGGAGCCCAGGTGCCCTGCCCTCTCATTTGGGCAGCTTTATGACTACAGCAGAAATGATGCTATGTGACTTCTGCAGCTGAGTCACAGAAGATGATGTAGCTTCTGCCTGATTCTTTTTGGGGCTCTTGCTCTTCTACCTGTGTTGCCATGCTGTGAGAAAGCCCAGGCCTACGCCAGGTAGGTGGAGGTGCTCTGCCCACAGCTGGCATCTGAGTGAGCAACTTTTGTATTGATTTTCGACCCAGCCACCATCTGACTGCCACCATATAGGACACCCCAAAAGAGAACCACCCAACTGAGCCCAGTCAAACTCCAAAACCCTAGGAGATAATAAGAAAATGATCCTTTTTGTTTTATGCCACTAAGTTTTGGGGTAGTTTGTTACACAGTAGTGCCTGCAACTCCATCCTGCACCGTGAGTGGCCTTGGGTTCATGTTTGTGGGCACCCCAGAACATCTGTCCAAATTCTCTATACTCTCCGCACGTCCTCTTGCACAAACAGCCACCACTGGCCACCCCTTGGGCCTAGAAATGCACATCCTTGCTGCCCTCAGGAAGACAGAGGCCAGCTCAGGTCTGGAAAGTGGGCTTGAGGACTTGGAGGCAAGGGCCCTAGAGTGTAGTCTAGAAGGAGAATGTGGGCTCCAAGTGAGTTCCACCCTTCGTCCCAGCGGGGCAGGGAGCAGACAGGGAAGGACTAGAGGAGGCCCTCTAGAGCACAGTGCCCAGGCAGGGGCCTCGCTGCACAGTTAGGGCCATGCCGGCTTTGCACTTCACATCCACCATCTCTCGACCCTCCCCTAGCCCTGCCCTGCTGGGTTGATTGTCTTACTTTGCCCACAAGAGAACACTGAGGCTCACAGGAGGTAAGTCCCAGGGCACAGGCACATCATCTGCAACCAAGGCTAGGCTCTCTCCATTACACCACATTGCTCCCAAGGCCGTCCACGGCTCAAAGACAACTGATTAAGCATTTCTTAGAAATATAGTCTACTTACCTTCGTGTTAAAACAAAACTGTAGCAGCTTTAGACCAAAAGAGGAGGCCCTGGGAACCTGAAACAGGAGGACCCAGCCTTGACCCTGGAGGATGAAGCCAGAACTCAGAGGGCTGGAGGCGTCCAGCTGCTGCCCAGCCAGGAGCCCAGTCCCGTTGGAGGTCACCAAACCAGCTGGCAGAGACTCATTTATCTCTTTAGCATGCCACCAAGAGATCTCTTTTTGATTGCCCAGTCTTTAAACTGAACGTCTACACCAAGGAGTATCTTTTAAAACCGTTTGGCCTTGAAAGAGGCGGTCTGCTCCTTATCTCTCTGTTTTGTTCTGTGTTGGCTTCCTGGCTGGTTATCAGGCGAGACTTTGGTTTCTCTGTCTCCTTTATCTCCCTGCTGGGTTTCAAAGCTGTCCTCCCAGCAGCTCCTGGCCTGAGCTTGTGCCTCACCCTGCAGAGACCAGAGCCGGGGCGGGGGGAGCCTTCCCTCCACTGCGTCCCCTGAGTGCAGACTCCTAACTCCAGGAACTCGCCTGCCACCGGATCCCTGGGCTCTCATCGAGGCTGGCTGCGTGTCAACTGTGGCTTCTCCAGGGACATATAACATCAAGAGGGAGGCCCCATGGAGCCTAGATTTGGGGAGTTCACAGAGCAGCCTCTTTTCTTTAAATTAGGGAAACCAGTATTAGGCTTCTCACTTCACTTTTGTGTACTTGTTTGCCAAATACATTACAAAAAGCAACTTCTTTTATTTCTTAAGAAAGAAAGGACATTTTAATTCCCAATGAGTAGGAAGGCTACAATGTCATATTAAATGATTGTGTCCCCCTACTCTCAGCCCCACGCCTTGCCAAGAAAGGACAGCTGGCTGCCTCACAGGATCCCTGAGGCCTGGGAAAACATTGTCTGGGCTGCATCAGCCCCTGGGCAAGGATTAAGACCCAGATCTGAGGAACGGAGGCTCTAGGAATGCCACAAAGCTGCCAGGTCCTTGCACACATGGGGCTGGTTCACAGCCACCACCACTGCTCGTGATGCTTTCCCTTCCTCTTCCCTGGCCCGTTCAAACTCATCCTTCAGACTCAGCTCTGGAGTCTCTTCCCTCTTTGTGGGTGTGAGATCTGTGCAGTCATACAGGGTTCTGTGGGGAGAAGGCCCTGTGCTTGGTTTAATGCTCTGTATTGTCATCTTGAAATCTGAACAAGGGCCTTGCATTTTCATGTTGCACTGGGCCATACAAATTATGTAGCCAGTCCTCCCTCCACAACATCTGTCTGATGTCACCCTTCACCGTAAGCTGAGTCTGGTGCCTCCTCTGGGCTCACACAGCCCCTAGCCTTGCCCTGATTCCAACAGTCCTGATTGTGCCACACTGTGTTAAAAAACCAAAATTCAATCGAGTAAATTTGAAGGTCTGATTGGCTTTATTAAACAATTCATGAATCAGGCAGCATCCTCTTTGGCAAATAGAAGGGCACTCAGAGGAGCTGTACAAAATGGAAGGTTTTTATAGGCGGAAGGCAGGTAGGTCAAGGACGTTATTAGCAAAAGAAAAGAAAGGATAGTTTCAGGCCAGGACATCTTCTTTTGGGGGGAAGGGAAGGGCAAGGGGGGTGTCGCTGTGCTGACAGAGCAGTCTCGTGACTGTTGTAAAAGGGACATTTCAATCATATGTGATACATCCTCTTTGACCGTATATCACCACTCTGTACACCCCTATTTCTTTGGTGCCCTTCCTTCCTTGGGGAAGGAAGGCCCTGGGCTATATGGTCCTCACTTTTGGCTCATAATAAACTCATCCCAATTTTGACTTATAGATTGGTTATGGATTATTTTCATCAACAGCACTTTACCATTTTCTAGAGCAATTAAAGCTGACTAATGCAGAATATCAGAACCTTCTCAACTCTCCAGAACTGGGTGGGGTGGAGTCGGGTGAGGACCAAAATACCACCTCCAGAGGACTAGGGCCCTGCTGAGTCATGAGGGGCTCCAACTGGGTCCCAGACATGAGGAACTGGTGAGTTGTAGGCAGTCCACACTCCTGTATGTCTGTGGGTTGGGGGAGTGGTGAGTGCTGAGGCTGGATTTCACAGGAGCCAGGAAAGGAAGGGTGTGGCTTATACCAGTTCTGCCAAATCCACCATGCAACCCCCTTACAACCTTTCATTCATTTATTCATTCATCCACTCATGCAGGGGATGCGCTAGTGAGAAAGACTGACAAGTTCTAGTCTTTATGATGCTTAAGTTCCAATCTTCTTTGGAATAAAGCATAGTCCATAAATAACATGGGGGAAACAAGCCACTGATGCTCATGTGGCTCCCTGCGCCAGACAAAACTTCCACAAAGCACCCTCTGGGCTTTTGTTATCTTTAATGGCAGCCCTCTCCTTGCTCTGGGACCTAAGCCCAATCCAGAAGCTGGGTCAGGGTGAGTGGTTATCTGAGTGTGCAACAGCCAGCACCATGCTGTGCTCTGAACTTCCCCAACAGGCCCTAGGGCCCTCACTTCTCTCCTCCCTCCCTGAGTTTTCACCCAGCGGGCTCTGGGCCCCTTCTGACCAGTCGCTAGTGCAGGCCAGAACTGCAGTCACCAGGTCTCCTCTGCCTGCCCTGGAGGCCTGGGAGGTAGAATAGGCCATGGCCCCCAACAAATACTGCAACTCCCTCTGGGCACCCAGCTCTGGGCTCAGGCACCCTGAAGAAGGTGTATCCAGCTCCAGAAGGGAAGGGCCCTGGTCTGCTTCTAAAGACTTGGTCTCCATTGTGGGTGCCTGAGAAAGAGTTGTTGAAGAAATGAAAGATCAGGCCTGGGCAGACTCTAACTTCTGGACAATCCGAACTGGAGTTTGGGCACAGTAGATCAGTGTTTGGCTGATAAGAGAGGGGAGAAGTTGGGAGTGTGTAGGGAGGGGAAAATAAAACTTTTCTATTCTTTAAATTAAAGAAAGGAAAAGACTTCTGGGCCCAAGTCCCAAGTTAAGAGCAAGTCACTACAGACCCATTTTAAACTGGCCCAAGTGACCACTGACAGCTTTACCTCAGTGCCCTGAGAGCCCGCCAATCAGCAGCCTCACTTCCCAGCCAGTCCACTTCTGAAAGTCAGCCAGTCCTGAAACTCCAGGGCTGAAAGTCAGCCGATCTGCAAACAGTCCAGCTTCTGAAAGTCAGCCAACTGCTGAATGGCATGCTTTCCATACCTTATATAAGATCAGCTCAGGAGCTATGTGGGTTCTGTGCTTCCTTTGTAAGGAATTTGTTGGGTTTTTTTCCTGCAAGTAACGCATTCAGTTTCATTGTTTTAGATACGTCGTATCCTGAGGAAGGGGCCCTTGTACTCAGAACACATGTCCCAGCGGCCTCTGAGGGGCTCCCTGGTTCTGCCCTCTGCCCCCAACTCCTGGCCTCCATATACAGAGCAGTCTCCCAGGGCCGGCGACAGCTGCCTCACTGGCGGTTTCAGGGCCTCCTGGCCACTTCTCTAAAATCCTATCCTCTTCTTTCCCCAGTGGTGTTTTGAGAACCAGAAGGTACGCTGTGGCTGAGGTGGGGTTATGGCGGTGAGGGGACCACAAGTGAGGGGAGGAGCTCAGCCTAAGGGGGATCCACTCAGGGGGAAACCTAGCCTTACTCTACCAGGGCTGGTATCAAAAGGACACTAATGGATGGGGGGACACATTCCATGCTATCATGTCTGGTTAGGGTGACATGATCTGATGGGGGATGCAGGACACAAAAGAGCACTCAGCAAAACAACTCTGAAGCTCCCAGGCCGCACCCAGTGAGGCTTCTCTTCCTTGGGCACTCACTGAGTGTGAGGCAGGATGGGGAGGAGAAGTCAAGGAAGGGCTCCCACTGGAAGTGAGGGGTGGCAGTGCAAAATGCCTCCCGAGTCCTGCTCACATTAGTCCCCAGTACTTGGGTCAGGGAAACAAAGAGGACAACACAGCTCCCCCTACTCAGTCTGCTCCCACTCCTGTCCCCCAATATCCCACAGGCTAAGCCTCTGATGGGGTGAGCCCAAGGCAGGAGATCTTTTCAGAAGAGAGTTTCTGTGGGCTTCTTGGAAGAGGGGACCCTGTGGACCTGGAAGGAGGGCTGGATAGGGCGCTTGCAGTGGCTAGTGCAAAAAACGCAATCAGCCTGTGTGAAGATTCTGTCTCCTCTGCCTCCTCTGCCCCACTCCTCTCCTCCCTCGAACACCTGTCCCACATCTCCCCTTCCCATCAGAGCCACAGCCTTCCCTTTGTGCAGTGAGTGCTGCACCACTCCTGCACCCTCCCCGCAGTGCGCCCTCCCCTCCCAACCTTCACCTCTAGCAAACCTCCAAGAGGCTGATTTGCATAACATTTGCCTGTGTTTGGGTGGGGGCTCCTCTCTCCCTTTGGAGCCAGCCGGGAGCTCCTGGGTTCTGGCACCAAGGAGCTGTACTCCTCCTTGCCGGCCTAGTCCTGATAGAGGACTAGGTTCCTCTATCCCTCTCCCTCGAGGTCAGGGCTGGGACTAGGGTAAGGCCAGCAAGGTGCCTAGGGAAAAAAAAATTTAAGGAGATGCTGACCATGCACTTGCTTGAGGGTAGTGCCCCCTTAAGTTTTACAACCTAGGTGCCTCACTTGCCTTACCTGAGCCCCTGGTGGGAGTGTTCTAGCCTCTGGCTGGGGTCTCAAACCAAATCTCGTAAAATATGCTGTAAAAGCTGTTAGTCCTGAGTCTGTCCTTGAGCTGGCCTGGGCACCCTGCCCTGCCCCATCCCCCCCATCTTGAGGGGGGACGCTAGAAGAAGTAAGATCTGAGGTGGGTGGGACTGTGAGATCAATATGAGGATAAGGATTGGAGGGGAGCCCGCCGCCCCCTCAAGAACTGGAGACCATGTTGAAGGAACCTCAGAGTGACCTGCCCACAGGGGGAACCAAGCAGGCCAGGCTGTGGTTGAGACCAAGTGCTGATGTGAAACCCAGAACTCTGAGCTGAACTTGACTCCACCACAGCCTGTCCTAGGGATTACCCGGCTCTTCCCAGAGAGGGCTGAAGGCTCTGGGAGAGGCCAGGCTGAAGGAGGGGGTTAAACCCCAGGTCTCTGATAGGAATGAGCTGTGACAGGGGACTATTGTGAGACCAGGAGAGACATGGTAGTAAGGGACCCTGCCTGGGGGTATGTGGGTGTGGTGGAGAGGGTCGGTGGGTGTGTGTCCCCCATCTCAAGCCTAGGCTTTGGTACCTGGCTGGGCCCTGGGCGACCTTCCTTCTGTCTCAGCCTTGCCCGTTCTTCACACTGCAGATAGCTTTTACGTGCCTGACCCCTTGAGCATCCGTCCTGCCTTCAAAGCTCATCCAGAGCCCAGAAGCTCCTCTCTGCCTGGGTCACTGTTTATGGCCTCAGGAAGTGGTTTCTTGAGTCTAGGTGAAGGAGAAATGCCCCTGCTCACTGGCCTCTTCTAGAGGTTGGGTGGGAGTGGTCTACAGTCCCCTGTGGGAGGGATGGGGGTAAACCAAATGCAGGGCAAGTGTCCTCCTGTGTCTGGGGAAGTGCTGAGCCAGAGCTGGGGTGTGTGTGTGTGTGTGTGTGTTTGTGTGGAGTGCTCCCAGATTATTCCAGGCTGGGCCTTCTGCACTCCCTGAGTGTCTGGGAGTCCTGAACTCACTGGACAAACACCACCTGGCAGCTGGCTGGCAGGGCATTGTTTCCGGGAGGTATTTCCTCACTTCCATTTGGGAAGGGTAAAAACAAAGACAACATAGCTGGCTGATGGTTCTGAGCCTCACCTCTCAGAGTGTGAAGTGATCCTAAATTCCCTGCCTCCCATATTTCTCCTCCCACCTCCCCCAGGGCTGGGGCCCCACCAGGAGGATCTAGACCCAGCTTCCACCTGACACTTATGAGACCTCTGATAGGCAGGCCTCTAGCCTTGGCTTGTATCCCTTCAGTGATGGGGAGCTCATTGTCCCCCCCAGAGTATGAGGTAATACAAAAAGAGAACAGACTTTGGAGACAGCTGAGAGGTGGTGGCCTGGGGAGAGTGGAAGGACCTGATCATAAAGCAGGACTGATGGGGCAGACCTCCCAGCTTTGACAGTGACAGGGAGAACAATAGGCCACCCCAGAATGTGCCACTTTGGCATTTGGATTATTTCGAGCTGAAGATAATTGGGGCGCAGCAGATTCAGGAAGAGCTTTTTACCTCCCTTTAACTGCCTAAAATAATTTAGAGGGGCCAGCCCCAGGGTGCAGCGGTTAAGTGCGAACGTTCCGCTTCTGGTGGCCAAGGGTTCGCCGGTTCGGATCCTGGGTGCAGACATGGCACCGCTTGGCACACCATGCTGTGGTAGGCGTCTCACATATAAAGTAGAGGAAGATGGGCACGGATGTTAGCTCAGGGCCAGTCTTCCTCAGCAAAAAGAGGAGGATTGGCAGCAGTTAGCTCAGGGCTAATCTTCCTCAAAAAAATAAACAAATAAATAGCATAATAAAAAATTTAAAAAAAAAGAATTTAGATAGGGGGCCTGTACCAGGAAGGGGACTATTACCAGAGATCACTTTTTATATCAGAAAGACTTATCTGCAGGGTGAACATTTGTTTACCAAAGATTTGCTCTTCTCACCTTCCTGTGAGTTGCCTTCCTCTGCTGTGAAGCCCCAGATCCCTGCCCACTTCTTCTGAGCTCAGGATGGTCAATTACCTGATCACCATTGGGAGTCTAAGATTTTTATTTATTTATTTATTTATTTGAGGAAGATTAGCCCTGAGCTAACTGCTGCCAATCCTCCTTGTTTTTGCTGAGGAAGACTGGCCCTGAGCTAACATCCGTGCCCATCTTCCTCTACTTTATATGTGGGACGCCTACCACAGCATGGCTTGCCAAGCGATGCCATGTCCGCACCCAGGACTGGAACCGGTGAACTCCGGACCGCTGAAGCGGAACGTGTGAACTTAACCGCTGCACCACCCAGCTGGCCCCTAGGGAGTCAGATTTTTATGGGGCTCCTGTATGTACGAAACTTATTTTTCTCCTGTTAATCTGTCTTATGTCAGTTTAATTATGAGACCAGCCAAAGAACTTAGAAGGAAAGAAGGGAAAAGCTTTTTGGCCCTACAACAGTCTCTGAGGCCATGCCGGCTAGTGGGGTGAGTTCCAGGGAGAGAGGTTCCAGCTCGAAAAGAAGAAAGATGTTCTCTCAGCAGAGATAGGGGCACTGATCAAGCTTCGGGGAACTAATGAGTTTTCTGTCACAGAGGAGTGCAAGCAGAGAGTAGCCCCTCAGCAGGGCTGCAAGGGCTCCTGGAAGGGCCCCCCAGAGAGGCCCCAGCTGATGGAACAGGACCCTACTCTGGGAGGATGGCCAGGAAGGGCATCTCTTCCCTCAATCCCAGCTGGCCTGTCGGAGAAAGGGCAGGGGACCGGGGGACAGAGCCGTGAAGTCTGAGCATTGCGTGGATAGCCAGCTCCCTGGACAGGCCTCTCCTCTGGACATCAGGAGGTGGCCCTTGGCTTCCTCCCTGAGCTCTCTTTCTATCCAACTCCTGTCACCTGAGTCAACTCATCCTCACAGCCAGGTGAAGGAAGGACTGGCATCTCCAGGCCATCTGTGCCCAGCCAAGGAAATCCCCACTGCCCAGCATCAGACCAGAACACCACAGTCCTCTCAGGCTCTTCAGGGCTGGGCCTCACCTCCCTCTAGTGCCTCTTGGACCCAGGTGAGTGAGGGGCTCCCTTTCTCAAGGCCCAGATCTGCTGTTCAAGTGAAGTGTCTGGGGTCTGACCAACAGACCTTGGCCCTCCTGTGCTGCTGGCCTCGCCTCTCCCAGGAGAACAGCTTCACAACCAGGCTCAGGCAGGGCAAGACTGCTCCACGGACAGGCACTGATAGGGAGTGCTGCTCTGTAACACTGCACACTGGAGGTTGTAGGGTCCAGAAGGGACCTTCCTGAGTCCTCAGATCCTCTAGGTGGGCCTGCCCTGGGTGTGAGGCCCCAGGGGCCTATTCAAGGGAGATGCAAATCAACCCTGCCGGGCCCCAGCCCTTCCCCTTCCTCCTGCCTGACTGTCCCAGGGAAGCAGCTGGGTCTGAGCTGTCACCAGGGGGCCTCGGAGCTGGGGCAGGCTCCTGCCCTCAGCTTCAGCCCCAGGAGAGTTTCCTTCCCCATCACAGCCTCAGTTTCCCTATTTGAGCCATCTCAAAGAGCTTGTCTCAAGTGAACTAAGGTCTAGGAGGCTGTCGGCCAGGCTGGGGTGGCGGGGCAGGTCTTGGAGGCCAGCAAAAGCAGGAGGCAGTCTCAATCCTGGGGCCTGACATCCCGGCAATGTGGCCAGCCAGCCTCAGGCTCATGGGTGACAGGTGACAGGGCCTGGGGGTGGACATGAGAGTGGGGACAGCTTATGCTAGTGACCTACAAAGGTCAGGACAGTGGGAGCTACATTCCCCAAGAGCAGGCAACAGGCAGAACGTTGTATGCAGAGAATTTAAAAACAAAAATAAAACAGAATAAAGTCTACCTGCCTTTTATTCTCATCATGTGCTGCCAGTTCTCAACATGTCAGTGAGAAAATACTCCTCTCTAAAAAAGTCTTTTATTGGTCAAAGTTCTAAACAGTTGCTACAAATACTGTTAAATTTTTTATAATAAACTTCGAATTAGCACCTTTTACTGCTTATTCATTAATAAATAGTTATTCTACATGACCGTTCATTCAGAGAATTCCCTCTCATACACCTGCAGACCAGGCTGCACACACGTGCCTCATTTGTGGCTCCCCCCTCCCTTCTGGGCTTGCCTGTCCTTCCTGTCTCCAGTCCCTGCAGGGCTTAGTCCTACTTAAACTCTGGATTCTAAATGGCGAGGCTAGCACAGTGATTATAAAGACAAAGAAGCAGAACCTGAGTGCCTTCGATGCTGCTACCCTGTGTGGTACCTTGGAGGTTTTGTGTTTAAAATTTAAATAGCCAAATAGTGCAAAGTAAGAGGTGTAATATTTTTGTTTGATAAATGCAAACTTTAGTTAAGTATGGAATATACTCGTTTCATTTCGTGATCTTTACTGTTAATCATGTAGAAGAGGGAAGTGTTAAAGAATGGTCCACTTGGGGCCGGCCCAGTGGTGCAGCAGTTAAGTGCCCACATTCCGCTTTGGCGGCCTGGGGTTCGCTGGTTTGGATCCTGGGTGCCTTGTCAAGCCATGCTGTGGTAGGCATCCCACATATGAAGTAGAGGAAGATGGGCATGGATATTAGCTCGGGGCCAGTCTTCCTCAGCAAAAACAAGGAGGATTGGTGGCAGATGTTAGCTCAGGGCTAATCTTCCTAAAAAAAAATAATAAATAAAAAAAAATTAAAAGAATGGTCCACTATGAGAGTTAAAAGTGCTCAATATGCCACTGGCTTGTGCAGCTCTGCAGAGGCGGACCCGGCCAGTTCTCTACCCTGGGGCTCCTCGACCCCATGAAGAGGGCAGGGAAAGAGGTCAGCTTCCCTGGACAGAGGAATGGCCTGGGCTGACCTTCCTAGCCCAGCAGCGGCCCCTCCCCCACCTCAGCTTCAGTTACGTGTGGATGAGGTTACGCAATGGAGCCTGCAGCTACCCCATTGCACCAGATGGGGGCCGGGGGCAGGGGGAATGGAATGGCTCTAGTTTAGCCCTGAGCAAGCTCTGATAAGGAGCAGAGGCCCCAAGTACCCTAAGCTCAGCCAGGGAGGGCAGCCTGGAAGATGGCTGGAAAACTGACAGGTGCCCTCCAGCCTGGGCCTGCCTCTTCCATTCTACCCTGCCCTCTCCCCTGTAATGATTGGAGGGGGGCAAAAATGCCACTACATCATAAGGATTATTTTGAACTGAAGATATTTGAGAATCCACAGATTCAGGAAGAAGTTTTTTTCTGAACTTCCCCTTATCTGCCTAAGAGCAGAGCCTCCCAAAAGAATTGAAATGTCGTAAATCCGCTCTCTGCGAGTTTCACAGCCAAAGAATATTGACTCCTGAGACCAGGATAAGAAATCACCTACACAGAAAATGTCACAAAACTATCCTGTCTCCCATCTACTCTCCCCAGGGCCCGTTTATCTTTCCTGAAAGTCATTTGTTTTCCCATAACTTCCCTTTCTCCCCTTCTCTTTCCCCTTCCTCTTTTAAGATGATATATAATATCTGAGAAGGGGTTAATGTCCGAAATATATAAAGAACTCATACAACTCAATAGCAAAAAAAACAAACAATCCACTTTAAAAATAGACAGAAGATGGAGGCCGGCCCCATGGCCAAGTGGTTAAGTTCACATGCTCCACTTCGGTGGCCCAGGGTTTCGCAGGTTTGGATCCTGGGCGCAGACCTAGCGCCACTCATCAAGCCACGCTGAGGTGGTGTCCCACATAGTAAAACTAGAAGGACCTACAGCTAGAATATACAACTATGTACTAGGGGCTTTGGGGAGAAGAAGAAGAAAAAAAGACAGAAGAACTGAATAGACGTTTTTCCAAAGAAGACATACAGATGGCCAACAGGTATGGGAAAAGATGCTCAACCTCACTAATCAGGGAAATGCAAACCAAAACCACAATGAGATATCACCTCACGCCTGTTAGAATGTCTGTCATCAAAAAGACAAGAGATAACAAGTGTTGGTGAGGGTGTGGAGAAAAGAGAACACTCGTACATTGTTGGTGGGGATGGAAATTGGTGCAGCAACTATGGAAAACAGTATGGAGGTTCCTCAGAAAATAAAAAATAGAATTACCATATGATCTCGCTATTCCACTACTGGGTATTTATCTGAAGAAAACAAAAACAGGATTTCGAAGAGAAATCTGCACCTCTATGTTCATTGCAGCATTATTTACAATAGCCAAGATAGGGAAACAACCTAAGGGTCCATCAAAGGATGAATGGATAAAGGAGATGAGGCATACATAAACAGCGGAATATTATTCAGCCATGAGAAAGAAGAAAATCCTGCCATTTGCGACAGCATGCACGGACCTCGAGGGCATTACGCTGAGTGAAGTGTCAGACAGAGAAACATAAATACTGTCTATCACTTATATGTGGAATCTGAAAAAGCCAAACTCATAGAAACAGGGAGTAGAGGTGGTTGCCAGTGGCTGACGGATGGAGGGGATGGACAGATGTTGGTCAAAGGGTACAAACTTCCAGTTATGAGACAAATAGGTTCTAGGGACCTAATGTACAGCATGGTGATCTTAGTTAACAATACTGTACTGTATTCTTGAAAGTTGTTAAAAGAGTAGATCTTAAATGTTCTCATCACAAAAAAGAATGGTAATTATGTGACGGGATGGAGGTGTTAGCTAACACTAAGGTGGTGATCATTTTGCAGTATATAAGTGTATCAAATCAACACACTGTACACCTTAGACTTACACAATGTGATATGTCAATTATATCTCAATAAAGCTGGAAAACAAAATATGATGGTATACAAGCCTGAAATTCTAACTGCTTCTTTGAGGCACATTTTCTGTGAGTTCCTGTGTATGTACGTGAGTAAACTTTGTCTTTTCTCCTGTTAATCTGTGCTTTGTCAGTTTAATTCACAGATCCTCAATCACTAAAGCTAAATGAGTAGAGGAAAAGTTTTTCGTCTCCAACATGATTATAATAAAACTAGCAGTAGGTAATATTTGCTGAGCATGTACTTTATGTTAGGGCCTGCTCTAAACCTTTGTATATGTTATCTAATTTAATCCTCTGAACAACCCTTTGAGGTGGGTGCTATTTTTAGTCCCACTTTATGAATGCAACAATTGAGGCATAAAGAGGTTAATCTGCCCAAGGCACGGGGAATAAGTGGTGGGACTGGGATTTCAACCTAGTCACACCCAGCGCTCCAGCCTACGAGCTGGGGTTAGGCCAAGCTGGTGTGAGTTCTGCTTCTGGCTCTGCCACCACTGGCTGTGTAACTTTGGGCCTCAATTTCTCTGTCTTCACAGCAGCGTGGTAAGGTCCCTCCTGGTTCTGACAATCCTCAGTTAAAAGACTGGGTCTGGCAAGGAGGACACCAGCTTGACTGTGACCTGCCTGCACAGTCATCAGAGGGAATGTCATGCTACAGGAATAAGTCATTAGCTGCAGAGGAGAGGCTCAGCACTGAAGGCCTAAGACCTAGTGTTCCACTCTGCTCTGTCATTGCCTTGCTGTTGGCCTTTAGGCTGGTTGCTTGTCCTCTCTGAGTCTCAGTGCCTTCATCTCTCATTTACCTGGTCCTCAGTCTAAAGGATCCGAGGAGAGGGTGTAACTAGAGTATGATGAAGGTCAAGGCTGCCCCAGGGATGGAAGCCCAAGGTGTCCTGCCCTACTTACTGATCGATATCATCCTGCGGGTGGGGAGGAAAGCATAGGACATCCTGACTTAATCTGATCTGATTCTTATCTAGAGTTATAGGACCACCCAATAACCAGACCCCACCTGCACTGATACTGTTTTAACAATTTTTTTCATGATCTTTCCTTTATCTTGTAAAGAAGTAACACACATACTTATGCCTTATAAATTTAGCCCTACCCTCAACCCATTGCAGCTCTTACTGCCCATGGGTCCTGTCCCCATGCTACTCCATGCTATTCTCTGAATAAAGGAGCACTACTGCCAGACCTTGAGAGTCCAAGAAATCTTTCTCTCGACTCCTTGACTCACCGAGCCCGCATCAGAGCAAACTCACTATACAGAGTAAACGACTGCATGAATTGTGACTCCCAAGTCCCAGTGATATGGTGACCACAACATCTTATCAGCATCAACATATGAGGGGCAGGGGCCAGCCCCGTGGCCGAGTGGTTAAGTTCACGTACTCCACTTTGGTGGTCCAGGGTTTCGTCGGTTTGGATCCTGGGCGCGGACATAGTACCACTCGTTAGGCCACGCTGAGGTGGCATCCCACATGCCACAACTAGAAGGATCCACAACTAAATATAGAACTGTGTTCTGGGGGAATTTGTGGAGAAAAAGCAGGAAAAATAAAAAGATTATGGGCCAGCCTGGTGGCGCAGCAGTTAAGTTCACACATTCTGCTTCAGCCGCTCAGGGTTCGCCGGTTTGGATCCCGGGTGCAGACATGGCACGGCTTGGCACCCCATGCTGTGGTAGGCATCCCACATATAAAGTAGAGGAAGATGGGCACAGATGTTAGCTCAGGGCCAGTCTTCCTCAGCAAAAAGAGGAGGATTGGCAGCAGTTAGCTCAGGGCTAATCTTCCTCAAAAAAAAAAAAAGATTGGCAACAGTTGTTAGCTCAGGCGGGTGCCAATCTTTAAAAAAAGCAAAAAAAAAGAACATATGAGGGGTGCCTAATCTGCATATTTATCAGACCTACAGCCAGATTTGAGGGATTCAAGAGCAATACCTAAAGTTTAGCTAATTTGCATATAGCCAATCATAGTGAAGAAATGAATGGGACACCCTGTGGTATGATAAAAAATATTATATATAATATTTATGCTATAACATATTTTATGCATAATATATTTTATATGTGATATATATGTAATATATATGTAAAGTTCATATATTTATATTTATTCCCGGCATGGAGCTCCTAAAACCCTTGGAGTTTCCTGAGTGATAGGAATGACTTTGGTTATTGATAACAAGCTCCTTTGACTATACCCAAATTTATGCTAATAAGATGACTCAAGGTAGGGCTCCTGGATAGTTTTAGGATGGGGGTTGGTCACTAGAAAGACCAAATATATGATTAGAGGGCGGGAATTTTCAGCTCCAACTCTTACCCTGACCCCAACCTCTAGGGAGGTGGTATGGCCTGGAGATTGGATTATAAAAACTCTTAAACAATGAGATTCAGAGAGCTTCCAAGTTGGTAAGTACATCAAGGTGCTGGGAGGGTGGTGCACCTAGAGAGGGCATGGAAACTCCGTGCCTCACCCCCTATAGCTTGCCCTATGCATCTCTTCCATTTGGCTGTTTATTTGTATCCTTTATAATAAACCAGTAAACGTGTAAGTAAAGTGTTTTCCTTAGTTCTGTGAGTCATTCTAGCGTTACTGAACCTAGGGTGGGGAAGTTGCAGGAACCTCTGAATTTGAAGTCAGCTCAGCAGAAGTGTGGGTAGCCTGGGCACCCCATTTGCAATTGGCATCTCAAGTGGGGGCAGTCTTACGGGACTGAGCCCTTTAACTTGTAGGATCTGACACTAACTCTAGGTAGAACTGAATTGAATTGTTGGACACCCAGTTGGTATTGGAGAATTGGTTATTAGCGTGAAAAAAAATTCCACGCAGGAACCAATTACAAAAAGAGAGCTCCCCACTGCAGAGGATAAGAACTCTGAGCTGTTTTACCCCCTTGCTAGGTGCATGCTGTCTCTCAGCAACGTGCACAAAAAAGTTTGAAATAAAGGGCAAATCTCTGGCAAGAGTCTCTGCATATTGCTATGAAGAGCTTCAAATTAGACCTGATGCAGAATAACATTCTAGGCAGCCACCACTGTTGGCACAAGAGAGGGCATCTATACTAGCAAAGTGGATCACCATGGGCAGCCACTTAGAGCTTAAGGTACTGTGGTCCTTTTACTCCTGCGCCAAAGGAATATATATGCGTGATATATATATGACCAAATACTTTTTTTTTCCAAAGGAAGATTGTCTCTGAGCTAACATCTGTGCCAGTCTTCCTCTATTTCGTATGTGGGTTGCCACCACAGCACGGGTTGACGGGTGGTGCATAGGTCCGCACCCAGAATCTGAACCTGCAAACACCTGGCCACCAAAGCGGAACGTGCAACCTTAACTACTACACCACAGGGCTGGACCCTGAATAGAGACTTTTATCTAAATAGTTGGAATAATTCTATATGGGATCTTTTATGTTGAATAATCTTATAATAAATATGAATAAGTTGAAAATGCTACCCATCTTATCCTGAGTCCTCTGAAAAACCGAGCTTGATGCAAGGATTAGGTGTTAATGCCTTATTTGGAAGGTGCAAGCCCAGGGCAGTGAGGGTGAAGAGAAAGAAAGTAAGGCCAGGAAAGGTGAAATGCAATGTGTGACGTGTTACAGTGCTGGCCACAGCTTCACAACAAGCCTCCTGAGACACAGCAGGTCACTCAGCAGGCATGTTGCTCTGTATGGGGGTGTGTCCCCAGGGTTTCAAGAATCAGTCCAAGGAGAGAGAAAAGAGGGAGAATTTATCTGTCCAGCTGCTTCCCACCTCCTATTTCCCATTGGCCAAGTTTCACCCCAGGGGAACAAACTCACCCCTACTTTGGGGTTCATCACCAATAACCTCAGTGGCTAGATTCATGCCTTGTGATGTGGTATTTTATCTAATTCTAAAAGTAGAGAGTCGCTGGTGCTGGTGGCATGCCAGCTAAGAGAAATAAAGCAGATTGCTGGGGAATCTGAGCAAGCATCCAAGGTTTGCACCCCTAGATCCTATTCTGGTTAGATTCCAAAATTAGTAGAATTAGCGTAACGCATTCCCTGCAGGTTGACACACGGTTTCTCCATCTGTGAAACGAGGTTGCTAGTTGAGGATGACCTTCCACCCGCATGTCCCCTACCCCAGTTCTGACTGTTTCTTGGGGAGGAAGGCTGCCAGGGGCCCAGCACAGCTCACTCACACCTCCACCTTCTGCTGCCTGTGACCATACCCCTACAAGCCAAGCTAGGGCCAACAGTTGAATTCACATTCCCCAGTACCACCTACTGTGCACGAGGAACCCAGAAGTGAATCAGACCCTGTCTGCACTATTTGATTGCTAATAATAATAATAATAGCCACCCCATTACCATCTTTTATTGTAGTGCCAGCTTTGTGTCTGACATAAACGTAAACATACACACATGCATCTTGTTTAATCCTGACTACAACCTTAAAGACATGCATCACTTTCCCCTTTTTTTTTTTTTTGAGGAAGATTAGCCCTGAGCTAACATCTGCTGCCAATCTTCCTCTTTTTGCTGAGGAAGACTGGCCCTGAGCTAACATTTGTGCCAGTCTTCCTCCGCTTTACACGTGGGACGCCTACCACAGCATGGCTTTTGCCAAGTGGTGCCATGTCTGCACCCGGGATCCAAACTGGCAGACCCCAGGCCGCCGAGAAGCGGAATGTGCGCACTTAACAGCTGCGCCACAGGGCCGGTCCCACTTTCCCATTTTATAGACAGAGAAACTGAGGCTTGGATATGCTCTGGGACTTGCCCAAGATCACCAAAGAGTAAAAAGGGCCTGATTTAGACTAAAAACACCCTATGTTTTGAGTTTCTATGAGGAAGCCAATTGCAGATCATGCTAGAGGGATGCCTACTGTTTCTTAATCAGGCAGGTTTTCTCAGTGTGCTGTAAAAAGGTTTGTGGCCAATGCACCCACACGCACTTTAGGCTGAGGCTCCTGGGCGGCTTCCTGTCTGGATATTTGTGTGTGCATGTGAGTGCTTACCTGGAACAGCCAGGTCCCCTTTCTCCCTTCTCAATGCAGCACAGCATGAGAGCTCATGGGCTGAGCCTGGGCTCCCATAAAGGGTCACCATCCAGACAGAGCTCTGGAGCACGCAGAGTGAGGGCTGAGCTTGTGTCAACAGGCTGTGGGGTCCTCTGTCCTTTGCCCACACCTTCCGGCCCTCCTCCCTGGTGAGATGTCCCCTCCAGCAGCTGGCCCAGAGCAGCTGGCCATTCGTGAGAAATTGACCCCATCCCACTCTGGTCTGGGGCTGCTGTGGTGTGAGAAGTGCCCCCTTCAAATTCTCTTTATCTGGAAGTGGACGCCTGGGACACCACGGTCACTCCCCTCAAGGGAACAAACAACCATTCTTGGTAAGTGGAAATATTTTTTAAGCCAAGAAGCTGCTGCTCTAAATTTGCTAAAACTGGGTCAATATTTGGCTTCAATCCCCAGGACAAACATCAGTATGGAGAAAACTTTTACAGTTGCCGGTGCTCCATAGACCAATGAATGCAACCAATTATATATTACACAGATGGGCAGTGAATTGGATGTTTGAAATGTTATCTTTCACTTGTTTAGAAGCCAAAGATACATTTTTAGAAAGTATTATCAAAAAGAGAAAAGTGGCACAATGCAAATATGAGATGGAAGAGACAATGAAGATGGTTGATGATAAATGTTTCATAACAAGGCTATATTTTTGTTTTGTTTTGTTTAACAAGTTTTTGCCAAGTGTCAATGTCCTATGAGTGCTCCCCCTAAATGGGGGGACTTCTCTCTGAGGAGGGAGGGTTTGTGAGTCTCCTTGGCCTTTCCTCCACCCAGGATTCCCGGGTATCTCTCATGTGGGGACTGAAGTTCCTCCGCGAGGATGCTGTGGGGCCATTCTTCTCTCACCTGGATGACGCATACAGCCAGGGCCAGCTTCATGGGTCAAGCCAGGCATCTTCCCTTCCCAGAGGCCTGCAGTCCCAAGCCATGTTCCAACCTCCAAGTCAGAATACGCTAGGCACCAGATGGGAGCAGGAGAGAGGTTTGCCCTGTTCAAGTGGGCCTGCTGAACTTGCCATATTGCTGCCTGTCCAGGGAAGGATGGCCAGTGGTCGTGGGGTAGGCAGGAGGCCAGAGCAGCCCATGTGGCCTTGCACTCAGAAGGGCGCTGAGCTGGGTTTAATACACTGGGATCAATTGGCATCTTGAAGTTCTTCGTAATTTTCTCTCTGACTGTGAAGCCCAATGGGGTAACAGAGCCTGTGCCAGGGGCTTGGGACCTCCTGCCGCCTCCCTGGGAAGAGTTCTCTGCTGCCAGCTCCCTCAAGTTCTAGGGCCCCGGCCCTGCCTGCCTCTTCCTCCTGCCTACCCCACGACCACTGGCCATCCTTCCCTGGACAGGCAGCAATATGGCAAGTTCAGCAGGCCCACTTGAACAGGGCAAACCTCTCTCCTGCTCCCATCTGGTGCCTAGCGTATTCTGACTTGGAGGTTGGAACATGGCTTGGGACTGCAGGCCTCTGGGAAGGGAAGATGCCTGGCTTGACTTCTTGGGGCATCTGTCTGGTGCTGGGAGGAGGGGCTACCTTGTAGTCAGTGGGACCACAGGTGTGTGTCAAGTCTTGGGGCTTGCCCACCCCCACCCCCAACCAGTGAGGGTCTGCACTTGCCCTGTGAGCATCCTTGAGCTGAAAGGAGCGCAACATTAAATAAATAAATAAATAAATAAAAATTGTGATGGGTTGAGAAAGAAATTGCAGAAATAAAGACAAAGCTTTCCCCCTGCTTTTTGAACAAGAAACTAGGCAATTTCATTTTGCACTGGGCCTGGCAGATTGTGTGGCCAATCCCACACACAGTCTGTGCTGGAGCCAGTCTTCACCGGCTCCCAGCTCCACGTGCAGTGATGTCGCGTCAAAAGCTTGAAAGGGCCATGGTGATAATATTAACAACACAGAAATCAGGCAAATGCTGCAAAACAGAACCTTTTTTTACAGACCTGGTTGTTAAACGTTTACCAGCACACCATTGCACAGAGCGCTCAATAAATGTTGGAAACATTTTACTCTTGTTATTTTTATTGGCTAAACGGGGCAGGCCCAAACTTTTGGGTGGACACCATGGAACGCTAGGGAATAAAACAGTTTATTAAGTGCCAGGCACTGACCCAAACCATTTCACCACCATTTCAGGGATGAGGAAACAACTCAGAGAGGTAATAGTCTCACCCAAGACCACACAGCAGGACAGAAGCTGAGCTGACATTTTGACCCAAAGTCCTAGCTCTTAGGAGAGGCTCTTTAGAGCCACATGTCCCCATCCCTGCACACTGCCTAGCACTGAGTCCTAAACTTTGGGAATGAACTGGGACAAGCGGGCTCAGGAGGAATAGGCAGGAGAGGAGTTGCAGGAAGGACCCAGAAGTCCTGACCCTGCACTTTTGTCCTCTTGCAGGATCTTCACAGCCTGGGGCAGAAGCCTGGATGAATGCGCAGCAGGACAGAATGTTCCAGCAGCCACCGACTAGATCAAAGGCACAAATATTTGTTAAGCCCGGGGGCCTCCCAGACATGCTGGCAGGGTTAGGGGGAGCTGGTGTATGGAGCCTCTCTTTCTTGGGCAGGGAATCCAGGCGAGGGAGAAGCCCCTCAAAGAGGTCCTCCCTGACCCTGTTCTCTTTGTCACTTCTGTATACGAACCCCTCACACCCTCAAGTATGAAAAGCCCCGTCACAAAGCACCTTCTCAGCCACGAGCAGAAAAGGGAGCTGACACCCATTTTACAGATAAGGAATCTGAGGCCCACAGAGGGAAGAGAACATGCCCAAGCGCTGGGAAATGGGGGAGCCTGAAGTGGTGAAGGGCCGGAAAGCTTGCCCCCAACACTGACTGTCTCCCATCCTGCGTGTGGTCTCCGGCTCCCTACTCAAGAACTTCGCTTGACTCTCGCTGACCTGGACTAGTCGCTAGTCCCTGACTGACCCCCAGACCCTCTTCTCTGTTCAGGCTTTCTGTATCCTTGCTTCTTGCAGCTCCCCGGGCTGTTCTTTCCCCAGGGGACCCTCCCCTCTCTTCTTGTCTCCCAGCTCAGGGAGCCCTCTCGTCCCCCACACTCTCCAAATCTTGACCCTCCCGCCTTTCCCAGCTCAGACGTGGCCCTCCCGACTGCTCTTGCTCACAGAGTTCTTGCTGTCTCAGGAGGGGAAGCATGGGGAACTGGGAAGCAGGGGTCTGGGTCCTAGTGGCAGCTCTGTCCCCAACTCACAGGATGACCTGGGGCTACCCTGTTCTCTCTGAGCCTCAGATCCCTCATCTGGACTCAGCCCACCTTTCTCACCAGGGAATTGAGAGTCTGGATGGGAAGCCCTGGCCGTGGGGTTCTTGTTGGCATCAGCATTGCCCCCACCTTGGGCTTCATCCAGACCCTTGCCACCCAGTCACACACTGTCTTACTTCTGCCTCCCCCCTGGGGGTGTGAGGCCTGTGTCTGACCTGAGAGCTCAGCTGGCATGGGCGCTGTGAGCATGGGCACTCCTCCCCGCCACAGGCCCCAGGGAGCCAGGCAGTATGGGGCTGGGAGGGGCTGCAGTAAGAGAGTTCGGAAGCCACCTTGAGTCCCAGCCCTGGGCAGTTCTGCCCTTCAACCTCCAAGTGTTAACAACTTTTCCCAGTCAAGAGCAAACTCTCCATGCCAGCAAAATTGAAAAAGGCCCCTGGTGGCCATGGCATAGTGGTTGGGTTTAGTGGCTCCACTTCGCCATCCTCGTTTGTGGGTTTGGATCCCAGGCACCATCTACACCACTTGTCAGCCATGCCATGGTGGTCACCCACATACAAAGTGGGGGGAGACTGGCACAGTTGTTGGCTCAGGGCCAATCTTCCTCAGGAAAAAACAAAAAGGGCCTCTGGGAAACGCTGGAGTTTTTTCCCCTGAGGCAGACTTCGGGAGGGCCCAAAGAAGTGCCCCAGCAATGCCTAGAATCAGAGACTGTAGACACCTGCTCCCCATTGTACAGATGAGGAAACTGAGACCTAGAGAGATGCAGGGACTTGCCACCACCGCAGTGGAGACAGGAGTGCGACTACGTTCAGACAGGAGGGCTTGTCTTGAAGCTGAGCGGGCCTACCAAGCTCCAGGTTTTACTGAGTTTGAACATTACTTTGAGTTGCTCTGGGGGCTCAGGCCCTTTCACAGTCACCCCTTGGCACCGCCACTAGTTGGGGTCTTAGAACGTCCAAGGCTGAAGCACGACCAACCACCCCCGCCCGCGCCGAGCGACACGCCGCCACCTCGCAGCTCTATTCCGAGGCTCTCGGCCCCCGGGGGCCGGCGGAGGAGGGGCGGGGCTCCTAGGGCGGGGCGGGGCTCCCGGGGCGGGGGCGGGGCGGGGTGCGGGGGCGGGGCTCCCGGGGTGGGGGCGGGGCGGGGCGCGCCGGGCGGGACTCCACCCCCGCAAACTCCCCGCTCCGGTAAACAAGCGGCGGCTGCGCCCGGAGGCTTCTCCTGCAAGCCTGGCCCCGAGTTACATCACGGGTCCCGGGAGCCTCCCGCCCCGGCGGCCCGGTCCCGGCGGCCCTCGCCCGGCCGCCCGCCGCCTCTGTCCGAGGAGCAGAGGGTTGGCGAGGCGCCTCCCTCCCCGGGCCGTCAGGGCAGGAAGGCCTCCAGGTTTTTTCCGGAGGCCCCTGGGGACTTGGTTGAAACCGGATTCAGCTCCAGGGTGGGGGATCTGCCGCTGCCGCGCAGAAACTGCGCCTCAGTTTCGCCACTTGTGAAACCAGGGGGCTGTGTTAGGATTCTGTGCCTCCAGCTGGGGAAAGGAGAGACGCACCCTGAGCCCGGGGCGAGGGGCTGCCCCTGTTGGGGTGTGGCTCAGAGCTGGGCTTTCTACTTTAGCGGTGTAGTGGGGCTCGCAGAGCCGCGAGTTTCAGAACGAAGACACTCCCCTCCAAGGGGGCCTTGGAGACCACTCTGCCGCGCAGAGGAAGGATGACTTTGCAGTATGCTGGCATCCCCCTCTCTCGACTTGCTGCGGGACCCCGACCTTCTGGGTCAAATGAAAATCATAGTTCCTCTCTGCCACCCTCACGGCCGGTTTGTGCCAGCTTTGCAAAAGGTATTGGGTTGCACAACCAGGAGGGAGATTTCCGCTCAACTTCCACATCTTCCACCTCAGAGCCTGATGGTTGGAACAGGCTGCCTAAGGAGGCAGTGGGCACCTGGGCTTGGGAGACGCTCAAGCGGAGTCTGGTCAGGGAGGCCGCAGAAGGGAGGCATGCTGGGATCTCTAGGAGCTGCTCAGTCCAGGACTCCACGATTCGGTGATTCTGCACCTGCGCTGTCCAGGGAGGTAACCACTAGCCACATGTGGCTGTTGAGCACTTGAAAGGTGTTGTGGGGACCCACTGGAAACCCCAGAGTTGGCATGAAGATTATTTTAAGCTAAAGACATTTGAGATTCAACGATGCAGAAAAAAGTCTCCTCAGCTCCCTTTATCTGACTAAAAGCAGCAACTGCTGGGAAATGAGGCTGCCATAAATCCGCTCTCCATAGGAGTTTTATGGCCCTGAAGAGGACTAGAGGGCATTCATACTGTATAGACAAATATTATCACAAACCTTCTTATCTTCTCTGTTCGCCTAAAAACCCATTTGTCTTTCCTGAAGAAATCTATTTGTTTTTCCCACAGAAGCTGTTTCTCCCTCCTCCCTTTGTAAGCCTTTAGCTTTAATCATTTAACGAGCCAGCTACTTCGTTTGTTGGCTTATATATGCATTCAAAATACACTTTTTTCCTCCTGTTAATCTGTCTTTTGTTGATTTAGTTTGCAGGCCCCAGGAACTGAACATACTGGGGTAGAGGAAAAGTTGTTTTTCTCCCATACAGTGTCTAGTCCACATTGATATGTGCAAGAAGTGTAAAATACGCACAGAATTTCAAAGAAATAAAAGGATGTAAAATATATCATTAACAATTTCATATATTGATTATGTGTGATATATTTTGGATAAAATGGGTTGAATAAAATACATTAATAAAATTAATTTCACCTGTTTCTTTTTATTTTTTTCATGTCTACTAGAAAATTGTAAAAAGCATAGCTGGTATTACTTTTCTATTGGATAGAACTACTAAATGCCAAGTGACCTTGACCTTGTATCTTTGGGTTTGCTTTTACCAGGCAACATTAACGTGGCTTTATTAGCTGAATGCTCTGTGTCAGGTCCTGAGTGGCTTGGGCAGTGGGGGTGGAGAAAGCAGAGGCACTGTGCCAGCGCTCGGGAAGCTGCCAAGCCCCTCTTGGCTCCCAGCTCAGCCTGGCTGGGTCTTCCTGCAGTCCTGCCTCCCCTCCTCCACGGGACACTCTGGCCAGCAGAAGTCTGGGCAGAGGGTTCTGGGGCCTGCCAGGGCTCTGGGAACTCAGGGAATGAGCTCCAGGCAGGCCAAGGGTTGGGAAGACAGTGTGGCCAGTGGCCAGGAACCATGACTGGCCCTTGAGAGCTGCTCCCATGGCTGAGACCACAGGTGAGCCCTTCAGCTGCCCAGTCCCAGGCCTCCCTGCACAGCTCCACCTGACCATCTCTAAGTGGCATCAGAGCCCTCCACCAGCCCTGCCAGCACCACCTGACTGGGATGGAACAGGCTGCCCGGCTCTCTCCTCCTCTCTGCCACCTCCTATTCCCCAGGCTCTGCTAGATTAAAAGATGCAGGCTGGAGTCTGGGAAAGATATCCCAGACTCACTCAAAAGGAAAAAAACAAAAAATAACTTCTGCAGCTGATATTTTTGATTAACAGCCCACACCTGGCAATTTGGAGGGACGGTCCTGGTTGGTATGACCCAGGTTTAACCCATCAGCTGATACGAATGTGACAGCTTTACAGCCCCGTAAAGCTAACCAGAACTGCATGTAGTTAAACAACCTTATCTAACATTCCTTCTTCTTCTCCTGTATAAACTTACTCATAATAATAATAGCTAACACTCTTATTATGCTTATTGTATGCCAGGCAAGGTGCTAGTGGCGTCCATAGATTAATTCACTTAACTTGAATTCAAGTAGATTTCAGGCACAACAACAGCAACCCTGCAGGGTAAGTCCTATTATTATCCATTGTTCATGGGGAGCGGGGAACAGAGGCACAGAGAGGTTAAGTAAACTTGCTCAGAGTCACACAGCTAGAAAGGGGCAAGACGGGATTGAAACCAGGCAGCCTGGCTCTCGTGTTTGTGCTCCATGTCACTTCATTACACAGCTTCTACCAGGATGCTGGAGGAATCTATTGTGTTTTGTTTTCCTTGACTGGTTCCTTTGTTGACCAGTTTGTGATAAACCTGTGACACATGCTCTCATCTAAAACGTGTTGGAGATTGGCTTCAATGGATTAAAAATGATGAGGTGGGAAAGTGACCAAACTCATGGGGAAGAAGAGGAAAATCCCAGAAAAATAAATCTATCATTCTTTGTCCATTTCTCTACGTGGGTGGGCAGGGGAGCACTGTCTAAGAATGGGTCAGCTTGTTCAGAGATAAACTGCAGCTGAAGGCTGCTGTGGTCTGGCCTGATGGCTGTCCCTGGCTTAGCAAGCCGCCTGGGCGGGCTCAGAAATGTGGACATATCTGGTTTGCAGGCGTGGGGGTGGAGGGCTAAATTGCACCGGATGGGAATGGAAGAATAAGCATTTCAGACAGGGGAGGGGAGTGGGGAGGAACCGAAGAAGAAGATGTCAGCAAGCTGTGACCTGAGTGGAGTGTGGCAGGACAGGAAACAGCTGATGGGTTTTTTCTTTTTTCTTTTTTTGAGGAAGATTAGCCCTGAGCTAACATCTGCTGCCAATCCTCCTCTTTTTGCTGAGGAAGACTGGCCCTGAGCTAACATCTGTGCCCATCTTCCTCTACTTTATATGTGGGATGCCTACCACGGCATGGCTTGCCAAGCGGTGCCATGTCCGCACCCAGGATCCGAACCGGGGAACCCCAGGCCGCCGAAGTGGAACGTGTGCACTTAACTGCTGCGCCACCGGGCTGGCCCCTGCTGATGGGTTTTTAAACAAGATGGCCTCCATTTAATTGTCTGCCTTGCTTGTGCTGAGCTGGGATGTTGTTCCTCTCCATCGTTCTGAAATGGAGAAACGCTCTTTGTGCAGTCAGTGTTGAGGAGCTGAGGGGTCTGCGGGGTGGGGGCGTGAAGGGGATGGGGTATGTCCAGCTTGGGGAGGAGTGGGCCTGGAGGCCATGGGCACAGGGCAAGCTGCTGGTTGAGAAGTCGTCCTGAAGAAACAAAAGCCATCCTCAGAGTTGCTGGGGGGCGGGGGGGTGGAGGGGTCACTGGGTTCCTGCCAGGTGCAGGTTGGGCAATGCACAAGGGTGTCCAGCCAAAATGGCACCTAGCCCCTGAGATGCTCCACTTCCAAGTCAGGTGCCCTGGTACAGGACTCTGTCTGCCCAGAGTGTGCCTTTTCCCAGTCCATGTGGGCTGGCAGCAGCCCTGTGTGGAGCCTCTGCTGAAAGCTGAAGACTTAAGGCCTCTCAGGCCGCAGTGCTTGGGTCGCACACCCAGTACGGGCCCTGGGCTGTTGCTCTAGGCCCTCCTGGGTCAGAGAAGGCCCATCAGGCCTCTCCAGGCCTCGTCCTGACTCCTGACCCAGCCTCCCGCCTCTTTCTGGGCCTGGACCAGCCTCCTCTGGGCAGCCTGCCTCAGCGAGTGCATCCAGTGCGTGGGACCTCAAAGACACAGAGCCGGGGCCCACGATGGGAGTCCCGAGTGATACACTATGAGCAAGAGAGCATCTGGGTTGGCTAATTAGGGTTTTGGGGGGTTTTTAAAAGAAGTTTGAGCAGACTCAAGGGTTTGTTCATTTATTAATCTGTTCATTCCTCTTTTTAGTGACCTGGACACCAGATACATTGGTTTTCTAATTTAGTCTCACAACATCCCTTTAGATATTTTTATTCCTAAATTATAGATAAGGAAACTGAGGGAAGGGGTAGCCGGGACTCAGCCCTGTCTGGGTCGTTCTGGTCTTCCAGCTTGGTGAAGGTGGGCGTTGGCAGCCTGGGCTTTGACCTGGAAGTGAAGGAGTGGATGAGGAGGCTGGGCGCACCTGTGGGCATGGACCCACATAGGAGCCACAGCTGGCAGAAGAGGGGATTATGAATGAGAAGGCTGGTGGGGCTCGAACAAAGGTGGGAAATAGGGAGGGAGGGGACAGGGTGCCCTCAAAGCCTTGCAGGAGCAGGCAGAGGCTGGAAGGGGTAGGAGGGTGGTGGGTGCCCAGTGGGAATCGCCTGCAGAGGTCCCCCCCCCCCCCCCGCAGAAAGTGATGGGACTACCTTGAGGATGGGGTGGGTCATCCCACGCCTCCTCCTCCTCCTCTGGGCTGGGGAGGAGGGAGGGAGTCCAGCTGGATGAGCTGGGAATTTGCCCATCCCTAGGGGCTGTCCAGGGCAGTTGTCCAGAGGGGAGGGCCAGCCTGTCCCTGGCAGGTCGGAGTGAGGGAGCACTGGGCGTTTCATTCAGGATCCCCTTCCTCCCTTCCACGATAGGAAAATAAGAAAGGTGAAATAGCCCATGGTAGAGACAAAAATGGGCCACCCACGTCCAGTCGCTTCCCTCAGGTCACAGAGTTAGGCTGGGGTGCGGCCGGGAGGCAAACTGACCTTTACTAGTCTGGTGGAGGAACTTGTAAACCCCAGAGCAGTGGGTTTGAGGGAAAGGGCTGGGGACAGGGCGGGGAGAGCAAACATGGAGGGAGGGCAGTGGGTGATAGAACACCCCCACCCCAACACCCACCCTCCTAGCACCTCCTTATTCTGGGCCAAGTGGGCACACACAGAGGTCAGTGCAGACCCAAACATAACAGGCCTGGCAGAGTGCAGGACGCTGAGAAAAATGAACAAGTGAGTGAGCAAATGAATGACTGGGAGAAAGAATGGATGAAAAGCCATGTTTGGAGGTCCGCATCTGTCAGCGCACGGGTGTGTTCCTGCGTGAGTGCAACAGCGTTCTCCTCCTGGGTCCTCCAAGCTCCTGTGAGTCCTGCCTGGCTGGGAGGGCTCCCCTCAGGGCGTGGTGGCAGGAGCACAGGGCTGGGAGTGAGGACCCCCTGGGCTTGCTTGACTCCTGGATTGGCTGCTGCTTTGCGGTGAGACCTTGAGCAGGCCACTTCACCTGGGTTCCTCCTCTGCACGACAGGCCTAGTAACCTGCGGCTCAGGAGATTGTTGTCCACTACAGCCCACTAAACTTCACGGGCTGGAAGGCTCTGAAGAGTTACAAGAAGAGTCAACAGCTCTGGACAGAGTCCACAGGCGGGCGTGGGGGCAGGAAATGGGGAGGGGTGGAGGAGGGCGGGCAGTGAGCACCCTGGGCAGGCCTGTTCTGGGGGTGGGGGTGCTCTTGGTTGTCCCCCACATGCACATGCACCCCCAGCCACACAGCCCAGCTGGGGTCCTCCCCACCCCTGGGGTTCACGTCTCCCAGGAAGCATTGAGCACTGCTGGACCCCAGCTCAGGCTGGGTTCCTCATAGTCACAACCTCGCTTAGTCTGCCCAATTGTCCCATGAGATGGGTAACAATTATCCTAATTTTATACCTGTGTGAACCGTGCTTCAGGGAGGTGAAGTGACTTGCCTAAGGCAACACAGCTAAGCAGTAACAGAAGCAGACTTTGAGCTGAGAATGGGGCACTGACCCTCCCCAGCCCCTCCAGCACAGAGTGTGGGCCCCCTGGCCCTAGGAGCATATTCTTGAGCTCAAGCAGGGCCCTCTGTGAGGCCTGTCTCGACTTGTCACAGGATGGGGAGCCCGGCATCCTGGTGGAAGCATATCAGGTCACAGTGACAGTCCTGGCTCCTCAGGGACTGGCTCCCAGCCACAGCCCTGCAGGGGGGGCGGGTAGCACTCCACCCCACTGACCCTGGTGCATGGGATCAGCCAATCAGGGATCCCCCTCAAAGTCCAAAGGGGTGCTGGGGACCAGAGGGTTTGCAGGAGTGGATGAGAGATGGCCACGGGCCTGTGCAGGCCCTGAGAAATAACGAGGGCTATTCAGGGAGAGCAGACTCAGGCTGCGGGTGGGTCGGCCCGAGGGAGCTGGGAGGCCTTCACGTCCAGGCCCAGATCTACCTCTCGGGTTTGCCAGCATTCCCTACCACTTCCCCCAGCCCCACAGCCCAGCTGAGCAGTGGGCACAGTCTCCCCAGTTGCCCCAAAATGCCTTCACAGGCCCTTTGTCCTCAATGGCTCCATGCTGCCCCTTCTGGGAACAAACAAGGACCATTGTCACAGGTGGGGCTCAGACTGACCACAGCCTGACACTCCTGCCCTCCACTGGGCTGTGGTTAGCATGTCAGCAACATAGCACCTGCCGTGGACTTCGGGAAGGTGCTACTCAGAAGATCACCGTGGGCAAGGAGGACCACGCCAGGGGCAGCAACGGCCCCTCTGCTTGCCTGCTGGAGATGGCAAGCCATGGAGTTTCCAAGTCCCTTCCCCTTAATTGAACAGACCCATCTCAAGGCCTTCTGTCCCTATTAGGATTGTCCTGGCATGTGCCCTGGTTGTTGCCTCATTATTGGGATAGGAATGAGGAGGGAACCAGGACTGGGAGCTGGGATTGGGATGAGCTGGGATTGGGATGAGCTGGGGTTGGGATGAAGATGGGCCCGGCTGGGCCGGGGGCAGAAGGGCTGGGAGCTGGAGGCTTGAAAGCAGGGGACTTTACTGGAAGGACTTGCCTGTCCCCATCCCTCCAGCACTGAGCCTCGAAGGGAGGAGAGAATGGGGGAGGGGGAGGTTGGCTTTCTGGCCTTCCCACTGTGACTCATAGAACTTCTTTCCCCAGAAGGAAAGCAGACTTCAGCCCCGTGCTTTTGAGTCCTGAGGGCTCTGCAGGAAGCAGGAGGAACACAGGTTCACTATGTGCTTACTGCCTCCCAGGCCCCATCAGGTGCATGAGAACTTAGGCACTTGACCCACACCACGAACCTGGGGCAGGATCATCATCCCAAAACCAAGGACCCTGTGAAGGGCTTTGCCCCAGGTCCCACAGCCCTGAGTGGCAAGTTGAGATTCAGGTCTAGGTTAGGCAGCTGGTGCCTTTTTTTCAGCAGAGCATCTCTAAGAAGGCACCCTTCCTCCAAGGAACACACGAACAGGAGGTTTCAGCGCCAGGACAGCGAGGCAGCAGTTTCCAAGCAGTGGGACTTTTCTGGACTGAACTGGAGATTCATGGGGGTAGGGGGAAGGCAAGCCCTGCCCCAGCCAAGCCTCCTCCCCAGCTGCAGGGTATTTGCTGCTTCTGCTGCTGGGGCTGGAGTCTCATGACTGACCACAGCCCCACGTCAGCCCCAGGTGGCCTCAGTCTGCAGGCCTCGGCTTGGGTGAGACTGGCTTCCTGTCTGTCTGGGTCCCTTGCACTGCTGTTTATGCTGCTTACCCAGGCCTGACATGCTCTCCCTCCCCCAAGTCTGAGCAGTACCTTGGTGGGACCCCCAACCCCTCATGCAGACCCCTCTCCCTGGGCCAAGGCTGGGGAGGGAGACAAGAGGGGCTTCCCTTGATGCTCACCTCCTGCCCCAGGGCCGGGGTACCACTGCCACCTGCCTCCCACCCCCATAGTGCTACTGCTCACCCCTACAGCCCGCCTCTTGTAATCCTCTCTGGAACTTGGGGGCTGTTACTTTTATTGTCCCTAGGTTAAAGATGGGGAAACTGAGCTCAGTCCAAGGACATCTCGGCCTGTCCCCAACCCCAGAACCCTCCACTGTTCTATGCTCCCAGCACTCTCCAATAGCAACTCACGTCTCACCCCCTCTTTTGTGTCCTGCAGGAGGCCTTCTCTCACCCCACCAGCCACAGGCCACCCCCACACCGCCCCACCTTCAGCTCCCTGATCTGACCCCAACTAGCTTTGCTTCCTCCCCTAGGAGACCTTGGGGGCTTGGCTGGCCTCCTGCCCTCTCCCTGATCTCTCAGCCAGCCAGGGGGCCCCGAAGGAGTGGAGGTGGTAAGGAGGTGTAAGGGTGCTGAGAGCAGGTCCCAGGCATTGCTGGGAGAAGCCATGCCTGGTGGGGCTCCTCTGCCTTCCAGCCCCTACTCCCATCCCTGAGACAGCCTCAGTTGTCTCCACTGCCCTGTGCTGGGAAGCCCGTATCAGGGGATGCTGGGAGGGTACCTGTGGGTGCAGGGAGACTGACAGGGGCCTCACAGCCTGGCCCCTTGGCCTGCCTGCACTTGTCCCAGCCCTGGGCCCTGAGGTCACGGAGACCTCCTGAAATCTGTGCCCAGGGGAGCTGTTCAAGGGCAGACAGGCCTGATGAGGTGCTAATTTCAGAGCTAATTGGAGCCAGTGAGCTACAGATGGCCTAGTCAACAGGAGGTGGGGACTGCATGAAGGGGGCTGCCAGTAGAAGGTAAGGAGAGAGGCCAAGGCCCAGGGCCAGAGCTGGCTGTTTGTTCAGGAATTGTTGATTTACTAGCTGACCAGCTGCCGTGAAATGCGTCCTAGTCTCTTCCACACCTCGGCCCTAGCCCTGGCTTTCTCTTCACCAAAGGACTTGTGTTCTGATGCCACACTTGTTGGAATTGTCCACTGAGCACTTGGGGGCAGACTGATCTGCCCTGGGGACTACTGGAGGAGGAGGGGGGCCACAGCCCTGTCCTGGGGCCCCTCCCCCGCTGCCACCCAGGCAGACGTGGGGCTGGCTGCCTTTGGAGGAGCCTGTGAGAACAGAGGTGATGTCACTGAGCTGGGTTATTTTGGAGGGTTCTGGGGCCCACCCCATGCCAGCCCTGGCTCTTTTTGGACCTTGGCCTGGGCCCTGTCCCTCTGGGAATACCTACTGTGCAGCCTCTCGTAGGGCCTGGAGAGCCCAGGGAGATAGACTCATATGCTGTGACAGTGGAGGCCTCCCAGATGGGGGATGCCATTGCTCCGTGGATGGAGGGCAGGGGAGCTAGCCAGGCCACTTTGCTGTAACCAGAAAGGAAATGGGTAGAACGCTCTTCCCTGCCCCAGATTCCCCTCTTCACAGCCCACCTTTCTGGCTCAGTAATTCTTCAGCACCCTGGAGCTGGGGGGATCTTGGTCACTAGGGCCAGACTCCAGGCCTCGGCAGGGCAGTGTGTGGCTGTCATCCACACGGGCCAAAGCTGGCTGCCTGGGTGTCTCGGCCCACCCAGCTCTAGCCCTATTGACTCCCGTGGCTCCTGACCACACTCTGCACTCTCTCTGGTGTCCAGGCCTTTATTTAGGTTGTTGCCCCTGCCAAGCATGCCCTCTCTGCTCCTTTCTGCCTAGTTAGGCCTCAACACTCTGCAGGCTCGGGTTCATCTGCATCCCAGACTGCTCTGTGACCTTCTGCTTGACCTCTGGTAGTGCTGCAGCCCCTGCTCCTCCACCCCCACCCCCACCCCACCCCACCCCCACCACGGGGCTAAGGACCCGGAATGGTTGGTTACCAGAAGGGAAAGCGGGAGGCTAACCTTCCCACAGACACACACTGAATGCTGTCTCACCCTCTCCCTCCCAGGGTGCTCTCAGAACTCAATGAGATCGTGGGTATGAAAGGCCTCTGGTAGTAATACTGGTTTAACAACAATAATAATTTCTCCAATTTTATGAGTCCCTACTTCTGAGCCAGGCATTGTGTTAGGTACTTTCTGCACATATCTTCTCACAGCAACCCTCCAGGGCTGGAGTTTTTATTATCTCCACTTTTCAAAAGGAACAGAGGCTCAGAGAGGCCAAGCAACTCATCCAAAGTTACACAGCAACTAAGTGACAGACTGAGGACTCTCAAGTCACTACCCTCACAATGCAGGGGAGGTGGGGTGTTATTTTTTGCCAACCTGTTTCCTTCCCCCTTGCCCCTTCCCCCCGGCCTGTTATCCTCTGCCTGGTAAGTTTGCATCATTACTAGAGCCCAGGGTCCAATTAGGGGACCACCCCAAGGGAGCTGACTGAGGCAATCCCTGCCCCAAGGGGGCCTCCCTGAGCCAAAGTTTTAATTAGCCATCACTGCTCTTCCTGAAACTCTGACCTGCAGGCAGTTACACCAGCCCAGCCCGGCTTTGTGGCAAGAGGCAGGACTGGCGTCCAACTCGGCAGCACAGCCAAAGCCACTCCTGCATTGGAGAGAGATGTGGCTGGGTCCCTGTCCCACCACGGGTCCCAGGGTCCACCTCAGCATTACCTCATTTAATCCATTAAATGGATTAATAAAATACACAGATTAAGTGACTTAATCCATTAAATGGATTAAAGAACTGAAACATGTTAGTTAACATTTGTAAAGCTTTAAAAGAGTGCCTAGTACATAAAAGGCTATATGGGTGTTAAATTAAAAATACAAGTCAGGGGCTGGCCCCGTGGCCGAGTGGTTAAGTTCGTGCGCTCCGCTGCAGGCGGCCCAGTGTTTCGTTAGTTCGAATCCTGGGTGCAGACATGGCACTGCTCATCAGACCACGCTGAGGCAGCGTCCCACATGCCACAACTAGAAGAACCCACAACAAAGAATACACAACGGTGTACCGGGGGGCTTTGGGGAGAAAAAGTAAAAAATAAAAATCTTTAAAAATACAAGTCAGCAGGGATGGCAGGGAGCAAGGGGCAGGTGGGGGCACGAGGCTATTCTTAGCCATGAAGATGGCATGTTCCTGGGTCACCTGGCAATGCTGGGTGGCCTGTGTGTGGGCTGTCAGCATCTGTAAGGTTTGCAGTCCTGCCCATCTGCAATGCGGGAAGCTTGGGGCTGAGCACACAGCTGGGCTTGGAAGAAGCGGGTGAACAGGTGTGCAGGGGAGGCTGCGTGCCAGGCGCTGCCCTGAGCGTTGTATGTACTGCGCTCTGCCTGTGAGACGGGGGTCATTGTCCCATTCTACCCGCGTGTCCAGGGTCAACAACTATTGACAGCCGTGCAGGGTTTAGACCCAGGGCCCAAGCCTTGCACAGTGGAAACCTGACGCCTTGTGTCCCCCACCTCAGGCCATGGGGTGGTGGTCAGTAAGGCCAAAGAGCCACACCCCCAGTCCCTAAAGAGGGAAAAGTGCCCCTCTCTCCTCCCGTTCAGCCCCCCCTCAACCTCCCAGAAACCTGTGGGCTCGGAACAGGTGTTTGTGTGGAGGATCCTGGGAACCCCTTTACTGGGGCAGGGCTGTGAGTGTGAGCTGAGATGACAATGAGTTTCGGAGGCTGCAGAGTTGAGGCACCACCCCCTCCCCTCCTGGGAGCTTGAGGCCTCCTGACCATGACCCTGGCCTCAGCTGGCCTGGCTGCACACCTCCCCCATCAGCAGCAGCTGCTGTGCCAGCCCGAAACCAGAGCTGAGCTCTCGGATGCTGCTGCCTAGTAACCAGCCCTAAGTGACAGAAACCCCAGCAGGCCACTAACGAGGGGACAGCACCAACCACCTGGCCCAGACCCCACTGCCCCAGCCAGCCTTAGGAAGGCTTCCATGGACAGGCCACCTGGCCTGCCCACAATAGGAGGGGAGGGTGTTCTGGCACTGGTGGAGGGGGCCCAGGCAGGGCCAGGAGGAGCTGGGTTGGCAGCCCCTCAAGACCTTTGAACTGGGGAGCTGGAGGAAGGTGATTCCACATAGAGGCCAATGTCCTACTGAAGCAAGGTGGGCATTGGGCAGGAGTCAGGGTTGTGGGTACAGCCTGCCCAGGCCCAAACTACCATCCTGGAAACAGCCGTGCTGCTCTGCCCAGGACACAGAGGCCGGGGGAGGGGATCCCGAGGGAGAGGCCCTGGATGGGGAAAGGAAAGGAGGCAATTAGGGAGGCTGGCAGCAGTCCAGGCCGCGGGTAGCGGGAGCAGCCTCCTGCAACACTGAGGACCAAATGCATCAGCCTCTCCCCTTTGCACGGGAGCTCCCCCCTCCCTTCCCCCCGCCCCAGCCCTAGGCTGGGGCCCTCCAAGGAGGGGGCCTCAGGCAGTGTGAGGCCTGCAGGTGGAGCTCAGCCAGGTGTTTTTCTGTCCCAGGTCTGGGGGTGCGATGGGGAGGGAAAGGCAGTGTCAGAACAAGAAGGAAGCTGGTGTACAGACTGGACAGGCCTTCAGGAGACCTGGGTTCTACACAGGCCTGCCCCAGGCCCTGGGAACATGGTTGGCCCTCTCTGGGGCTCAGTTTTCCCATGTTGAAATGGGGGTTGGCAGTGGGCTGTTGCTGGTCTGAGGTTTGGTGTCCTGGGTCCTGAGAGTCTGAGACGGGGCGCACAGGGGCTTTGGGGGAGCTTTTGGCAGCAAAGGCTCCTTTCAGGCTCTCATCTCTGGGCCTGGAGATGTCTTTATGCCTTTCTCCCCTTTCAGAAGTACAGAGTCCTCCTTCACCATTAACTCTTCACACAGTAATCACCGCCCGGCTCAGCCCCATGCTGGGCACTGGAGTCCAAGCATCAGGCAGACCCAGGTCCTGCCCTGCAGGAGGTCCCTCCCCAGTCTAGTAGGAGAGCCAGGCTTGTAACCAGGCAATTTTAACATGGGAAGCTGCGGTTAGCATGAAGATGAGTACTATGAGGTCTCAGAGGAGGCGACCAAACCTATCCTGGAGCTCTGGAAGGCTTCCTGGGGGAGGGAACCTAAGCTGAGTCTTGAAGACCAACAGGAGTTAGCAAAGAAAGAGCCGGACAAGCAGGCAAGGCTGTGGGAGAGCATATTCCAAAGCATGGAGGTGTGACCCAGCAAGGAACTTTGGCTGACTCTGGGGACCGCAATGGCAAGCCAGTTAGAGATGGTCAATCAGGAGGCAGGCAGAAGCCTGAGTGGGGACCTACATCCTGAGGGCCCTGGGGAGCCATGGAAGGTTCCAAGCTGGGAGGTGTCAGGGACAGATGTGGGCGTTAGAAAGACCTCTCTGGAGATGGGGACGGAATGCTTCCCACTGCTTCCAGCACCGAGCCAGATCTCCCAGTGGCTGGGCTCCGGCACAGCCAGAATGGGGGACCCTCCCCTGACTCAAGGCCACAGACCCTATTCCTCAGGCCTCTCTCGGGCCATGGCAGCCCCATCCCCACAAGCACACATCACACTGAGTGCCATGGTCTGTTTCACGTCTGTCTCTCTCACTGCACCTGGGGCCCATTCACTGCCAGCATAAAGTGCAGGGATCTCAATATTTGGTGGAAGGAAGGATGGAAAGGACAGGCAATCCACCTTGGCTGTGAATTAATCCAAAAGCTCCCCCTGCCCCTGCAATAAAGTCCCCAAATTATTGTGTGTGGGCCTTTTTTCTAGCCAGTAGGCTGGCAGGCACAATCCTCCAGGGGGGCCCAGAGAAAGTGCATCCCCCTTTCTCGGTCTCTGGGATCCCCTTCTGAGAGACTCTGATTTCCTCTGGAGGTGGGGTGGGGCTCCTTAAGAGTCCGGGGGCTCCCCACTCCTTGTTCATTCCGGCAGAGCAGCAGGTTAATGCCTCCCTGGTCTTCCCTGCAGGAGGAAGCTTGCCAGGACACCTCACTCTGCTCAGATCCCTTGACCGACCCCACCCCCAGGTCCTATCCAACCTAGATCCCCTAAGATGCTCTGAGCCCAGGCTGACAGCCCACTGGTACAGCTCAACCCTCAGGCTCTGCGTGCTTGGGTGGCAGAGGGTTCCTGACCACCAACAGTGCTTGAGCTTCCTCTCAGAAGGGTTTGGGGCCACACAGTCCTGTAAGGGAATCCCACCTCCTCCGTTTCGTGGCTTTGAGGGCAAGCTGCCCCCACCCCCGGCACCGCCCCGGGGTACCACTGGTTGAGGGCTTACTATAAAGCAAGCTGTGAACTCGTTGGATCCGCAGGAGCCCTGTGACATGTTCTAGTCATGCCCATTTGACTGATAGGCAAACTGAGAGGTTAAGGGGCTTGCCTAAGGCCACACAGATCAGTAGGTCAAACCTCAGTTTGCTTGTTTTTCAAACTCCTGTCTCATGTGGCTGTAAGAATTAAACGAGATAATGTCTATCAAGTGACTGGCACAGGTCCACGCTCCAAGTCAGAGCTCCTTGCCTTGCCCACTCACCAACACTGAGATACCCCTCTGCTGGGTGGGAGCAGGGGAAGGATGAGGAAGTCGAGAGGGTAGAGAGTGCTGTAACAGGGGTCAGTCAGGGGCCTCCCTGGAGGAAGCAATATCTATAGCTGGGTCTGAAAGGGTTGGGGAGAGCATTGCTGCGTGCCTTGGGGACAGGTGCCACACTTCTCTGTTTCTCTGCCTGTAGGGTGGCTGTCAGCGCCACATCTCCCTCCTCTGGGATGAGGAGGAGCTCCCCAGAGGAAGGAAAGAGATTTGTAAATAGGAGGTTTGGCCTCATTAGAGGGAGTGACGTTGTTATTAGTAACCACGTAGGTAACAGCTGAGGTTCAGGGAGCTGACCTTTTACCTCACGTTCCCAGGGAGCCAGGAGGAGTAACCAGCATCTAGGGTGGGACAGAGGAGGAGCGTGTGCCTGTGGAGCTGGTGCAGACCTGGTGTGGTGGTGAGTGGGAAACCTCCTCCCAGGCTTCGCATACCACTTTTGTTAACTCCACCCAGGAAGCCCACACAGGACACACTATTCCCTTCTCTACTTTTGTTCACACTGTTCCTTCCAGCCCCAACACTATTTCTCCTCTCCAAGACCACAGCCTAATAAACACATGCAGGCTCCAAAGGCGGTCACCTTATATTGATTACTTTCCTTCATCCAGCAAAGGCTTGATGGCCACCTCTCTGCACATGACCCTCGGGGTAGAGAGAAAAAGGACAAGGTCAGGACCTCCTGGAGCTCAAAGTCAGTTGACACTCCAGAGCTCTGTACAGTTTACAAGCAATTTCCCACACTGATTTTCTCCAACACTCACCTTGATCTATGAGGTAGGTCTCAGGGTTCCCATTTTACAGATGAGGAAGTTGAGGCTCAGAAAGTTACAAAGTGGCTCCCAAGTCCCCCACCCTATGTCCTTTCTTCTGTAGTCCAAGGTGTTAAAGTGGTGCCAAAAAGGAATGGACAAGACCCCGACTGAGGGGGCTGCTCTCTTTGTGAAGTGTCCCTGAATTAAGACTAGACTCCATGGGGCCGCAGAACACTGGTCCCTAGGCTCCTCCTGGACTCGCAGACTGGAGAGAACACTGGGCCGCCTAAGCACACCACCTGGGAGTCCTCCACCCTACCAGGCTTCCTCACCCCAACTAGCAGAGCAGAGGTGGGGGAGTGGGTATTATGCTGGAGGAGGGGGATGGGAGGGCAGAGTTGGTAAGTAGCAAGAGAGAAGAACAGCCTGTGACCTGAGTCTTGGGCCATGGCCCCTAGTTGTCAGCACACAAATGAACTTCCCTGATGCTAAGGTGTGGCAGCAGGAAGATCCCCAGGCTGGGAGCCAGGAGATCTGAGTTTTTATCCCAGCCTGCCGTGTGACCTTGGGGAAGCCCCAACTCTCTGATTCTCTGCTCCCCAGATCTTTCCAGACTCCATTTCTAAGGACCCTCCAGCTCCCAACTAAGTGATACCCTCTGTCCTCCCCCCAGCTGACCTCCACTTCCTACCTGCAGTGTCCAGCACCTCCTCCTCAGCTCCTGCTGCTCCAGCTGCTTCCTGACCCTTGGAATCTGTGGCCTCAGGCCTGCTCTGCCCTCTGACTCAGGCAGCTCTGACCTTTGGGATCTGAGCAGATGGCCTGGGTGGTTTTGCCCCATGAACTTGCTCTGACCTTCCCCCCTCCTCCACTGCACACATCTGTCCCCAGTCTTTGGGCAGCTCAGGAATTGTGAGGGACCAGTTTTCTTCTGAGAAGGGAGCAGCACCGAGGGGCTTCTCATCCAAAATCAGATGGCCCAGAGAGTCAGGGCAAATGGAGACAGCTCTCCAACCCCTCTCTTGGCAACATACCATCCCTGGTTGGGAATGTTCCACCCCTCCCACCTCGCAGGCTACACGTGCTCAGGCCTGTCTTTTTGAAGGAGATTTGCCAAAAAAGTTCAGAGGTAGCCAGTGAGGCCACTTAGCAAACCCCCCAGCACCCTCATTCCTGGCTCACTCCAGGGATGGGGGAATCACCCCTTCTTCAGACAGATGTGGTGCCCTAACAGTGGCTGAGATACATTCGTCTGGAATTTGCCCTCACTGGCTGCACAGAGATGAGGGGACAGACTAAAGAGCCCTTCTCCAGCCCCCTACTGGCCAAGGGAGCCAGAGCACCTACTGTGTGTCAGATACGACCTCTTCTAAGCCCTATAACACCACCACTATGATATAATTCCAGTTCTACCAAAATAAGGAGACTGAAGCTCCATGAGGTCAAGTGGCACGCACAAGGTAACAGAGTTAGAAAGTGGCAATGAATGAATGATCTAAGGGAGTGACTGAATGGAGGCGTGGATGGGCGCGCCGGGCAATGGTTCGCGGAGTGCAGTGGGTACAGACACAGTGCACAGCGCCCGGGACCCGGTCGGGGAGGGCGGGCCCAAGCCGGTCCTCGGCACCCCTGGGCCCAGGGGAGAGCAGGCTCCCAGAGCGCCGGCGAGCTCTGCCCCCGCCGCGCAGGCCGCCCCGCCCCCGCCCCGCCCCCAGCCCGCCCCGCCTGGGACCGCAGACGGCGCCCGGCGGCGGCGCGAACGGCAGCGAGGAGGGTGGCTCCGGGCTTGTTGCTCACCGCGACTTCCCGCGCAGGGCCCGGCCGGACAAGGACCCGCAGCCTGGGCGGCGCTGGAGGATGCGGCTGCGGCCCCGGGCAGCCACAGCGGGAAGCCTGGCGCCCTGCAGGTAGGCGCTCGCCCGCTCGGCGGGCGCGGAAACTTGGGCCGAGTTTGCGGGCGACGCGTGGAGAAGGGGCGGGTGGCGCTGCTCCAGGGCGCCCCTACCGGCCGGCCCGGGGATGGAGCGCGCCGGGCCTCGGTCGAGGTGGTGTGGCTCCTAACTGCCGCCGGCCCCTGGCGGGCGGGCTGCCGGGTAGGGGTCGCGACGCTGCCCTAACTTCCCTCGGACTTCGAGGCTCCCGGGGCCCGGGAGCGCTCTGGAGCTCCGCCGGGGCCCCGGCACCGGGCTGGCGAGAAGGAGCTCAGGCCGAGCCCTCGGGCCTCCCGCGGGGCCCGGCTCACGTGGACTGCCCGCGCGGAGAGGAGGGGGCGGGGGAGCTGGGCCTGGGGGGCGGCGGGCGCTGAGGCGCCGCGGGGCCCTGGACGCGCCCTGTTGGGACGGGACGGCCCTGCGGTTTCCTCGCTACGGCTTGACTCACCCTCTGGCTGCAGCCCAGGCTGGCGGGATCGCCCTGAGGCGGTGGCTGCCTGGACTCAGGGGCCGGCCGCCCCCTGCTCCGGACCTCCCGCCAGTCTTTGGGTGTCGGTCCGTGGGGCTCGGTGCGCGGGCCTACCTGCGTGCACACGTGTGCAGGGGCCCGAGCGAGGGGAGAACGCAGTTCTGGAGGGGGGTGTGTGCAGACGTGGGCCATGCACGTACTTGCAGGCACGGGTTTGCATGCGTGGCGGCGGCCTGTGTTCAGCCTGCCGGGGTGCACGTGCGCCCCAGCGCCTGCGGGCAGCGCATGGGGACACCCGGAAGCCCGCGGGGTCGGCTGCGGCGGCAGCCCCCAAGCCAGCTCGACTGAGGGCCCCAGGCACGAGAGTTATGGGCGGGGCAGGTAGAGGAAAGGGGGTAGAGGCCGACCGCGCGACCCTTCCCCCTCCACTGGAGCCTGGGCTGCCCTTGGTTTGGTTGTGGCGTCTGCAGGACCCAGAACCTCAGCTGGGGGAGGTGTGAGAACACAGGGAGGGGGCCCGGTTCAGCCAGGAGAGTCCAGACGCTGGCCACAGCTGGGCAGGATCACTCTCTTCTTCCTGGTCTTTCCCAGTGTCATCTGGAGACCCACCAGGAGGTGGACAGGGAATTGGGCCAGGGGCTGCATCTTCCCCTGCTGCTTAGGGAAGGGCTAGGACAGCGGTGGTGGGCTTTTCTCCTGTACCCTGCCCTGGGCTCTGGCCGAGGTTGGTCCTCCTAGCCCAGCCAGGGGACAACTTGGTGGCCCAGAGGGTGATGTGACCGTGTTCCCTGGGGTCCTGCCCTTCTCCAAGCCATTGCTTCCCTCCTCAGTATGTGTGTGTGTCAGGGAAAGAGGCACCTACATTTTGGCTACTGTCTTGGGTGGGGAGGGACCTCACGTGAGGGAGTGTATAATAGGCTCTGCATCTCCTACTGGCAGGTGGTAAGGTCACCCTCATACCCTTCATAGTCTTCTGCTGCTCCCTGGAGCCCCCATCTCTCCCCCAAAGAATCCTGAGGGTCCCAGGTGGCCTCACCTCTATTGGCTGGGTCCTGGGGCGTGTCTCAGGAAGTCTCTGGGGCAAAGGGCACACAATGAGCAGAGCCCAGGAGAGAAGGACTCCCGGGGCTGGAGGTGGCTATGGAGCAGGCCCCAAGGAGCATGTGGGGGAGGGGAGACGAGCGCCAGCACTTAATTAATCCAGAGCTCCCTGAAGACAGAGGCGGGGGCTCAGCACCTCAGAGCCATACAACCCCTTCTTGCAAAGTTGCTTTCAGCAGGCTGGGGGCTTTCCCTCTGGAATGTAGGGTCCCTGCCATAGGGCATGCCCTGATGCCCCTTCCTGTCTTCTCCGGAACATCCCCTGCTCTAGGCTGACCTGAGGTGTCAGATTCTGACCAGAAGATGAGCCAACTTTCTTTCTGAGGGTCCTGCCTGGCTTCCTTAGTGTAGTTAGGCTGGGCTGGGAGTAGACATTGGCCCCCATACTACCCTTGGCTTTTCCTGTCCCCAGAATGTGCTGTCTAACTCAGCCTGTGGCTGTTGCTGGCCACCAACCAGAAAGGAGGAGGGGCTCCAAGGGTGGGCTGGTCTTGGCTTGTTGGTGATGGAAACCTGGGACACCTGGCCCGTGGCCTAATCATAGCAAGATTGAGCTGATTCATCCTTTCTAAGCCACCTGAGGGTTTTGGGGAACAGGGTGCTGAGGAAGTAGAGGGCAGGTCAATGTGGCCCTGGCAGACTGGCCTCAGATGACCCCTTATGAGTCATTGGGTGCCTGCTGCCTTGAGGAAACCCACACTTGACCTCTCTAGGCCTGGGTCCCAGACCTTGCTTGGCCTTGTTTCAGGGCCTCCGTCTTTCTCTGGCACTCAGTTTTTCCATCAGTACAGTGAGGGTAGTTGCCAGCTCTGTGGCCCTGGGGTTTCCTTCACTGGTATTCACATCCTCCCACCTCCCCACCTGCTTGTCCCTGGTGCTGGGCCTGGAATAGCCAACTGCAGCTGAAGGGCTGGAAGGGACACAGGCTCTCCTACCAGACACTTTTGGGATCTTCCTGCAGGGCCACAGCACCATCTGCTGGACGGCCTTGGCTCTCCTGCTGGGGGTGGGGCTTGAAGGATGCACTGCCTCCAGCCACTTCACCTTGGAAGCCGCCCTCCGAACCAAGCCCTGCATCAGTATCACTCCTGGGACCTGGGTTCTAGGCCTGGCTCTGCCGTTTTTAAAAAGACCGGCAAATCAGAGAGATCTAGAGGGCCACAGGAAGTCGGAATTTATGACCATGCTGAGTCCACATCTTGGCTGCAGTGGGCATCTTGAGGTCTCTGTGGCATCTTGGAATAAGAGCTTGTGGTGGGAAGTGGGGAGCCTGCCTCCCGGCCCATCTGTTTCATCAGTGAGTTTGAGGTGAATGGGTTTCCTCACCTGTATATGGAGATAGCCAAGTGAAGTGAGCCTGACTGCCCTGCAGTCTGAAACCCCAAGGGAGGGGTCTTAGGAATCATGTGGAGGAAATCTGAACAGAAGGAGCTCCTGGAGTGGGTGTGGAGGGTATGTATAGGACTGCAACACAAGAATTTGTCAAACAAAGGTTCTGCAGCTTCAGAAATGGACTTGGGAAGCTCTGCGTTGTTGGCTCGTGCCTTGATTCATTCGTACTGTCTTTATCGAGCACCTGCAAAGTGCCCAGCTCTTAGGTGTGACAGTGAGCCCGTGAGAGTAGCAGCCCTGTTTGCCTATAGCCTCTTCTGACAGCCCCTGCCTCTCTCCCTCTCTTTCCCAGGTCGGCAGTTGAGTAGCTGGGGCCGCGGAGGGCTTGAAGCCTTCACAGTGATGGCGGAGAAGAGGCCACTGGGGACGCTGGGGCCTGTGATGTATGGCAAGCTGCCCCGCCTAGAGGCAGACTCCGGGCCTGGGCACAGCCTGCCCACCTCTGCTGGTAACCAGGACCCCTGCAGCTACAAGGGTGCCTACTTCTCTTGTCCCGTGGGGGGTGCTCCCAAGGCAGGGTCAGAACGGTTCGCTTCCTGGACCCCATACCCACCCTTGTACCCTACCAGCATGGCAGGACCCCCACTTCGGACAGACAGTCTCTTGAGCAACTGCCTGCTCTACCGCCCACCAGCAGAAAGCTCTGAGAAGGTACAAGACTCTGGCCCTGTTGAGCTCCTGCCTTTCAGTCCCCAGGCTCATTCCTACCCAGGCCCACCACTGGCTGCACCCAAACCTGTCTACCGCAACCCTCTGTGTTATGGGCTTTCCCCTTGCCTGGGGGAAGGGCCACCGAAGAGACCACTAGATGTTGATTGGACGCTGGTGACTGGGCCCCTCTTACCCTCGGCCAATTCCCCTTGTTCTCTGACCCCAGCTCCTGGAAAGGGCCAATCCCTGGATGGCTCTTTCTTGCGTGGGGTGCCAGCTGGGGGATCTGGCAAAGACTCCTCAGTGAGCTTCTCTCCATGCCAAGCATTCCTAGAGAAGTATCGGACCATCCACAGCACTGGCTTCCTGGCCTCCAAGTATGCAGGTCCTTACTCTGGGGACTCCAAGCAGGCATTGTCCGAGGGACCCCCGAGTCCTTGGACCCAGCTGGCCCAACCCCTGGGACCAGCCTGCCAGGATGCAGTGCCGACCCACTGCCTGCTGCCTCACCCCCCGCAGGCCCTGCCTTGCCCTCCAGCCTGTCGCCACCCAGAGAAGCAGGGCAGCTATAGCTCAGTGCTCCCAGTGCAGCCTCTGGGAGCTCACAAGGGGGCTGGGTACCCAGCTGGTGGACTGAGCAGCCCCTACCTGAGGCAGCAGGCAGCCCAGACACCCTATATGCCCCCAGTGGGGCTGGACACTTATTCCTACCCCTCTGCACCCGTCCCAGCACCCTCACCAGGCCTCAAGCTGGAGCCACCTCTCGCTCCACGCTGCCCACTGGACTTTGCCCCCCAGACACTGGGCTTTCCTTATGCGCGGGATGATCTCTCTCTCTATGGAGCATCCCCAGGGCTTGGAGGGACACCACCTTCCCAGAACAGTATGCAGGCTGTTCCACAGCCCAGTGCCTTCCAGCGGGCGTGCCAGCCTCTACCTGCCCGCCAGCCGTGCTCAGAGCCTATGAGGCCTACGGAGAAACCAGTACAGGAAGCCGAGGAGAAGATATGGCTGCCCAGCTGCAGGAAAGAGCAGCTCCAGCCCCAGCTTGATGAGCACCTGGGGGCACCCATTGTCATCGGAGACAGTCCTGTTCCCTGCACCCCACCAGCTCTCCCTCCCTGTGCTGAGGAGCGCCAATCTCTTCCACAGAATGAGGGCATGCTGCCACCCAGCTCTCCACCCATGCCTATTATCGACAATGTCTTCAGCCTGGCCCCCTACCGTGACTACCTGGATGTGCAGGCACCTGAGGCCACAGCTGAGCCTGACCCAGCCCCAGCCCCAGCCCCCAGTGAGAGCCATGACAAAGACTGCAAGGGAACCCTGCCTGCCCAGGAGGCCCCCTCCAGGGCGCACTGCTCACTTAGGGAGGAGATGGCACTGGACTTGAGTGTGAAGAAGCCAGTGGCAGAGGCTCCTCCTCTCAATGTCCCTAGTCCTGTGGTGCATGCCAAGCCCACTGTAGCTGTGGATGTGCCGGGCACAGGGAACACAGTCTCAGACATGCCAGGTATGGGGAGCACAGTCCCGGATCCGCCAGGCCTGAAAAAGACAGTCACAGAAGCACCTGGGCTACCTGGGATGCCAGTGACCACAGAGGCCACCCCGAGGACCAACTTCCATAGCTCCGTTGCCTTCATGTTCCGGAAATTCAAGATCCTCCGGCCAGCACCCTTGCCTGCAGCTGTGGTCCCATCTGCACCCACCTCAGCCCCTGAGCCTGCACAGCCTGCACCCACCCCTGCATCTGTGCCCATTGGACTACAGATTCTCACCCAGCCCTTGCCTGTGGCCTGCTTCAACCTGGCACTGCCCAGCCCTCCAGCTGTAGCCATGGCCTCCCCAACCCCTGCTCCAGCTCCGTCACCTGCTCCAGCTCCGGCTCCACTTGCAGGCCCTGCTCCAGCTCCGGCTCCACTTGCAGGCCCTGCTCCAGCTTCTACCCCCACCACAGCAGACTCCCCAGAGCAACACTTTGCAGGACTGCATGCGTCCCTATGTGACGCCATCTCAGGTTCAGTGGCCCACTCTCCACCTGAGAAGCTGCGTGAGTGGCTTGAGATGGCTGGGCCCTGGGGCCAGGCAGCATGGCAGGACTGCCAGGGTGTGCAGGGGCTGCTGGGCAAGCTGCTATCCCAGCTGCAGAGCTTCGTGTGCACACAGCAGTGCCCCTTCCCCCATGTGGTGCGGGCCGGCGCCATCTTTGTGCCCATCCACCTGGTAAAGGAGCGGCTCTTCCCTCGGCTGCCGCCTGCTTCCGTGGACCATGTGCTGCAGGAGCATCGCGTGGAGCTGCGTCCTACCACGCTGTCGGAGGAGCGGGCACTGCGGGAGCGGGCCCTGCACGGCTGCACCTCACGCATGCTGAAGTTGCTGGCGCTGCGCCAGCTGCCTGACATCTACCCTGACCTGCTGGGCCTGCAGTGGCGTGACTGTGTACGCCGCCAGCTGGGTGAGCATGGGGCAGCCCCAGTAGCCACCGGAGCTGTGTGAGCTCGTGACAGATGTGTGAGTGGTCACAGCTAAGGGATTCCAGGGCCTCTGGAAAGGGCAGGGGAGGCCCAAGAACTGGTGTCAGGGGAGGGGCTGGCCTCCCAGGGTGGGCTCTATGGATCCCCATCGCTCTTTGCCCCCAGCATCACTAAGAGCCTTCAAAGTCCCCTCTGTAAGCCTCTGAACATTCCAACTGCTCTGTCTCCTTGGAAACTCTTGACCTTCCCTGGCCCTGCACCTTCCCAGAGTCCCTCTCCTCCTCTGCTGTGCCTTCTCCGTCTTTGGTACGGTCTTCTCCACCTGAGATCATTTCCCCCTGTGTCTGTGTCTCCCCTCTTCTGAGCTTGAGCCCCAAATAACTGACTGCTTGCTGGGCTTTTTGTACCTGGTGTCTCTCTGACCCTTAACTCCTCCCAAACCATACTCCTGGGCTTTCCCTTAAGCTTCACTTCCATCCAGTCTTTCCCATCTCAGTGAATGGCACCCACTCACCCAGTGCCTCATTCCTGAACCCTGGCAGGGGTCCCCCCCCACACACTGTTACCTTGTGAATGTGCACAATCCTCCCAGGGATTTACATTCCCTGAAGTGTGCCCGTAAGTCGGAATGTTGTTTTGTGGCACTAAATGATGTCTTGTGCATATCGTTCTCCAGCGTGCTCTTTTTATGGCCTGGAGCATTGTCTCCGTCGGCTCAGTTAGCCTGACCTTGCTCTCAGGAATGGCTGCAGTGTTTCGTGGTGTGGACAATCTCACTTCTTCAGCCAGGACTTTGCTGATGGTGCCAGGTGGTGTCCGTCACTGCCTCTGCTGTGTTAGAACACCTGGCATCGAGGCCCAAGGCCCGCCCTGTAGTCTTTCTCTCCCCGCCCCCCAGCCTTCCCACCACCAAGCCTCTGTCCAGGCTGTCTCCGTAGTGTTTCTTGTCCCCTCCCCTCCTGGCAGCCTTGCCCTGGGCTCTCCCCGTGTCCAGGTTCCAGGTTGGGGTGGAGAAGGGGCCCGAGGTAGTGAGTGCAGATGTGGAGCTTGAGGTCTGGAGGACAGCATTGCTGCCCTCTGAGCACTTAAGTTGGGGCATTTGTCCCAATGAGGTGCAAAGAAAATGCAAGTGTGAGCATTCCCTTCCTGAGTAAGAAAGTGTGGGGGTGTGTCAGGTGTCACTCAGAGGGCCCCCCAGCCCAATCTCCTCCCCGTACATTTGGGTGGTCTGGGCCCAGAGAGGGACAGGTCCATTTCTCCTTCTCCTGGGCTGCCTGCTGGGCTGTGGGGCCCTGGCACTTCACAGTCCCCTCCTGCTCCAAGTCTGCAAGAGTCTGGGGCCTGATAAGGAAGTGACTGGGGCCCAGCTTCCTGCCACTGGCTGGAGTTTGGTACCTTCTCCCCCTCCCTCCCTCAGCTGTGGGTCCTCCCCGCTTCCTTGGGGGGCTGCCCTCTGTACTGTCCTTAGACAGTAATCCCCTGGCAGCCTCCCTTCCAAGCAGGCGTGCTCTTGATCAGGAGCCCTCTCCCATCCCCTCCGCCTCTTCCTCCACCCCTCTCCCTCTGGGCGTTGCCTTCAGGCCAGTCCCTGCCTGGGCTCTGGCTCCTGCTCCAGCTCTGGGGCTGGAGTGGCCGAAAAATGATGGTACTCTAATGTGTGGCAGGCCACTTTTTCTCCATGCCTCGATTTCCCCACCTGTACAGTGGGTCTTTGGATCAGATCTGGCCTGTTTGGCCTCTTTCCTCTTGTCCTTGCACCCAAACAGCTTCTGAGCAGTGCCCTCATTAGACAGAGTTCTGGTGTCACCTGGGGAGAAGCACCCCCCCTTTTGGCTTGACGGTCTCTGGCTAGTGGTTACATGCGGGGAAGGGTCCTGATGTCTGTGACCCTACCTGGACTGTCCTGGCCCAGGACAGAGCAGAACCACTGGTGTAGACAGCTTTGGAGGCCAGGAAATGGGACCTGAGGGTCTCAAGGTCTGTAACCTGACTGTGTTCATTTTCCAGGTGACTTGGACACTGAGGCTGGAACTGTACCCTCCTCAGAACCCACCATGGCCAGAGATGAGCCAGAGAACCTAGCCCTGGCTTGGAAGTCACCTGTCCCCAAGGCCAGGAAGCTGGGAAGGAAGCCATCAACCCCTGGCCCAGAGAAAGCAGAGGCAACTGCTGGGGGAGCGTCCCATGGTGCCTCACCTACTCCTGCTGCCAGTGCCAGCCCACCCGGCCCCACACTGAGGGCCCGCTTCCGTAGCCTGCTGGAAACTGCCTGGCTCAATGGCCTGGCACTGCCCACTTGGGGCCACAAAACCTCAGGACCAGACCGGCCCACGCCCCACCCACAGCTGTTGGGCAGCCAGAGCCACCACCTGTAGCATTGGTCACGGGTGCTGTCTGGGAGTCACGCTCCCTCCCCCTCCCTTCTTCGGCTGCCTGGGGTCAGGAGTGGACATGCCCTTGGAGTTCCTCCAGCTCTCACCCTGCACCCCCACCCCCAGGTTGGGCTGAGAGCCCCTGAGCTTTTAACTTGAAGGCCTTTGTTAGAAAGGACTCCTTCCTATTTCTTCCTTAGAGAAAATGTGGGCTTTGGAGTCCAACAGATGTGGTTTTGAGTCCTGGCTCCTGTGTTCCTTGCTGTGTAACTGGGCAGGTCACCTCCTCTCTTGAACCCTCTGTTCCCCATTTGTAAAATAGGACAACGCAGCCTACCTCGCAGGGTGTTGTGGGGGTAATGCCTAACACACCCATTATGGTTTGCTCTCTGCTCCCTGCCCAGGACAGGGGCCTAGATCTCAGCCAGGGTCTAGAATGTGAGGCTGAGGCAAGCAGAACCTTCCTCTAGAAAGTCTGTGTATGTCATAGGACTTGGTTTTCTCAGAGTGGTACATTGTACGTGTGTGTGATTCACACTTTCTAGGGTCATCCCCCAGAAAGCCTAGGGCCATAGCCCCAGCATTTGGGGTTGGGCCCCAACCCCCAGCTGGGAGCTCCCTGAGGGAGCCTACCCCTCCCCTTCCCCATGACAGGGGGCACAAGGATACAGCCTGGGGCTGGCATCCTTGTCCTGGGCCTGCTGCTCTCAACTCAGGAGGCCCCAGGCCTGTCCTGAATTGACACCAGTGATTTTCCTGAGCTGCCTCTGCCACATGGTGCATTATCCTGAGAAAGTTGTGTGTTTGCTGGAAGCCAAGCAGCTGCAGGGACTCAGGGACTAGAAGGGACAGGCTGCGCAACCCCTCAGTTCTGGGAAGTCTCTGAAGAGATGTACTGAAGACCCTGGCACTCCCCAAGCCAGAACCCCATCAGCCAGCCTGCTGTGGCTTACCTCCTTGCAGAGTGCTGAACAGCTGGAGGCTTGCAAACTGGGCCTTTGGCCCATTTAAGGTTTTGTAATAAGGCTGTGGGCCCTGGAGGCAGGCCATTAAACATTAAAGCATTGGGGTTGTTGTTGGACCTGGGGCTTGGCTGTGTTGGAGGAGGTGGGTCAGGGTCAGCTTGGTCTGGTCATCACCAGGTGCCTAGCCCTCTGCCCACAGGCTGCAGCTCTCCCTGTTCCTGCCCCCGAAGATGCTGGGGCTCTCCACACCCTATGCCAGCTGGCTCTGGCCAGGTGGGCCCTTGTCACATGCCCACGGGGTAGCCAGTTACCTGCTCAGGGAAAGTGCCCCCCTTTCTTGGCCTTAGGCCACTGCCCAGTCACCAGGCCCCAGCACATGCCCCTCTCCCAGGACCAAGGGTGTGCCCGCCAAAGTCTAGGTAGAACAGAAGCTGTTCCCCCCTACCCATGTTGGTGACTGCATCCCAACAAGGGACGGCCCCTCCCACACATTAGCTGGGCTAAGGACCCCTGCAGACACCCTATGCCTGCTGGGCTCTTTTCCCACAGAGGTTTGTTCTCAGGTCTGCTGAGGTGGCTTCCTGGATGTGGTTTCACATTCCATCTGGGCCAGGAGCCAGTCCGCTAGGGCTGGTCAGACCTGCCTGGCATTGACCCTAATCTTTGTGGGTTTCACTGAGCCCAGTGACGCTTTTCCTCCTGTGCCTCCCAACAGCTGGAGCGTGGCCTTGCATGGGGCAGGATCTAGAGTGCAGCTGCCATTGTCCCAGTATTGTATGCATATGGGCCAGAAGAGGTCCCTGGCTTGTGAAAGGGACAGGCCAGGAGATGGGCAACTCCAACATATTATGGTCACTGCAGCCACAGAACCTGAGAGAAGGGCACTGGAAACTCAGGAGGGGCCTGTCTTGCCTGGGGATGAGTAGGTGTCCTTGGGTCCCAAGAGGTGCTGTGTGAAATGGGTGAGCCTTGAAGACAAGTAGGAAGAAGTAGGTAAAAACAAGTGTTGAGTGCCATCTGAGCCAGGTGAACAGCATGTGCAAGGGCCTATGGGTATGTTTGGAAAAGGGAAATACCCAGGTGTGGCTGGAGTGCGGGGAACTAGCCGGAGGAGGGGGAGGGGACAGGGCCAGAAAAAATGGCTCAAAATCCAATGCAACTCATTCAGTCCTGCAAGCTGGAGAACAGAGGGTGTGGTCCATGTGAAGTGCCAAGAGTTTGAATCACCTGAGGCTTGTGTAGGGGAAGAGGGAGAATCCCCCACCTTTCCTTCTGGATCTTATGACTGGTCAAATAAAGTGACATAAGGCAGGTTAGCAGAAGAAAATAAAAGTTTAATTACATGCATATATGGGAGAAACCCTGGAAAACTGAGTGACTCGCCAAAATGGCCAAAGCTGCCACCTTAAATACCATCTTCAGTTAAAGACAGGTGGATGTTGGTAGTGGTTTGGGATTTCAGAAGGGAGGAAGGCAATTCACACGGAAGTGGAAATGCAAATATTTGTTGAACAAGTTTCTGCTGGGCCAAAAATGGGCTGCCTGGTGCCTTTCTATCACACCTATTTTACATTATACTATAGTTACCTTATGGTATTAGCTCCTTCCAGGAACAGGCCTTCTATGTTAAATTCTTTTAGGTAGTTTGGGGGAAGGTCAAATGTTCTTCCTGTGTCTTCTGAGCCTTTATTATCTTCAGCTCAAAATAATCCGCATGCCAGAGTAGCACATCTTGCAGTGGCCTTCCTTGAACCCCAGCGCTCATAATTCCTGTTATGTTCCTATCCCACCCTGGGGACCCTGCTGCTCTCCCACCTTAGCTGCTAGGAACCCCATCCCCACTCAACCGGGGGACATGGAGACCAAGCCAGGAGGCCACAGCCTGCTGGGGGCAATATCCAGTGTTTGTGTCCCTTCTTATGGGGTGCACTTGGGTGAGAGACTCTGGGGAGACTACAGCTCCCCTCTTCCCCACCCTTGTGTGGGTGGGCTCCCAGCTCTGGAATCTGACCAGAAGGATGGGACTGCCCCTGTCAGAGGCAGGTCTGAGTAGTCCAGGCCCAGTCGTACCCTCAAGCAGGGCTCCTGTGTTTGTTTTTCCAGCTAGCCAGTGGCCTCAAAGCCCCTGTGATGTCTAGGTGACCGATGTCCCATCCCACTGTATCCCCTGCTCCTGAGGGGAGTCTGGCTCCAGCCCTGGAACTTGGATACCTTCGTGTTGGAGGCCTGTGTCAGGTTCCCACACAGCGTGCCCATGGCTAGGGCAGCTACCTTGTTGGAGGCCCCAGGCCTGACAGGGCTCCCATGCTCCTCTATTCTGTTCTATGCATGTCACCTGTGCAACGTTCCTGATGAATCTGGGCTCTGTTAGCTTCTGCCAACTCAGCTGGGAAGTTGCTGACAGTAAGGAGAATAGTGCCACCCGGACTACGTAGGGAGAGGCCTGCTTTGTGGGTGGGTGGAAGAAGGCCTGAGGCAGGATGTCTGGGGGCTCCTCCCTACTTATCTTCCCTTCTCTGTTGCCCTCAAAGAAGGCAGTTTTCTCCACGTCTCCTACCCCGCCCCAATCACCCACCAGTTCAGACATCTTGTGCACAGCGGCAGCCAAGGCACGCCAGCACATGGATACACCCAGCCTGTAGCTCCTGGGCCGTGGACCTGTGAGTCCTGTCCTGGATGAATCTCCTTGGCAGATTCTTTAAGACAGCTTTGTTGGGTGTCCTGGGCTGGGCTAGGCCCCCTCCCCACAGCACCGACATTTGTTTGTCAAGCCTCAACAAGACAGTGGGCTCAGGGCAGGGATATGGTCTGGTGTGAGTGGACAGGGGTTTGTCAATGGTGTGCGTCTCCTCAAGCTCTTTGCCCCTGTGGTCTTTGGGCATGATGCCCCCCATGTTTAGGTACCTGCGTATAGCTACAAGTGCCTCCTCTCCCTCAGGCCGGTGTCAAGGCATGTATAGTTCCAGGAAGAAGCCCAAGTGCAAAGCCAGGCTTGGCAACGTTCCCCAGGGGCTGACAGCCCCAGCCAACCAGCCGTGGACCTGGGCTCCCTCCCCAGCCTGCCTGGGCCCAGCTGACCTCTGTCTGCTTCTGGCCCCTCCTGTGCCTGCCATGCTCTCAGCTGAACAAGACTGTCTTGCCTAATTCCTTGACTATCCTCAACAGGAAGTTTATAGAGCCACTTGGGGGCATCACATCTGTCTACGAGGCTCACCTTGGTAAGCCTGGGTCAGGCTGGAGGTAGCCAGGGGTCATGCTCTCCTGCTGGGATCGAGTCCCAGGGCCTCCCATCAGTCCTTTTCCAGTGAACAATGGCCTGGTGGGCAGCTGCCCCTTCTCCCCTGCAGGGTACCTGGACGGGGTTTGGGGCAGGAAGGTCAGGCAGGTGGTCTGTTCCTGCACCCCTCCCCCCAAGGCTTGTTGGAGCCCACCCCTGCCTGCCTCCCCCTCCTGCAGGGGCTGATTTGAGGATCCCAGGAGGGTAGTGGGGGTGGCCTCAAAGCATTCTCTCTGGCCTTCAGGCCCTGGGAAACCAACAGGGCCTGGGCTGGGCTGGCTTGTATCTCACACAGCTGTCTCCCAAGACCTGGGGCTGCATGCCCTGTCCCCGGGTAGTGGAAGGAAGAAGCAGAGTTTTGCCTTCCAGGTTCAGATCCTGGTTAAGCTCCTGCCGTGGGATGTGGTCAAGAACACAGACTGTGGAGTCAGACAGCAGGGTTTTGAGCCCAGCCCTGTCACTTGGTCATTTAACCTCTGTGCTTCCCTTTCCTCAGCTATAAGATGGGGTACCAGTGCCTGTTTCCTGGGTACTTGAGAAGTACTTGCTTGTTAACATGCGCTGAGTTCTGGAGGAGGGGACAGCATTGCATCTTCATCCCTCTGAGCCTTTGTTTGTTCATCTGGAGAACGGGGCTGCTCAGCTCTGGGGTTGCTGTGAGAATTAAATCTGTATAATGCTGGTGGGGCCTGTGGGAAGAGTGTCCTGCACACCCCACCCTGCCCATAGGGAAAATTCCTTAGGAAAGACTCACTTATCAGGATGGGGAAGCTGGTATTCCTGGCTCTGGGGCCCTGGGGCCGGGGCCTCCCCACAGTCCTGCAGACCCTGGTGGTGGCCGTCCAGCCTGATGGCCATCTGGCTGGCTCATCTTTCCAAGTGAACTCTTTCTCCTTATATGTTGCAGGTACTGTCGTGTCACCTCCAGAAAGGCCACACTAGGTGTGTGGGTTTCCTTCCCTTTACCCCCTCTGAGGGTTACGCCACCTCCCTAAACCCACCGTGTTCACCAGATGTGTGTAAACTATGTCTTGGTGCAAGGCCTCACACAAGGCACGACACAGCCTGGTTTGTGGAGGGCCAGGGAAGCAGATCCCAAAGAAAGGAGGGGCCCAGAGCTCACCCTCAGGCTCTGTCCCCCTTCATCCCGCCGCCTCCTCTCCCATGTCACCTACCAGAGCTCCCAAGCTCATGGAGGTAGTTTGAGAGAACAAGGTGGGCACAATCTTTCCTCCTGTTTTAGGCATCATGGCAGTCAGGGGAGCATCTTCCAGGGCCCCCTTCTCCACCCTGGCCTGCCCTAGCCCTTTAGTCAGAAGTTATGGGTTCAGGGAGAGTGGGGACTGACCTGGCATATGTGCATATATCAAGGTGGTCTTCAGGGTGCTGGGGTAGAGCCTTGTGGGGCAGGAGTCCCTCAGGGGTATGAATGAGAGGTTGCATATTACAGAAGTGCAGAGGAACCTACCACCAGCTACCGTCAACCCCTACGTGGTGACCTTCCTGCCGACCCTCTTTGGCATCTTACTGGGTAAGCCTGCGGTCTGGGCCCTGGGCTCCTGGGTCCCACTGGGCCTGCTGGCTTTCCTGCAGGTGGGGGAGACTTTAGGGCAAGA